>NC_072428.2:23542500-23873333 GCF_028878055.3 Symphalangus syndactylus
GTTGACATGGCTGTTAAAATTCCAATCTGGTAATCATTTTCCCTTTAAACTGAGGGCTTAGTTTCTTTATTCTAGCTTCCATTATGGATATTGAAAATTCCAGTGTAATTCTTGATCTTTTTTATGATTTTTTTTTCCTTTCTGGTTTTATGGGTTTTTTTTTTTCCTTTTCATTTCCTCTAGTGTTGTGTTATTTCACCAATGATGTGTCTTGGTGCTGGCACTTGATGGGCTCTTTTAATATGCGAAGTTATATTTTTTAATTCTGGGAAAATTGATTTAGAAACTTTTTGATGATTTCTTCTCCAATTTCTTTGTTCACTTTTTCTGGGACTTTTAGGGTACAGTTATTGGGACTTCTGGATTAATCCTCTAATTTTCTAATCTTTGTTTCTTTGATTTTCTGTTTCTTTGGCTTTTTGCTTCTTTTTGCAAGACTTCTTTAACTTTGTCTTCTAATCCTTTTATTGGATTTTTCATTTCCACTATCTTAATTTTTATAAGAACTCTTTCTGTGAAGCATCTTTTTTTCATCAATGTAATATACACTCTTCTCTCTTCATAAGAAAGTTGATGCTGTACTGAACACTATGGATAAGAAAATAATTTTTAAAAGAATGTTAGTAATATTTCTTTTGAAAGAGTTTCCTTTGCTTAATGTTTGCTTCCTCTGAATTGGTTTTTAAAATTTCAGTTTGTTTTAATCTTTGTCTTTTAAATTAGACACTTTCCCTTAAAAGTCTATTGGTTTTTCACTCTTTGCTCTGTATTTAAGAATGGGGCACCAGAAAGTGAATTGGAGGTTATGTATGCATGGATATAGCCTATTGACTATGGTCTTCATCTTAGGGTTACCTGACTGGAACATTTTGTGAGGAAACTCCTGTTATCATATTATTTGTGTCTTTTCTCTTAGCCTGGTCAAATTCCCTAGAACAGTGGTCTCCAACTTTTTGGCACCAGGGACTGGTTTCGTGGAAGACAATTTTTCCACAGACTGGGGCTGGGGGAGGATGGTTTCAGGATGATTCAGGCACATTACAACTTATTGTGCACTTTATTTCTATTATTTTTACATTGTGATATGTAATGACATAATTATACAACTCACCATAATGTGGAGTCAGTGGGAGCCCTGAACTTGTTTTCCTGCAACTATGTCGTCCCATCTGGGGGTGATGGGAGACAGTGACAGATCATCATGCATTAGATTCTCATAAGGAGCATGCAACCTAGATCCCTCTCATGCACAGTTCACAACAGGGTTTGCACTCCTATGAGAATCTAATGCTGCCCCTAATCTGATAGGAGGCAGCTCAGGTGGAAATGCGAACAATGGGGAGTGGCTGTAAATACAGATGAAGCTTCACTTGCTCTCGTGCCATCGCTCATCTCCTGCTGCGTGGCCTGGGGTGTTCCTAACAGGCTACAGACCAGTATCAGTTTGTGGCCTGGGGGTTGGGGACTCCTGCCTTAGAAAACACACACTTCCTTCCAATCTGCTGCCTCAAGAGATATCTGGCTGTTAGCAGCTGTTGGAGCTGTGGAGAAGGAAAACTGGTGGGTATCTCAATATTTAATATACACATTTTTCCATATAGTAGCCACCCCTGACCCTTTCTCAACTGCACCTGGTATCCCAATAAACCCACTCCAGAGGCTCAGTTTTGTCATTATCAGAACAACTTCCAATCTTCTGCCCAGGTCAGAGAGGGTTCTGCCTAACTAGAAAGAGAGAGGGAATCTGTAGGTCTTCTTAAACACACTTTCAAGTAATCATCCTATTTTTGGCTTCACCTTTACCTTCACCTTTAGAGGTACCTGGTATCAGCAGACTCTATTGGCAGCGGAGGGGAGAAAGAGGACAGAGTGATGTAAATCAAATTGCTTCTCAGTTTTCCTAGCTTTCTCAGGTGCGATAAATATTTCTACTTTTTTATCTGTCTGCCAAAAAACAGATTTTTATTGTTTTTGTCTTAGATACCATTCTGTTTGTTCTGAGGCTTATGCCTTAAATCACCCACTGTCATTTTAGTGGAGTGGAACTAAATACCTCTGTTCAATCCACTATCTTTAATTAGAAGACTCTGAGTCCTGTTTTTATTATTATTGATGTTTCTAACAAAGTGTTAACATAAATATTTTCTGTTGTAAACTCCACAAACACTTTTTCTTTTGAGATAGGGTCTCATTGTGTTGCCCAGGCTGGAATGCAGTGGCATGATCTTGGCTCACTGCAACTTCCGCCTTCTGGGCTCAAGCAATCCTCCTACCTCAGCCTCCGGAGTAGCTGGGACAACAGGCATGCACCACCACACCTGGGTAACTTCTTAAACTTTTTGTAGAGATAGGGTCTTGCCATGTTGCCCAGGCTGAGCACAAACTTTTGAGAGGCATTATAATGTAGTGGTTAAGAGTACAACCCTGAAACCAGATTGCTGGGTTCATGTCCTGGTTCCACCTTCCTGTATATCCTTGGGCAAGTTACTTAATCTCTCTATGCCTTAGCTTTCTCATTTAGAAATGAAAATGGTAACAGTAAACATCTCATAAAGTTGTTTGGAGAACTAAATATGAAGTGTTAGAAGACAGTTTTGCACGTATTAAGTGCTCAACAAACATTAGCCATTATTAAGTGGCTACGTATATTCAATTAGATAGTGATAACTTAGTTGGCTATTTTTCTGTTACTGAACATTTAGGTTGTTTCCAACTTTTCTTTCTTGTTTTTTATTAGTAAATATTTAGTTGTAAACATCTGTTAACAGAAAACTTTTTCTGCATTTAGGATTTTTTTCTTTTGAATAGATTCTTAGAAGTTGAGTCAGCATAGAATAGTTTATGACTTTTGAGACATTCTAAATTGTTTTTTGAAAGGATTGCTTCCATTTACGTTTCTACCAGAACTATTTGAATGCCTCTTTTACAATTTTTTTTCTTTTTACTAGCACAGTACTCTTATTTTTAAAAAACCTTTGCTAATTTTATAGGTAAATATGTCATTTATTTATTATTATTATTATTTTTTGAGACAGAGCCTTCCTATGTTGCCCAGGCTGGAGTGCAGTGGTGCAATCTTGGCTCACTGCAACCGCTGCCTCCCGGGTTCGAGTGATTCTCATGCCTCAGCCTCCCTTGTAGCTGGGATTACAGGCATGTGCTATCATACCTGGCTAATTTTTGTATTTTTAGTAGAGACAGGGTTTCGCCATGTTGACCAGGCTCATTTCAAACTCCTGGCCTCAAGTGATCTGCATGCCTTGGCCTCCCAAAGTGCTGAGGTTACAGGCCTGAATCACCGCACCTGACCTCGTATTATTTTAACATATACTTTCTTTAGATTACCATTGAGGTGTTCACTTTTAATCCAAAGAAAAAAGTGATTATTTTTATTTTGTATTTTAGCTCATTTAGAGATGTATGGTAAGCTGTTATGGAAAGCTCTTGTTTATTAACCTGCATACCTTCTTCCCCTTTCCTGATAACAGTACCTCACATTTCCTTAAGTAGTCCTCCTCACTTTCTCAGGCATGTGATATTTTTGAGATTAACCTGAATTGACCTCACTTCTAGCTCCAAAGATTACTTTTGTTGAACTGTGCGTCCATCATTCTCCTAAGCTTAGTAATTGGTTCAGGAATGGGAAGGTAATCCAAGTAGGCCTAAATGGGAACTTTAGGACTCTTGTCAGGACACAAACTCTCTTTTTCTTGCTGGAAGAAGGAACAAGGAAGTATTTAGCCCCAGTAGCTGCCTATAGCCTTTTGGCATTATGAATTGACAACCTACTGAGAATGTAGCCAATATTGAGGTGGCATAGGCAAACATTAAAAGATAACAATCCAGGTGCTGGTCACATTGCTGGCCTGAAGTCAAACTTAATTTTAGACTTTTTAGTCAAATAAGCCAATACATTTACTTTTTGTCTTAAAGCCAGCTTAAGTTGTGTTTTCTATATTTGGAACTGAAAGTACCCTACTCACTGGATTAGCAGAAATGGTTAGAAAAGTGCTTCCTCCTTTTTTTTTTTTTTTGCCCCACATGAAGGCATAATTGGAAAATGATAACATAGTATTTGTATAGTGCAGAGAGGCAAGTGGACAAAACTACTCTTCACAGGTTGCAACCAGCCCTAGGTGTTTTGGTATTCCCAGGCTGTGCCTAGCAATTTGCAGTACTGAGAGACTCAGTGACTGTTAATACCTGTAACATATTCATGGAACATGAATACTTGTAATGTATTCATGGAACATTGTCCTAACACATCAGTTGGAACACTGGCCCAGAGATTATTTACTTAAGACCATAGGATTGATTACCATATGCTTTGCTTATTTGCTCCTTCCATAACACTCATAACTCCAGTTATACATTTTTAAAGTTTACCAAATGGAGAAATATTTAATCTTCTTAATTACTTGTCCTGGTTCATATTTTGGGAATATTTGCACATTTTTAGGTATTTAGCATCAATTTTCTCTGATTTTTTTTTTTTTTTTTTTGAGAGGAAGTCTCGCTCTTGTCCCCCAGGCTGGAGTGCAATGGCATGATCTCAGCTCACTGCAAGGTTCAAGCAATTCTCCTGCCTCAGCCTCCTAAGTAGCTGGGATTACAGGCGCCTGCCACCATGTCTGGCTCATTTTTGTATTTTTAGTAGAGACGGGGTTTCACCATGTTGGCCAGGCTAGTCATGAACTCCTGACCTCAGGTGATCCGCCCGCCTCAGCCTCCTGAAGTGCTGGGATTACAGGCGTAAGCCACCACTCCCGGCCTTCTCTGATTCTTAATACAAAAGATTACAACTGGCCTCAAGTTTCTCAGTTCCATTGTTAAGGCCAGATTACAGTGCTCACAGTTTCGCCTAGTTCTTTAACTCAGCATTTGATAAATTAAACAAGAAAACGAAAGAAATATTTTTCTAGACAAGATTTAAATTTCCAGTACATATTTTAAAAACATCCAGTGACCAAATGAGCATTTGCATGCTCATGTTAATGTGTTTCAGTGATTGTCACACTTTAGTAATTTGTTAAAACACAGGATTGCTGGGCCTTACCCCCATTTTCTGACTCAGTAGATCTGAGAAGGTTTTGAGAATGTGCATTTCTAACAAGATCTTAAGTGTTGCTGATATTGTTGGTCCAGGAACTGCACTTTGAAAAACATTTATTTCATAATAATATGAAATGTTTTTGTTGTTGTTTTAACATTTTTTATTATTAAGCAGATAAGTAATATGGTTTTCTGCTCTCAACATAAAGAGATACTATTCCCAGATTCCAAAGATATTTGGCAAATGATTTTGAATGTAGAGTATTTAAGATAAATAGTGTATATATAGCAAGAAACACATACCAAGTCACATAACAAATGCACTTTAAAGTGTATTTCTGATAAATGAGTAACATTTTGGCATTGACTTCCCATAGAAAATAGAAAGAACAGTTTGATGAAAATAATTTAGCCTTATTAATAAAAATCACAAATACAAACGTAGCAAACTTCTTAAATCACCACCTTAAATCTCTTTTGTAATATGTTGGAATATGAGTAATAGATAAGATCTATTCAAAGAAATAAACCTTTCTTGTAAAATATTAGTAATGTTTAAAATATTATTATAAGTAATAATAACTTCTAAAAAGTCTCAATAGTATAGCAAGTGAAATCTGACGTAGTTGTAGATTTTTCCTGTATTTTCTTCAGAATTATTTATTAATTTACCCTGTTAGGGTTGTTAATCCAGCTAAAAATCTATTGTAAGCCTTCAACAGTGCTGATCTTTTAAAATACGAGCCTGTATTTTTGCATTAAACTTAACATTTATTGTCAGATTAGGAAACAGTTTTAGAAAAACTGGTTTTTATTTCTTCAAAGTTACACAGTGGTGACTGGGTGTGGTGGCTCACATCTATAATCCCAGCACTTTGGGAGGCTGAGGTGGGCAGATCACTTGAGGTCAGGAGTTCAAGACCAGCATGGCCAACATGGCAAAACCCCATCTTTACTAAAAATACAAAAATTAGCCGGGTGTGGTGGCACATGCCTATGTCCCAGCTACTTGGGAGGCTGAGGCAGGAGAATCACTTGAACACAGGAGGTGGAGGTTGCAGTGAGCTGAGATCGCACCACTGCACTCCAGCCTGGGTGACAGAGGAAGACTCCGTCTCAAAAAAAAAAAAAAAAAAGTAAAAAAAAAAGGTTACATACAGAAAGTAGTCAAGTTTTTTCTCAAGTCTAAGACTTCTAACTTTAAGTTCAATTTTATATATGTATATATTTTTTTTACCATACTCTGTAGGAAGAAATACTCTATAAACCTCAGAAAAGCAATTTGAGGATCAAAGGAAAAATATAAGGGAAATTGCTTTGTTAGGTAAGGGGTTGTATATATACATATGTATATGTATATATATATATATACATATACATATGTATATATATATATATATACATATACATATGTATATATATATATATATATATACATATACATATGTATATATATATATATGCTGTGGAGTTGGGGGAGTGAATGAAAGAAGAGTAAAACAGTTCTTGCCTTTCAGAAACATCCCATTGGAGAGGCATATTGAACATACAAGGAATTGGAGAATTCTTGCTAAACTATAGTGTTGAATTTAAGCACACAACATGGATTTAGAAAATGGAAGGGTTATTGTGGTTTAGAATAGCCAGGGAAGGGTTCCTGGAGAAAAGAGGCCTTGAAATGGGCATAAAAGATGGATAGATAAGTGTAGTGAGTAAAAAATTATTCTAGGTACAGAGTTGAAAATGAGCACGGATTAGTAGGAGACAGTAAGGAAACTGTAATAGAGGAAGTCTTTTGGAGGCAGAAGATTAAAGTTGAAAAGGGGGATGAAACTAGAAAGTGGGGAACCCTGAAATATTAGGCCCAGGAATTTGGGCTTGATTTGTATACAAAAAGAACTCTCTTGAGTTTGGAAATTGATGAGGTTTAGGTGATGTTTTGCAAAATAATTCTGGAGAAAATATGCACAATAGATTGAAGTGGGAGAGAAGATTAAATAAAGGGATAACAGGAAAAGGTGATTTTAATTCATGTCTAAGATAATGAGGGTCTGACTAGATTGATAGCAGTAGGAGCAGTGATGCAGAATGAATCTAAGAGCAAATTAGAAGGAAGAACAAACAGATCCATTTAGAGATTAGATTTAGGGGATGAAGGAGAAAGTGAAAGTGACAATGTAGTTGACAGAGAAAGTGAGCAAGAGGTGGAGAAGCAGAGAGAGAGGAAAGATGTCAAAGATTTTGTGAATGTTCATTGGAGATTAGAATACATGATACTACTGATCGCAATGAAATTAAAAAGATTTGAGAGAGAAGAAAAAGTACAAATTTTCATTTGTTAAATCTGATGTGAAAAAATGCAAGTGAGTACTTTAGAAATTGCTGAAGATGAATTGGGAATCTGTCACATGGCAGTTGTGTGATAGAACTTTGGAGCTGGAAGTAAATTAAGAGATAAAATAAGAAAGTAGGTACAAAAAGGTCAAAGCATGTGAAAACATAGCTACCTATTAACAGATTTGTTAATATTAAAGGATTCCCAATCTGTTGCTCTTTGAATGAAGCAGAGGTCACTAACTAAATACCCTCAGGGACTAGGTGAGATAAATTGATTTAATATTCAACTAATATTTATTTAATCTCATGTATTATGCTATATCTGGTCATGTCCTAGGTGCTGAAGACACAGTATGGCCAAAGTAGAAGAGATTTTGACCTCACAAAGTTAGTATTTTAAAGGAGGAGATATAATAAATAAAATTAACACATAATCAACATAATTTAGGATAATGGTAAGTGCTCTGGAGAAAATAAAACAGGATAGATAATGTTAAAGAGTGATTAGGTGTGGTGCTTACTGAAGAAGTAACATTTGACCTGAGACTGCAGAAACATAAAGGAAATTCTGTATAAAGATATGGATATAGAGCATTCCAGACAGAAGGAACAGCAAGCCTATAGGCCTTAAAGCTGGAATGAATTTGGTATATTTTTGAACTGAAAGATTTATTCAGTGTCTATTGCGTGCCAAATATTTTGCTAGGCTCTGGGGGATACAACAGTGGCTAAAGTGGCAACACTGGCTCCCAAAGCTGAGTGGCAAATAAATCATCTACATTTGATGCACCATCTGGTAGACAGTTCTATTGGGAAATTGATGTATTTAATGTAAATGATAAACTATATAAACATAAAATTTTTAAAATGCTATCTTTTCATCATATTTCTTATCAGAGAATATTTAAAGCCTAGATAGATACCACTTTTTCCATAACACTCTCCTTAAAACCTTCCTGTGGACAGAATTAATTGCTTTGTCATTTGTATTTTTATGGGTACTTTGTACATGTTTCTGTTCTAGTGCTTATCACACTGTTGGTTTCCATGTCTATCTCTCCAACCAGATTGTGAACTCTATCCTGAAAAACTTGCATTGTGCTGTACATATGCTAGGAAGCTAATCAATGTTTCTTTAATCAACTGCTCTATGAAATTATAAGAATAATAAATCATTGTTTTACATAATTAAGTTGGGAATTATTTGTTATACAGCCATAGATTCAATGTTTTTAGTTTTAATTTTTTAAATTCTGCTGTCCACATTGTTTCTTTTCTCCAAATTCCTTTTCTTATATTTGCTTTTCATCTCTTCCATGGTTTTCTGAAATGCCATCATGTATTTTTTGAGGACCAGTGTTATTCAAGGTGTTCTATGCACTAGAGTTTATATAATTAAATAGGAGGTGAATTTTGAAATCCTTTTTAGAACTTTAAATTAAACATGATAGATTGACCACATCCATTTATTTTTCTCACATTCATTAAAATGCATAAAAAGGGTTTTAACTCACAGAGACGAGAGAATAGACAATGATTTAACAGAATCTGTCAGAAAGCAAATAGAGGAGCATTGTGACTGACTTAAAAGTTCAGAAGTTTGCTTAGTTAGCACTTGGAAACAACAGGTACTTTGTAAGGCAGGAATAAGACTTGGGAATAAAAAGGGAGACTTGTTGAAAATATATCTATAGAGTACTTGAACCTTTCCAGGTCTCTTTCCCTGCAGAAGATGAGAAGTTTGTGTGCTGGTAAAATGGATCCATGGCAATTCTAGTTAGGAGTACACCAGATAAAGCGGGGGAAAGGGATGAGGCATGGGGCTGAAAATGAAAATTAAGTAAAAATCTACTCATTGAACTGTGGAATCTTTACCTTCTACTGTCATCTTCTATCTGAAGGCATACTGCCAGATAAAACCCCCTACCCTCTTCTCTTAAACTTCAGGACAAGAAAATGGAGAGTTCTCTGGGGAAAATGAAACACTTGAGAGAAAACATGTCTACATATTGACATTAGGGAGGTGAACCCCTAATGAAAAATCTGTTTTGTTACCTGATCACCCAGTAGTGAAACCTGTCAATCAATAAGCCCTCCCTCAGTGCTTCTATTCAGTTTTTTTTTTTTTTTTGAGACAGCATCTTGCTCCGTTACCCAGGCTGGAGGGCAGCAATGCGATCATAGCTCACTGTTACCTCGAACTCTTGGGCTCAAGTGATTCTCCAACCTCAGCCTCCCAAGTAGCTGGGATATGTGTGCCACCATGCCTGACTTCGTGTGTGTGTGAAGATGGGGGTCTCACTGTATTTCCCAGGCTAGTCTTGAACTCCTGGATTCAAGTGATCCTCCTGCCTCAACCTTCCAAAGTTCTGAGATTACAGGTGTGAGCCACCACTCCCGGCCCTATTCAATTTTTAATGTATCATTCCACTTTTTAAAAATAGCTTTTTCATTGAGATGTAGTTTCCATACCATATGGTTGACTCATTCAAAGTGTGCTATTCAATAATTTTTAGTATATTCGCAGTTGTTTATCCATCACCACAATCAATTTTAGAACATTTTAATACCTCAAAAAGAAATCCCATACTCGTTAGCAGTCATTCACTATTCCCCTGCAATCCTGCTTCAACCCCCCAACCTAAGCAAACACAGATCTACTTTATGTCCTGTGGATTTGCTTATTCTGGACATTTCATATAAGTTGAATCATTAAATATGTGGCCTTTTGTGATTGACTTCTTTCATTTAGTGTAACATTTTCAAGGTTCATCCATGTTGTTGCATATGTCATTACTTCATCCCTTCTTATTGTGGACTAACATTCTATTTTATAGATATGCTACATTTTATTTATCCATTCACCAGTTGATAGGCATTTGAGTTGTTTCCATTTTTTGGCTATTATGAATAATGCTGTTATGAATATTTATATGTAGTGTTCTCTTGGGAATCTAAATGGAATTGCTGAGTCATATGGTAACTTTATGTTTAACCTTTTGAGGAACTACCTAGGCTGTTTTCTGGTTGCACCATTTTATATTCCCACCAGCAGTTTATGAAGGTTCCAATTTCTCACATCCTTGTCAACACTTGTTATTATTTGTCTTTTTGATTATAGTGTGTCATTTTATTTTCAAACTTCAATAGTTCAAATAATAGAATAACTAACACCTTTATAACCTTACCTAGATTTCACCAGTTATTAAAAATCTGCTATATTTGTTTTATCTCTTTATATACCTCTCTTTCCTGAACCTGTTGAAAGTAACTTGTAAGCATCATGATACTTTGCTCTGAGATACTTGAAGCTTGTATCTCCTTAAACAAGGACAAGTATGTTCTGCTTTATAGCCATCTAAGAAATCTAGTATTGATGCAGGAATATTATCTCGATATACTATACTCAATATTCAAATTTCCCCATTTTTCCTTCAAATGCCCTCAATAGCTATTTGTTTTTTCTATTTAGGATCTAATTAAAGTTCCCACATTGCATTCGATAGTCATGTCTCTTTGTTGTCGTTTAATCTAGAACAGTCCCCCTGCTTTTGTTTTTTGTAATATTGACTAATGCATTACTTATAAATATAAACAGACAGCTGGGGATCATCTGACATTTGAGAAAACCGTGAAAGAGATGAAAACCAAATGGGAGAAAAGGAACTTGGAGAAAAGAGACAATGTAGAGAGCAGAATAAAAAAAATTAAACTAAAAATATTGAATCTGTGGCTGCATAGCAAATCACCTCCAACTTAATGGTTTAAAATAACAGTGATTTATTATTTCTCATAATTTCGTGAGTTTGTTGGAATGTTTTTCTGCTGGTCTTGCCTAGGCTCTGTTGCAACTGCACCTGAGTTTGTAGATTGTTGTAGGGGTTAGCCCCAGCTGGGACATTTGGGATGGCTGGGCCTCCCCTCTCCATGTGGTCTTTGATTCTGAACTTCTCATTCTTTGTATGACATGGCATGGCAGGTTCAGAGCAACGTTTTCAAAGAGCAAAGATTTCAAGGCCTACTGACCGAAATGAATTGTAAGGCAATCCTAGTGGAGACATAGATTTCATCTCTGGAAGGGAGAAGTGACCCTATCACATTTCAAATGAGATGATGGGAGGAATTTATCACCATTAAGCAATTTATCAGTTTACCTCTTTTACATTTCTCACACAAGCAAAACATGTTCACCTTTGTCCCAAGACTTCCAAAAATCTCAGCCCCAAACAGTGTTGGGCTCAAAGTCCAGCGTTACTTGATCTGCATCGGTTTGAATGTGGTTCATGCTCTTTGGCTGCAGCTTGTCAAGTGTAGCTCCTCTTGAGATTAGGATTGCAACCCCTGCTTTTTTTTGTTTTCCATTTGCTTGGTAGATCTTCCTCCAACCCTTTATTTTGAGCCTATGTGTGTCTCTGCACGTGAGATGGGTCTCCTGAATACAGCACACTGATGGGTCTTGACTCTTCATCCAATTTGCCAGTCTGTGTCTTTTAATTGGAGCATTTAGCCCATTTACATTTAAGGTTAATGCTGTCATGTGTGAATCTGATCCTGTCATTATGATGTTAGCCGGTTATTTTGCTTGTTACTTGATGCAGTTTCTTCCTAGCATCGATGGTCTTTACATTTTGGCATGTTTTTGCAGTGGCTGGTGCTGGTTGTTCCTTTCCATGTTTAGTGCTTCATTCAGGAGCTTTTGTAGGGCAGGCCTGGTGGTGACAAAATCTCTCAGCATTTGCTTGTCTGTAAAGGATTTTATTTCTCCTTCACTTATGAAGCTTAGTTTGGCTGGATATGAAATTCTGGGTTGAAAATTCTTTTTTTTTTTTTTTTTTGAGACGGAGTCTCGCTCTGTTGCCCAGGCTGGAGTGCAGTGGCGCAATCTCGGCTCACTGCAAGCTCCGCCTCCCGGGTTCACGCCATTCTCCTGCCTCAGCCTCTCCGAGTAGCTGGGACTACAGGTGCCCGCCACCACGCCTGGCTAATTTTTTGTATTTTTAGTAGAGACGGAGTTTCACTGTGGTCTCGATCTCCTGACCTCGTGATCCGCCCACCTCGGCCTCCCAAAGTGCTGGGGTTACAAGTGTGAGCCACCGCGCCTGGCCGAAAATTATTTTCTTTAAGAACGTTGAATATTGGCCCACACTCTCTTCTGGCTTGTAGAGTTTCTGCCGAGAGATGCGCTGTTAGTCTGATGGGCTTCCCTTTGTGGGTAACGCGATGTTTCTCTCTGGCAGCCCTTAACATTTTTTCCTTCATTTCAACTTTGGTGAATCTGACAATTATGTGTCTTGGAGTTGCTCTTCTTGAGGAGTATCTTTGTGGCATTCTCTATATTTCCTGAATTTGAATGTTGGCCTGCCTTGCTAGGTTGGGGAAGTTCTCCTGGGTAATATCCTGAAGTGTGTTTTCCAACTTGGTTCCATTCTCCCTGTCACTTTCAGGTACACCAATCAGACATAGATTTGGTCTTTTCACATCGTCCCATATTTCTTGGAGGCTTTGTTCATTTCTTTTTACTCTTTTTTCTGTAAACTTCTCTTCTCGCTTCATTTCATTCATTTGATCTTCAATCACTGATACCCTTTCTTCCAGTTGCTCAAATCCATTATTGAAGCTTGTGCATTTGTCATGTAGTTCTCGTGCCATGGTTTTCAGCTCCATCAGGTCATTTAAAGACTTCTCTACACTGGTTATTCTAGTACGCATTTGTCTAATCTTTTTTCAAGGTTTTTAGCTTCTTTGCGATGGGTTCAAACTTCCTCCTTTAGCTCAGAGAAGTTTGATCATCTGAAGCCTTCTTCTCTCAACTCGTCAAAGTCATTCTCCATCCAGCTTTGTTCCTTTGCTGGTAATGAGCTGCGTTCCTTTGGAGGGGGATAGGTGCTCTGATTTTTAGAATTTTCAGCTTTTCTTCTCTGTTTTTTTCCCATCTTTGTGATTTTATCTACCTTTGGTCTTTGATGATGGTCACGTACAGATGGGTTTTTGGTGTGGATGTGCTTTCTGTTTGTTAGTTTTCCTTCTAACAGTCAGGACCCTCAGCTGCAGGTCTGTTGGAGTTTGCTGGAGGTCCACTCCAGAACCTGTTTGCCTGGGTATCAGCAGCAGAGGCTGCAGAACAGCGAATGTTGCTGCACAGCATATGTTGCTGCCTGATCATTCCTCTGGAAGCTTTGTCTCAGAGGGGTACCCGGCCGTGTGAGGTGTCAGTCTGCCCCTACTTGGGGGCCTCCCAGTTAGGCTACTCAGGGGTCAGGGGCCTACTCAGGGCTTCACCCACTTGAGGAGGCAATCTGTCCGTTCTCAGATCTCAAACTCCGTGCTGGGAGAACCACTACTCTCTTCAAAGCTGTCAAACAGGGACATTGAAATCTGCAGAGGTTTCTGCTGCCCTTTGTTCGGCTATGCCTTGCCCACAGAGGTGGAGTCTACAGAGGCAGTCTGGCCTCCTTGAGCTGCGGTGGGCTCCACCCAGTTCAGGTTTCCTGGCCGCTTTGTTTACCTACTCAAGCCTCAACAATGGCGGGCGCCCCTCTTCAGCCTCACTGCCGCCTTGCAGTTAGGTCTCAGACTGCTATGCTAGCAATGAGCGAGGCTCCGTGGGTGTGGGACCCTCCGAGCCAGGCGCAGGATATAATATCCTGGTGTGCCGTTTGCTAAGACCCTTGGAAAAGTGCAGTATTAGGGGGAGTGACCCGATTTTCCAGGTGCAGTGTGTCATGGCTTCCCTTGGCTAGGAAAGGGAATTCCCTGACCCCTTGTGCTTCCCAGGTAAGGCGATGCCTCGCCCTGCTTCTGCTCTCTCTCGGTGCGCTGCACCCACTGTCTGACACGCCCCAGTGAGATGAACCCGGTACCTTAGCTGGAAATGCAGAAATCACCCGTTTTCTGCATCGCTCACGCTGGGAGCTGTAGACTGGAGCTGTTCGTATTTGGCCATCTTTCTCCTCTTCTCTTTCTTTGTCTCTCCCTCCCTTTTCTTTTCCTTTACACTTTATTTGCTTGGCACCAAGGCACCTCTCCTGTAGAAGGTGGGTTACTTTTGGTTCAGCCTTACCTGAGAGTTTAACTCTTTTCAATTCTACTTAATGTAGTGAGTCTCTTATTAGACTTTGGTAAGCCCTGAGTTTGAATTCCATGCTTTTCAAATCAGACTCCATAAGAGCTATAGTTTAATTTTGCTTCATTTGCCAAATGCCCAGAGGGTAAAGATAGCTGTTAGTGCTTGGTCTACTTCTTGGTTCTTGGTCTCTTTTAGAATTTAGAATTTGATTCCATGATTTTTTATTATCTTTTCAGTCTTTGATGCTTTTGAGAAGTTTTTAAAATGTTTTATTTAGAATTTTTGGTTACTTTTAGTAGGAGGATTGGTCCAAATAACATACCTCATCATTTTTAGGAATAGAAATTTTCCTTTTAGAAAGTTTCTTTCATGCACAGTGCTGTTAATTTTATGTGTCAACTTGGCTAGGCTGTAGTACCCAGATACTGGGTCAAACACCAGTCTAGATAATGTTGTGAAGGTATTTTCTGGCTGTGATTAACATTTAAATCAGCAGACTTTGAGTAAAGCATATTACTCTCCATAATGTGGGTGGGCCTCATCCAATCAGGTGAAGGCCTTAAGAGAAAAAGATTAGGCTTGTCCAAGGAAGTGGGAATTCTGCTTCCAGACTGCTCTTGGACTTGAGCTACAACATCCACTCTTTCCTGAGTCTCTAGCCTGCTGGTCAGCCCTAAACATTTCAGAGTTGTCAGCCCCCACAATTGTGTAAGCCAGTTCCCTAAAATCTCTCTCTGCGTGTGTGTGTGTAGGTCTGTGTCTATATATATATGTGCATATGAGTCTTTTTCACATATATACATACACCCCCCCATATATATACACACATACCCATCCTATTCTGTTTCTCTGGAGAATGCTTATTAATATAATACTTACCAGAATGGCTAAAATAAAAACAATAGTGATAACAGCAAATGCTGGTGGAAATTTGGAGAAACTGTATTACTTGTACATTGCCAGTGGGAATGGAAAATGGTACAGCCACTCTGGAAAATAATGTGGCAGTTTCCTTTACACTAAAAATGGACTCAATATTCACTCAATCCAACAATTTTACTCTTGGGCATTTGTCTCTAAGAAATGAAAAATTATGGTCACAGAGAAATGTGTACATAAATGTTTATAGCACCTTTATTCATAATAGTCACAAACTGGAAACTACTAAAATGTTATTCAGTGGGTGAGTAGTTAAGTAAATCATACATTCATACCATGAAATACTACTAAACAATAAAAAGGAATGAATTATTGATACATGTAACGATTTGGATGAACCTAAAAAAAAGCTATAGGTTACATGATGTGTGATTCCATTTATGAGCACTCTTGAAATAACAAAATTATGGAGATAGATAACAGATTAGTATTTTCTCAGTTAAGGATGGAGGAAGAGAGTGGGTATGACAACAAAGAAACTGCTTGAAGAAGCTTGTATTGATGCTAGAGTTCTGTATTTTAAATTGAGGTCATAGTTATATGAAGCTATAAATATGATAAACTTGCCAAAAGCATGTATACACACAGACACATGCACACAAATAAGTACATGTGTAACTGGTAAAGTGCTAATAAGCTCCGTGGATTGTACCAAAGTCAGATGCACATTTTTAATATTGTACTCTTGTTATACAAGATGTTAACATTTTCAGGGGTTATTGAGAGAATGGTGTATAGGACTTCACTGTACATTCTTTTGCAACTACCTGTGAATTGATCATTGTTTTATACTGAAAAGTTGAAAAGTTTCTTGCAGCCTGACTCATACATTTTCTGGGTTGAGAAAGATATTTAACTATCTTGGTTTTTAATAAAAGGCAATTTTTCCAGCCTTCGTCTTCCTACTATGTTGAGTTTAAAGATTGCGTGTTACTATTCATATCATCTTTGCAAAAAACTTTATGTCAAGGCAAAGTTTAGGAAGCAGAATGTGTATCCCAGCTTTGGCATGAAGCAACTTGCCTGCAACATCATGAACCCAGCCTTTAGAAGATGGGTCTTTAGGGGAAGAAAATTTAGCCTTTGAGGGTACTCAGCTACCAGAAAAGGCTTCAACCATAGGGAAACAGAATAATACCATTTTTGCTAAGTGTTTTTTTTTTTGTCAACATTAGAGTGGAGTGATGACACAACTGTTATTCAGTGCTGAAATTGGAGGATTATGGGATACAGGTTGTTATATTTTTATGGTAACTATGCTTTTACTTGAAAAACCTAGATAATTTTTTTTTCAGTTAAGACCTTTTTACATTACAGGAAATAAATATTAATATGGAAAACAACTTCAATACTGAGTCATCATCTACCTTTACTCTTCAAAGTTCTTCAGAGACATTGTTTTCTATTCAGCTATTAGATTTCAAAACAAGTTTACTGGAAGCATTAGAAGAATTGCGTATGAGAAGGGTAAGCTCCTTTTTAAAATGCTTTTGTTAAATAAGAAAACTTGATTTTGTTCAGTTTATTGTTTTCTAAAGAATAAAAAGGCTAAAAATCCCTCTTGTTTAGAAATAAAATATACAGTCCAATTAATGAAGTAAAAGAGAATAGGACAGATTAAGTAAATGATCAGGGAGTGGGAAATAAGAATTTGGAAACTAAAGCACAAAATAAAAGAGGAGTTTTCAGATTAAGTGCTTGATAAGTCAGCTAGTATTTATTGAGTCCCTGGGAGTGCACAGCTAGCACCCTCTTTAGACACATGGCTGATGAAAAATAATCGCTCTTGGGGAGATTACGTTTTTGTTAAGGTTATTATATAGATGCCTATGAAATGATTAAATAACGAAACAAGGCAGTATATGATTAAGTGACAAAATAAATGTATGTAGTAAATATTCTGGGTTGAAAGAATCAAATATCTTTATTTTAAAAAGTGATAACTGTGATTTTTTCTTAAAGGATATGTCTAGTATAAAATTGTAAAAGACGAGGCAGGTGGATCACTTGAGGCCAGGAGTTCGAGACCAGCCTGGCCAATGTGGTGAAACCCTGTCTCTACTAAAAATACAAAAAATTGGCTGGATATGGTGGCGCAGGCTTGTAGTCCCAGCTGCTCAGGAGGCTGAGGCACAGGAATTGCTTGAACCCAGGAGGTGGAGGTTGCAAGTGAGCCAAGATCACGCCACTGCACTCCAGCCTGGGTGACGGAGCAAGACTCTGTCTCAAGAAAAAAAAAAAAAAAAAGGAAAAAAAGTTGGTTTCAGCAGGATATCTATATTGTGCAAATCCCCTTAAAAAGCATTTTATTTCTGAGACTTGTATGGGTCTAAATTTTAACTCTATATAGGATAGATTGGAGCTTGGAAGATTCTGGAGAGAAAAAAATAAACCATAAAACTATTGCAATAAGGATATAGAAATGAGTTCACTAGGACATATATATGACCATGAAGATAGAACAGAAGGGACAGAAAGAAGAATCAATAGAATGTACTGACTTTCTGAAAATAATCTATAAATGAGAGAAAAAGATCTGAAACAACATTTTTATTATATTACAGATACTGTTCTAGGATTTTAAAATATTGAAATTTATTGTTATAATAACAAAATTTAAATACCACAGTGTTCATCCTATTTAAAGCTACTTATTATTGTAATAAAAGTCTGTTTTAAGATGAAATTCTGCTAAAAATGGTATTTTGGATAAGTATTATAAAGAACTGTTTTTGTAAAATTAGCTTAAAATGTAATCTTTCCTAGGTGAAACAACTTCTGGTCACTATTTAAAACTTAGTATTCTGTTTTATTATGTTTTAAATTTTATACTTTGGTCTGTTTATATTTCCAACTTAAAAAATATGCTTCCTTTAAAAATTTTCTGAAAAATTTCAGATTAGAAAAGGAATAGTGTTTTTTTTCTTTTATTACCCAAGAAAGCTTCATTTTCAAATTTAGCTTTCAAACTCTGTGCTTGTGCCTTCAACACTTTCACAAGGATTTTCTGCTCCTTGATGAAGAAAGCATGTTTGATCCTGTCATGGACACAATTAGCATACATGGAACCACCATAGGCTCTGCTGACACATTTTTTCAAGATGACCTCATAAGAACTTTAGGTCTCACAGCACAAACTCCTTGAAATCTACTTGGAGGCATGCCACATGGAGATTTTGGTGCTTTCCAACCTTCTTGGTGTAAAGGTAAACAATTCTATTACCAGGGGTTTGGGATAGCCTAGTTTTGTTAGAGGCTGTATTGTAGGAAAGCCCATGATGATACGTCAAATGCTGGACCATTTTGAGTGCCTCTAGATGCCATCCCTGGATGAAGAGGAAAATGTTTTTAATAATCAAATGTAAAAGTATATAATACTAGCAATCAAATTCCTCATTGAAAAGAGAGCTTTCTTAAAAAGGGGAAAAAAATCCCTTATTTTCATTAGAAAAAGACAGTTACTGGTTTTTACATTTACACTGATGGCAGTACTTGACCTGCATTCCTAGATTTCCCCTTCAACATTTTAGTAGGAAAATTTCAAACGTACGTAATAGTTGAAAGAACTTTACAGTGAACACCGATATACCCATTGTGGTAGACAGATCATGGTGGAGGTTGGAGGTTGTGGTGAGCCAAGATTGTGCCATTGCACTCCAGCCTGGGTGACAGAGCGAGACTCTGTCTCAAAAAAAAAGAAAAAAAAAGAGGAGAGAATGAGTCCCTGCTTGGTAATTCAGATAATTCTTCTGGATCTTATCCAAGACCACCAAGGCAATACTTCTATGAGTCTGCAAGAACTACATCGTTACTGGGCTTGTGGTGCCCCCTAGTGCAGATGCGGCTGCAGTGACAAAAAACTTAGATCACAACACTCAGGTCCCTTCAAATACCTGGAAAGCCTTCCCAAGAAGGATAGGTACAAACAAGGCCAGACTGCGAAGACTACAAAAAATACCCCACTCTTCGATGGCCAGACACTGACGAACACTCATAAGCATCAAGACCATCCAGAAAAACATACCTCACCAAACAAACTAATAAGGCACCAGGGACCAGAGAAACAGAGACATGTGAACTTTCAGAGAGGTCAAAATAGCTGTTTTGAGGAAGCTCAAAGAAATTCAGGATAACACAGAGAAGAATTTAGAATTCTGCCAAATAAATTTAATAAAGAGATTGAAAGAATTTAAAAAGAGTCAAGCAGAAATTCTAGAATTGAAAAAATGCAATTGACATACTGAAGAATGCATCAGAGTCTCATAATAGCAGAATTGATCAAGCAGAAGAAAGAATTAGTGAGCTTGAAGACAGGCTGTTTGAAAATATACAAAGGAGACAAAAAAGAAACACACCTATGAAATCGAGAAAATAGCCTCAAAAGGGGCAAATCTAAGCGTTTTTGGCCTTAAAGAGGACGTAGAGAGAGAGATGAGTAGAAAGTTTATTCAATGGGATAATAACAGAGAACTTCCCAAACCTTTAGAAAAATATCAATATTCAAATACAAGAAGGTTATAGAAAACCATGCAGATGTAACCCAAAGACGACTACCTTGAGGCATTCAATAATCACACTCGTAAAGGTCAAGAATAAAGAAAGATTCCTAAAAGCATCAAGATAAAAGAAACAAATAACATACAGTGGAGTTCCAGTACATCTGGCATCAGACTTTTCAGTGGAAACCTTACAGGCCTGGACTTATTTAAAGTGCTGAAGGAAAAAAGCTTTTACCCTAGAATGGTATGTACAGTGAAAATATCCTTCAAACATGAAGGAGAAATAAAGACTTACCCAGATAAACAAAAGCTGAGGGATTTCATTAACACCAGACCTGTCCTACAAGAAATGCTAAAGAGAAATCTTCAGTCCAAAAGAAAAGGATGTTAATCAGCGATAAGAAATCATCTGAAGATACAAAACTCACTGATAATAGTAGGTACACAGAAAAACACAGAATATTATAACACTGTAAATGTGATGTGTAAACTACTTATATCTTAAGTAGAAAGATGAAAAGATGAACCAATTAAAAGTAATAACTACAACAGCTTTTCAAGACATAGACAGTACAATAAGATATGAATGGAAACAACAAAAATGTAAAAAGTGAGGAGACAAAGTTAAATTATTGAATTTTAATAAGTTTTCTTTTTGCTTGTTTGGTAATTAGCTTGTTTATGCAATCAGTATTAATTTATCACTTTAAAATAATGGGTTAAAGATAGTATTTGCATGCCTAATGGTAACCTCAAATCGAAAACCATACAAGAGATGCACAAAAATAAAAAGCAAGGAATTAAAAAATACCACCAGAGAAAAATCACCTTCACTGAAAGAAAGACAGGAAGGAAGAAAAAAGGAAAACCACAAAACAACCAGAAAAAAAAATAACAAAATGACGAGAGATAGTCCTCACTTATCAATAATAACATTGAATGTAAATGGACTAAATTCTCCAATAAGAACATGTAGGGTGGGTCGCTTCCAAGATGGCTGAATAGGAACAGCTTTGGTCTATAGCTCCCAGGGAGATTGATGCAGAAGACGGGTGATTTCTGCATTTCCAACTGAGGTACCTGGTTTGTCTCGCTGGCACTGGTTGGACAGTGGGTGCAGCCCACGGAGGGCGAGCTGAAGCAGGGTGGAGTGTCGCCTCACCTGGGAAGTGCAAGAGATCAGGGGATTTCCCTTTCCTAGCCAAGGGAAGATGTGACTGTACCTGGAGGAGCGGTACACTCCTGTGCAAATACTGCGCTTTTCCCACGGTCTTCGCAACTGGCTGACCAGGAGATTCCCTCCTGTGTCTGTCTCGGAAGGTCCAACGCCCATGGAGCATTGCTTGCTTGCTTGCTAGCGCAGCAGTATGAGATCGACCTGGGATGCTGAAATTTGGCAGGGGGAGGGGCATCTGCCATTGCTGAGGCTTGAGTAGGCGGTTCTGTGCTCACAGTGTAAACAAAGCAGCAAGGAAGCTCGAACTGGGTGGAGCCCACTGCAGCTCAGCAAGGCCTGCTGCCTCTCTAGATTCCACCTCTGGTGCAGGGCATATCTGAACAAAAGGCAGCAGATAGCTTCTCCAGACTTAAACATCCCTGCCTGACAGCTCTGAAGACAGCATTGGTTCCACCAGCATGGCGCTCAAGCTCTGATGACAGACAGACTGCCTCCTCAAATGGGTCCCTGACCCCCTTTAGCCTGACTGGGAGATGCCCCAGTAGGGACTAACAGACACCTCATATAGGTGGGTGCCCCTCCCTCTGGGACGAAGCTTCTAGAGGAAGGATCAGAAAGCAATATTTGCTGTTCTGCAGCCTCCGCTGGTGATACCCAGGCAAACAGCGTCTGGAGTGGACCTCCAGCAAACTCCAACAGACCTGCAGCTGAGGGGACGGTCTGTTAGAAGGAAAACTAACAAACAGAAAGGAATAGCATCAACATCAACAAAAAGGACATTCACACCAAAACACCATCTGTGGGTCACCAACATCAAAGACCAAAGGTAGATAAAACCACAAAGATGGGGAGAAACCAGAGCAGAAAGGCTGAGAATTCCAAAAACCAGAATGCCTCTTCTCCTCCAAAGGAACACCACTCCTCACCAGCAAGGGAACAAAACTGGACAGAGAATGAGTTTGACAAGTTGACAGAAGTAGGCTTCAGAAGGCCGGTCATAACAAACTTCTCCGAGCTAAAGGAGCATGTTCTGACCCATTGCAAGGAAGCAAAAATCCTTGAAAAGTTAGACAAATGGCTAACTAGAATAAACAGTGTAGAGAATAGCTTAAGTGACCTGATGGAGCTGAAAACTACAGTATGAGAACTTTGTGAAGCATACACAAGCTTGAGTAGCCAATTTGATCAAGCTGAAGAAAGGATATCAGTGATTGAAGATCAAATTAACAAAATAAAGTGAGAAAAGATTACAGAAAAAAGAATGAAAAGAAACAAACAAAGCCTCCAAGAAATATGGGACTATGTGAAAAGACCAAATCTACATTTGATTGGTGTACCTGAAAGTGACGAGAAGAATGGAAACAAGTTAGAAAACACTCTTCAGGATATTATCCAGGAGAACTTCCCCACCTAGCAAGGCAGGCCAACATTCAAATTCAGAAAATACAGAGAACACCACAAA
This sequence comes from Symphalangus syndactylus, assembly GCF_028878055.3. NCBI lineage: Eukaryota > Metazoa > Chordata > Mammalia > Primates > Hylobatidae > Symphalangus > Symphalangus syndactylus. The sequence continues at coordinate 23,565,033 of NC_072428.2, forward strand.
GATACTCCTTGAGAAGAGCAACCCCAAGACAGATAATTGTCAAATTCACCAAGGTTGAAATGAAGGAAAAAATGTTAAGGGCAGCCAGATAGAAAGGTTGGGTTACCCACAAAGGGAAGCCCATCAGGCTAACAGCAGATCTCTCAGCAGAAACTCTACAAGCCAAAAGAGAGTGGGGGCCAATATTCAACATTCTTAAAGAAAATAATTTTCAACCCAGAATTTCATATCCAGCCAAACTAAGCTTCATAAGTGAAGGAGAAATAAAATCCTTTACAGACAAGCAAATGCTGAGAGATTTTGTCACCACCAGGCCTGCCTTACAAGAGCTCCTGAAGGAAGCACTAAACATAGAAAGGAACAACCAGTACTAGTCCCTGCAAAAACATGCCAAATTGTAAAGACCATCAATGCTACAAAGAAACGACATCAATTAATGGGCAACGTAACCAGCTAGCATTATAATGACAGAATCAAATTCACATATAACTGCATTAACCTTAACTGTAAATGGGCTAAATGCCCAAACTAAAAGACACAGACTGGCAAACTGGATAAAGAGTCAAGACCCATCAGTGTGTTGTGTTCAAGAGACCCACCTCATGTGCAGAGACACACAAAGGCTCAAAATAAAGGGATGGAGGAAGATATACCAAGCAAATGGAAAGCAAAAAAAAAAAAAAAAAAAAAAAGCAGGGGTTGCAATCCTGGACTTTAAACCAACAAAGATCAGAAGAGACAAAGAAGGCCATTACATAATGGTAAAGGGATCAATTCAACAAGAAGAGCTAACTATCCTAAATATATATGCACCCAATACAGGAACACCTGGATTCATAAACCAAGTTCTTAGAGACCTACAAAGAGACTTAGACTCCCACACAATAATAGTGGGAGACTTTAACACCCCAATGTCAATATTAGATCAATGAGGTAGAAAATTGACAAGGATATCCAGGACTTGAACTCAGCTCTGCACCAAGCAGACCTAATAGATATCTACAGAACTCTCCACCCCAAATCAACAGAATATACATTCTTCTTGGCACCACATCACACTTATTCTAAAATTGACCACATAATTGGAAGTAAAACACCCTCAGAAAATGTAAAAGAATAATCACAACAAGCTGTCTCTCAGACCACAGTGCAATCAAATTAGAACTCAGGATTAAGAAACTCACTCAAAACCGCACAACTACGTGGAAACTGAACAACCTGCTCCTGAATGACTACTGGGTCCATAACGAAATGAAGGCAGAAATAAAGATGTTCTTTGAAACCAATGAGAGCAAAGACACAATGTACCAGAATCTCTGGGACACATTTAAAGCAGTGTATAGAGGGAAATTTATAGCACTAAATGCCCACAAGGGAAAGCAGGAAAGATCTAAAATTGACACCCTAACATCACAATTAAAAGAACTAGAGAAGCAAGAGCAAAAAAAATTCAAAATCTAGCAGAAGACAAGAAATAACTAAGATCAGAGCAGAACTGAAGGAGATAGAGATACAAAAAACCCTTCAAAAAATTAATGAATCCAGGAGCTGGTTTTTTGAAAAGATCAACAAAGTAGATAGACTGGTAGCAAGACTAATAAAGAAGAAAAGAGAGAAGAATCAAATAGTTGCAATAAAAAATGACAAAGGGGATATCACGACTGATCCCATAGAAATACAAACTACCGTCAGAGAATACTACAAACACCTCTACGCAAATAAACTAGAAAATCTAGAAGAAATGGATAAATTCCTGGACACATACACCCTCCCAAGACTAAACCAGAAAGAAGTTGAATCTCTGAATAGACTAATAACAGATTCTGAAATTAAGGCAATAATTAATAGCCTACCAACCAAAGAAAGTCCAGGACCAGATGGATTCACAGCCGAATTCTACCAGAGGTACAAGGAGGAGCTGGTACCATTCCTTCTGAAACTATTCCGATCAATAGGAAAAGAAGGAATCCTCCCTAACTCATTTTATGAGGCCAGCATCATCCTGATACCAAAGCCTGGCAGAAACACAATAAAAAGAATTTTAGGCTAATATCCCTGATGAGCATCGATGGGAAAATCCTCAATAAAATACTGGCAAACCAAATCCAGCAGCACATCAAAAAGCTTATCTACCACGATCAAGTTGGCTTCATCCCTGGGACACAAGGCTGGTTCAACATATGCAAATCAATAAATGTAATCTATCACATAAACAGAACCAATGACATAAACCACATGATTATCTCAATAGATGCAGAAAAGGCCTTTGACAAAATTCAACAGCCTTTCATGCTAAACACTCTCAATAAACTAGGTATTGATGGAATATATCTCAAAATAATTAGAGCTATTTATGACAAACCCACAGCCAATATCATACTGAATGGGCAAAGACTGGAAGCATTCCCTTTGAAAACTGGCACAAGACAAGGATGCCCTCTCTCACCACTCCTATTCAACATAGTGTTGGAAGTTCTAGCCAGGGCAATCAGGCAAGAGAAAGCAATAAAGGGTATTCAAATAGGAAGAGAGGAAGTCAAATTGTCTCTGTTTGCAGATGACATGATTGTATATTTAGAAAACCCCATCGTCTCAGCCCAAAATCTCCTTAAGCTGATAAGCAACTTCAGCAAAGTCTCAGGATACCAAATCAATGTGCAAAAATCACAAGCATTCCTATACACCAATAACAGACAGAGAGCCAAAATCATGAGTGAACTCCCATTCACAATTACTACAAAGAGAATAAAATACCTAGGAATCCAACTTACAAGGGATGTGAAGGATCTCTTCAAGGAGAACTACAAACCACTGCTCAAGGAAATAAGAGAGGACACAAACAAATGGAAAAACACTCTATACACTGCTTTAAATGTGTCCCAGAGATTCTGGTACGTTGTGTCTTTGTTCTCATTTGTTTCAAACAACATCTTTATTTCTGCCTTCATTTCGTTATTTACCCAGTAGTCATTCAGGAGCAGGTTGTTCAGTTTCCATGTAGTTGTGTGGTTTTGAGTGAGTTTCTTAATCCTGAGTTCTAATTTGATTGCACTGTCGTCTGAGAGACATTTTGTTGTGATTTCTATTCTTTTACATGCTCATGGATAGGAAGAATCAATATTGTGAAAATGGCCTTACTGCCAAAAGTAAGTTATAGATTCAATGCTGTCCCCATCAAGCTACCACTGACTTTTTCACAGAATTGGAAAAAACTACTTTAAAGTCCATATGGAACCAGAAAAGAGCCTGCATTGACAAGACAATCCTGGGCAAGAAGAACAAAGCTGGAGGCATCACGCTACCTGACTTCAAACTATACTACAAGGCTACAGTAACCAAAACAGCATGGTACTGGTACCAAAACAGAGATATAGACAAATGGAACAGAATGGAGGCCTCAGAAATAACACCACACATCTACCACCATCTGATCTTTGACAAACCTGACACACACAAGCAATGGGGAAAAGATTATTTAATAAATAGTGTTGAGAAAGCTGGCTAGCCATATGCAGAAAACTGAAACTGGACCCCTTCCTTACACCTTATACAAAAATCAACTCAAGATGGATCAAAGACTTAAATGTAAGACCTAGGACCATAAAAATCCTGGAAGAAAACCTGGGCAATACCATCCAGGACATAGGCATGGGCAAAGACTTTATGTCTAAAACACCAAAAGCAATGGCAACAAAAGTCGAAATTGACAAATGGGATCTAATTAAACTAAAGAGCTTCTGCACAGCAAAAGAAAGTATCATCAGAGTGAACAGGCAACCTACAGAATGGGAGAAAATTTTTGCAATCTATCCATCTGACAAAGGGCTAATATCCAGAATCTACAAAGAACTTAAATTATTTACAAGAAAAAAGCAAACAACCCCATCAAAAAATGAGCAAAGGTTGTGAACAGACACTTCTCAAAAGAAGACATTTATGCAACCAAGAGACCTATGAAAAAATGCTCATCATCACTGGTCATTAGAGAACTGCAAATCAAAGCCACAATGAGATACCATCTCATGCCAGTTAGAATGGTGATCATTAGAAAGTCAGAAAACAGCTGATGGTGGAGAGGTTGTAGAGAAATAGGGATGCTTTCACATTGTTGGTGGGAGTGTAAATTAGTTCAACCATTGTGGAAGACAGTATGGTGATTCCTCAAGGATCTAGAACTAGAAATACCATTTGACCCAGCCATGCCATTACTGGGCATATACCCAAAGGATTATAAATCATGCTGCTATAAAGACACATGCACACATATGTTTACTGCAGCACTATTCTCAATAGCAAAGACTTGGAACCAACCCAAATGTCCATCATTGATAGACTGGATTAAGAAAATGTGACACATGTACACCATGGAATACTATGCAGCCATAAAAAGGATGAGTTCATGTCCTTTGTAGGGACATGGATGAAGCTGGAAACCATCATTCTCAGCAAACTATCACAAGATCAGAAAACCAAACACCACGTTCTTACTCAGAAGTGGGAGTAGAACAATGAGAACACGTGGACACAGGGAGGGGAACACCACACACAGGGGCCTGTGAGGGGGTGGGTGACTAGGGGAGGAATAGCATTAGGAGAAATACCTAATGTAGGTGACAGGTTGATGGGTGCAGGAAACCACCATGGCATGTGTATACCTATGTAACAGAACTGCATATTCTGCACATGTAACCTAGAATTTAAAGTATATATAAATATATATATTATATATAAATACATAAAGAACATGTAGAATGGCTGAATAGATTAAAAAAAGAGACTCAACAATCTGTTACCTACAAGAGACACACTTCACCTATAAAGTCACACATAGACTAAAAATAAAGGGATGAAAAAGATATTCCATGCAAATGGAAACCAAAAAAGAGCAGGAGTAGCTATACTTATATCAGACAAAATAGTTTTTGTTTCACAAAACTATCACAAGATCAGAAAACCAAACACCACATGTTCTCACTCATAAGTGGGAGTAGAACAATGAGAACACATGGACACAGAGAGGGGAACATCACACACAGGGGCCTGTGGGGGGTGGGTGGAATTTTATCAACCGTTTAAAGAAGAACTAATACCGATTCTACTCAAACTGTTCCAAAAAAAAGTAGAGGCAGAAGGAATACCTCCATACTCATTCTACAAGGCCAGTATTACTCTGATACCAAACCAGACAAAGACACATTACAAAAAAAAAAAGAAAGGAAAAGAAAACTACAGACCAATATCTCTGATGAACATTTACAAAAATTCTCAACAAAATACTAGCAAACAGAATTCAACAACACATTAAAAGGATCATTTATCATGACCAAGTGGGATTTATCACAGGGATCCAAGGATGTTTCCACATATGCAAATCAATGTGATATAGCATATCAACAGAATGAAGGACAAACATATAATTATTCCAATTTATTCTCAGAAAACATTTGATAAAATTCAATGTCCCTTCATAATTAAAATCCCTCAAAAACTGGTTATAAAAGGAGCATACCTCAATACAATAAAAGCCATATATGATAGACCCAGAGCTAGTATTATACTGAATGGGAAGAAACTGAAACCTTTTCCTCTAAAATCTGGAACATGACAAGGATGCCCACTGTTATTCAACATAGTACTGGAAGCCCTAGCTAGAGCAATCAGACAAGAATAAATAAAGGGCATCCAAATTGGAAAGGATGAATTCAAATTATCCTTGTTTGCAGACGATATGATCTTCTATTTGGAAAAACCTAAAGATTCCACCAAAAACTATTAGAATTGATAAACATATTCAGTAAAGTTGCAGAATACAAAATCATCATACAAAAACCAGTAGCATTTCTATATGCCAACAGCAAGCAATCTGAAAAAGAAGTCAAGAAAGTAATCTGATTTACAATAGCTACAAATAAAATTAAATATCTAAGGAATAACAGTCAAAGAATTGAATGCTCTCTACAATGAAAACTATAAAACATTGGTGAAAGAGATGGAAGAGAACACAAAAAATAATGGAAAGATATTCCATGTTCATGGTTTGGAAGAATCAATATTGTTAAAATGCCCATAATACCCACAGCAATCTACAAATTTAATGCAATGCCAATGAAAATATTAATGGCATTCTTCAGAGAAATAGAAAAAAAAATTCTAAAATTTATATGGAACCACAAAAGACCCAGAATAGCCAAAGCTATCCTGAGCAAAAAGAACAGAACTGCAGGAATCACATTGCCTGATTTCAAATTATACTGCAGAACTATAGTAACCAAAACAGCATGGTACTGGCATTAAAAACAAACACATAGACCAATGCAACAGAATAGAGAACCCACAAACAAAGTCACACACCTATGGTGAACTCATTTTCAACAAAGGTGCCAAGAACATACATTGAGGAATGACTGTTCAATAAATGGTGCTGGAAAACCTGGATATACATGTGCAGAAGAATGAAAGTAGAGCACTGTCTCTTTCCATATACAAAAACAAAACCAAAATGGACTAAAGACTTAAATCTAAAGCCTCAAGCTATGAAATTACTAAAAGAAAATATTGGAGGAAACTCTCCAGGACATTGGACTGGGCAAAGATTTCTTGAGTAATACCCCACAAGCACAGGAACCAAAGCAAAAATGAACAAATGGGATCACATCAAGCTAAAAAGCTTCTGCACAGCAAAAGAAACAATCAACAAAGTGAAGACACAACTCACAGAAAGGGAGAAAATATTTGCAAACGATCAATCTGACAAGGGATTAATAACCAAAATACATAAAGAGCTCAAACATCTATATAGGAAAAAAATCTAACAATCCAATTTAAAAATGGGCAAAAGATCTGAATAAATATTTCTCGAAAGAAGACATACAAATGGCACACAGGTATATGAAAAAGTGTTCATCACTGATCATCAGAGAAATGCAAATCAAAACTACAATGAGATACCATCTCACCCCAGTTAAAGTGGTTTTTATCCAAAAGACAGTCAATAACAAATGCTGTTGAGGATATGCAGAAAAGGGAACCCTCATACACTGTTGGTGGGAATGTAAATTAGTATAACCCCTACGGAGAACAATTTGCAGGTTTCTTAAAAAACTGAAAATAGAGCTACCATATGATCCAGCAATCCCACCACTAGGTATATACCCAAAGGAAAGGAAATCAGCATATCAAAGAGATATCTGTACTCCCATGTTTATTGTAGCACTATTCACGGTAACCAAGATTTTGAAGCAACCTAAGTGTCTGTAAATAGATGAATGGATAATGAAAATGTGGTACATATACACAGTGTATATGAATATACAATTCAGCCATAAAGAAGAATGAGATCTTATTACTTGCAACAACATGGATGGAACTGGAGGTCATTATGTTAAGTGAAATAAGCCAGGCACAGAAAGATGAACTTTGCATGTCTTCACTTATTCGTGGGAGGTAAAAATTAAAACAGTTAAACTCATGGAGATAGAGAGTAGAATGATGGTTACTAGAGGCTGGGAAGGGTAGCGGGAGTGGGGTTAGGGGTGACCTGGGGATGGTTCATGGGTACAAAAAAAATAGACTGAAAAAGATCTAGTAACTGATAGCACAACAAGGTGACTATAGTCTAATAATTTTGTTATACATTTAAAGATAACTGAGTATTAATTGGATTATTTGTAACATAAAGGATAAATGCTTGAGGTGATGGATGCCTCATTTACCCTGATGTGATTTTTTTTTGAGACACAGTCTTGCTCTGTTGCCCAGGCTGGAGTGCAATGGCACGATCTTGGCTCCGGGCAACCTCTGCCTCCTAGATTCAAGTGATTCTCGTGCCTCAGCCTCCTGAATAGCTGGGATAACAGGCATGTGCCACCATGCCCTCCCGAGCTAATTTTTGTATTTTTAGTAGAGATGGGGTTTTACCATGTTGTCCAGGCTGGTCTTGACCTGGTCTCAAGTGGTCCATCCACCTCCGCCTCCCAAAGTGCTGGGATTACAGGTGTGAGCCACCATGCCAGGCCCTGATGTGGCTTTTATATAATGTATCCCTGTGTCAAAATATCCCATGGACCATGTATATATATATGTACACACACACACCTACTATGTACCCACAGATATTAAAAATAAAGGATGTTTTAAAAGTTTAAAAAATCATGAAATTTTGGGGAGGTTTAATGTGCAGAATTAGATGATTGAATCAAATATGAAGAATATTTTGTTGCTATTAAAAAAATAAAGAGCCAGGTGAAATGGGAGCACACCTGCAGTCCCAGCTACTAGGGAGGCTGAGGTGGGAAGAGTTGAGTCCAGCCTGGGGAATATATGTATATATATATATATGTATATGTGTATATATATAGGTGTATATATATGTATATGTGTATATATATATGTATATATATATATGTATATGTGTATATATGTATATGTATATGTGTATATATATATGTATATGTGTATATATATGTATATGTGTATATATGTATATATATGTGTGTGTATATATATATATATATATATATATATGTGAGAACATGTGGTGTTTGGTTTTTTGTCCTTGTGATAGTTTGCTGAGAATGATGGTTTCCACCTTCATCCATGTCCCTACAAAGGACATGAACTCATCCTTTCTTATGGCTGCATAGTATTCCATGGTGTATATGTGCCGCATTTTCTTAATCCAGTCTATCACTGATGGACATCTGGGTTGGTTCCAAGTCTTTGCTTTTGTGAACAGTGCTGCAATAAACATACGTGTGTGCATGTGTCTTTATAGTAGCATGATTTGTAATCCTTTGGGTATATACCCAGTAATGGGATGGCTGGGTCAAATGGTATTTCTAGTTCTAGATCCTTGAGGAATGGCCACACTGTCTTCAATGTCTTCCACAATGGTTGAACTAGTTTACCATCCCACCAACAGTGTAAAAGTGTTCCTATTTCTCCACATCCTCTCCAGCACCTGTTGTTTCCTGACTTTTTAACGATCGCCATTCTAACTGGTGTGAGATGGTATCTCATTGTGGTTTTGATTTGCATTTCTCTGATGGCCAGTGATGACGAGCATTTTTTCATGTGTCTGTTGGCTGCATGAATGTCTTCTTTTGAGAAGTGTGCGTTCATATCCTTCACCTACTTTTTGATGGGGTTGTTTGTTCTTTTCTTGTAAATTTGTTTGAGTTCTTTGTAGATTCTGGATATTAGCCCTTTGTCAGACGAATAGATTGCAAAATTTTTCTCCCATTCTGTAGGTTGCCTGTTCACTCTGATGGTAGTTTCTTTTGCTGTGCAGAAGCTCTTTAGTTTAATTAGATCCCATTTGTCAATCTTGACTTTTGTTGCCATTGCTTTTGGTGTTTTAGACATGAAGTCCTTGCCCAGGCCTATGTCCTGAATGGTTTTGCCTAGGTTTTTTTTCTAGGGTTTTTATGGTGTTAGGTCTAACATGTAAGTCTTTAATCCATCTTGAATTAATTTTTGTATAAGGTGTAAGGAAGGGATCCAGTTTCAGCTTTCTACATATGTCTAGCCAGTTTTCCCAGCACCATTTATTAAATAGAGACTCCTTTCCCCATTTCTTGTTTTTGTCAGGTTTGTCAAAGATCAGATGGCTGTAGATGTGTGGTATTATTTCTGAGGGCTCTGTTCTGTTCCATTGGTCTATATCTCTGTTTTGGTACCAGTACCATGCTGTTTTGGTTACTGTAGCCTTGTAGTATGGTTTGAAGTCAGGTAGCGTGATGCCTCCAGCTTTGTTCTTTTGGCTTAGAATTGTCTTGTCAATGCAGGCTCTTTTTTGGTTCCATATGAAGTTTAAAGTAGTTTTTTCCAATTCTGTGAATAAAGTCATTGGTAGCTTGATAGAGATGGCATTGAATCTATAAATTACCTTAGGCAGTATGGCCATTTTCATGATATTGATTCTTCCTATCCATGAGCATGGAATGTTCTTCCATTTGTGTCCTCTTTTATTTCATTGAGCTGTGGTTTGTAGTTCTCCTTGAAGAGGTCCTTCACATCCCTTGTAAGTTGGATTCCTAGGTATTTTATTCTCTTTGAAGCCGTTATGATTGGGAGTTCACTCATGATTTGGCTCTCTGTTTGTCTGTTATTGGTGTATAAGAATGCTTGTGATTTTTGCACATTGATTTTGTATCCTGAGACTTTGCTGAAGTTGCTTATCAGCTTAAGGAGATTTTGGGCTGAGACGATGGGGTTTTCTAAATATACAATCATGTCATCTGCAAACAGGGACAATTTGACTTCCTCTTTTCCTAATTGAATACCCTTTATTTCCTTCTCCTGCCTGGTTGCCCTGGCCAGAACTTCCAACACTATGTTGAATAGGAGTGGTGAGAGAGGGCATCCCCATCTTGTGCTGGTTTTCAAAGGGAATGCTTCCAGTTTTTGCCCATTCAGTATGATATTGGCTGTGGGTTTGTCATAGATAGCTCTTATTATTTTGAGATATGTCCCATCAATACCGAATTTATTGAGAGTTTTTAGCATGAAGTGTGGTTGAATTTTGTCAAAGGCCTTTTCTGCATCTAGTGAGATAATCATGTGGTTTTTGTCTTTGGTTCTGTTTATATGCTGGATTATGTTTATTGATTTGTGTATGTTGAACCAGCCTTGCATCCCAGGGATGAAGCCCACTTGATCATGGTGGATAAGCTTTTTGATGTGCTGCTAGATTCGGTTTGCTAGTATTTTATTGAGGATTTTTGCATCGATGTTCATCAGGGATATTGGCCTAAAATTCTCTCTTTTTGTTTTGTCTCTGCCAGGCTTTGATATCAGGATGATGTTGGCCTCATAAAATGAGTTAGGGATGATTCCCTCTTTTTCTATTGATTGGAATAGTTTCAGAAGGAATGGTACCAGCTCCTCTTTGTACCTCTGGTAGAATTCGGGTGTGAATCCATCAGGTCCTGGACTTTTTTTGGTTGGTAAGCTCTTAATTATTGCTGCAATTTCAGAGCCTGTTATTGGTCTATTCAGTGATTCAACTTCTTCCTCGTTTAGTCTTGGGAGGGTGTATGCGTCCAGGAATTTATCCATTTCTTTTAGATTTTCTAGTTTATTTGTGTAGAGATGTTTATAGTATTCTCTGATGGTAGTTTGTATTTCTGTGGGATCAGTGTGATTTCTCCTTTATCATTTTTTATTGCATCTATTTGATTCTTCTTTCTTTTTTTCTTTATTAGTCTTGCTAGCAGTTTATCAATTTTGTTGATCTTTTCAAAAAACCAGCTCCTGGATTCATTGATTTTTTTTTTTTTTTTTTTGAGATGGAGTCTCGCTCTGTCTCCCAGGCTGGAGTGCAGTGGCGCAATCTTGGCTCACTGCAAGCTCTGCCTCCCGGGTTCACGCCATTCTCCTGCCTCAGCCTCTTCGAGTAGCTGGGACTACAGGCGCCCGCCAGCACGCCTGGCTAATTTTTTGTATTTTTAGTAGAGACAGGGTTTCACCGTGGTCTCGATCTCCTGACCTCGTGATCTGCCCGCCTCAGCCTCCCAAAGTGCTGGGATTACAAGCATGAGCCACTGCACCCGGCTCATTGATTTTTTTGAAGGGTTTTTTGTTTCTCTGTCTCCTTCAGTTCTGCTCTGATCTTAATTATTTCTTGCCTTCTGCTACCTTTTGAATGTGTTTGCTCTTGCTTCTCTAGTTCTTTCAATTGTGATGTTAGGGTGTCAATTTTAGATCTTTCCTGCTTTCTCTTGTGGGCATTTAGTGCTATAAATTTCCCTCTACACGCTGCTTTAAATGTGTCCCAGAGATTCTGGTATGTTGTGTCTTTGTTCTCATTGGTTTGAAAGAACATCTTTATTTCTGCCTTCATTTCGTTATGTACCCAGTAGTCATTCAGGAGCAGGTTGTTCAGTTTCCATGTAGTTGAGTGGTTTTGAGTGAGTTTCTTAATCCTGAGTTCTAGTTTGATTGTACTGTGGCCTGAGAGACAGTTTGTTATAATTTTTGTTCTTTTACAGTTGCTGAGGAGTGCTTTACTTCGAACTATGTGGTCAGTTTTGGAATAAGTGTCATGTGGTGTCGAGAAGAATGTATATTCTGTTGATTTGGGGTGGAGAGTTCTGTAGATGTCTCTTAGGTCCACTTGGTGCAGAGCTGAGTTCAATTCCTGGATATCCTTTTTAACTTTCTGTCCTGTTGATCTGTCTAATGTTGACAGTGGGGTGTTAAAGTCTCCTATTATTATTGTGTGGGAGTTTAAATCTCTTTGTAGGTCTCTAAGGACCTGCTTTATGAATCTGGGTGCTCCTGTATTGGGTGCATATATATTTAGGATAGTTAGCTCTTCTTGTTGAATTGATCCCTTTACCATTATGTAATGGCCTTCTTTGTCCCTTTTTATCTTTGTTGGTTTAAAGTCTGTTTTATCAGAGACTAGGATTGCAACCCCTGCCTTTTTTTGTTTTCCTTTTGCTTGGTAGATCTTCCTCCATCCCTTTATTTTGAGCCTATGTGTGTCTCTGCATGTGAGATGGGTCTCCTGAATACTGCACACTGATGGGTCTTGACTCTTTATCCAATTTGCCAGTCTGTGTCTTTTAATTGGAGCATTTAGCCCATTTACATTTAAGGTTAATATTGTTATGTGTCAATTTGATCCTGTCATTATGATGTTAGCTGGTTATTTTGCTTGTTAGTTGATGCAGTTTCTTCCTAGCCTCGATGGTCTTTACATTTTAACATGTTTTTGCAGTGGCCGGTACTGGTTGTTCCTTTCCATGTTTAGTGCTTCTTTCAGGAGCTCCTGTAGGGCAGGCCTGGTGGTGACAAAATCTCTCAGCATTTGCTTGTCTATAAAGGATTTTATTTCTCCTTCACTTATGAAGCTTAGTTTGGCTGGATATGAAACTTTGGGTTGAATATTCTTTTCTTTAAGAATGTTGAATATTGGCCCCCACTCTCTTCTGGCTTGTAGAGTTTCTGCCAAGAGATCTGCTGTTAGTCTGATGGGCTTCCCTTTGTGGGTAACCTGACGTTTCTCTCTGGCAGCCCTTAACATTTTTTCCTTCATCTCAACTTTGGTGAATCTGACAATTACGTGTCTTGGAGTTGCTCTTCTCGAAGAGTATCTTGGTGGCATTCTCTGTATTTCCTGAATTTGAATGTTGGCCTGCCTTGCTAGGTTGGGGAAGTTCTCCTGGGTAATATCCTGAAGTGTGTTTTCCAACTTGGTTCCATTCTCCCCATCACTTTCAGGTACACCAATCAGACGTAGATTTGGTCTTTTCACATAGTCCCATATTTCTTGGAGGTTTTGCTCGTTTCTTTTTACTCTTTTTTCTCTAAACTTCTCTTCTCACTTCATTTCATTCATTTGATCTTCAATCACTGACACCCTTTCCTTCAGTTGATCAAATCAGCTACTGAAGCTTGCGCATTTGTCACGTAGTTCTTGTGCCATGGTTTTCTGCTCCATCAGGTCATTTAAGGTCTTCTCTGTGCTGTCTATTCTAGTTAGCCATTCGTCCAATCTTTTTTCAAGGTTTTTAGCTTCTTTGTGATGGGTTCGAACATGCTCCTTTAGCTCGGAGAAGTTTGTTATTACTGGTCTTCTGAAGCCTTCTTCTCTCAACTCATCAAAGTCATTCTCCATCCAGCTGTGTTCCTTTGCTGGTGAGGAGCTGTGTTCCTTTGCAGGAGAAGAGGCACTCTTATTTTTAGAATTTTCAGCTTTTCTGCTCTGGTATCTCCCCATCTTTGTGGTTTTTTCTACCTTTGGTCTTTGATGATGGTGACGTACAGATGGGGTTTTGGTGTGGATGTCCTTTCTGTCTGTTAGTTTTTCTTCTAACAGTCAGAACTCTCAGCTGCAGGTCTGTTGGAGTTTGCTGGAGGTCCACTCCAGACCCTGTTTGCCTGGGTATCACCAGTGGAGGCTGCAGAACCGCAAATATTGCAGAACAGCAAATGTTGTTGCCTGATTGTTCCTCTGGAAGCTTCGTCTCAGAGGGGCACACGGCTGTATGAGGTGTCAGTCAGCCGCTACTGGGAAGTGCCTCCCAGTTAGGCTACTCGGGAGTCAGGGACCCACTTGAGGAGGCAATCTGTCCATTCTCAAACTCCATGCTGGGAGAACGACTACTCTCTTCAAAGCTGTCAGACAGGGGCGTTTAATTCTGCAGAGGTTTCTGCTGCCTTTTGTTCAGCTATGCCCTGCCCCCAGAGGTGGAGTCTACAGAGGCAGGCAGGCCTCCTTGAGCTGTGATGGGCTCCACTCAGTTCGAGCTTCCTGGCCGCTTTGTTTACCTACTCAAGCCTCAGCAATGGTGGGCGCCCCTCCCTCAGCCTTGCTGCCACCTTGCAGTGTGATCTCAGACTGCTGTGCTAGCAGTGAGCCAGGCGCCGTGGGTGTGGGATCCTCTGAGCCAGGCGTAGGATATAATCTCCTGGTGTGCTGTTTGCTACGACCGCTGGAAAAGCACAGTATTAGGGTGAGAGTGACCCAATTTTCCAGGTGTCATCTGTCATGGCTTCCCTTGGCTAGGAAGGGGAATTCCCTGATCCCTTGTGCTTCGCAGGTGAGATGATGCCTCGCCCTGCTTCGGCTCACGGTCTGTGGGCTGCACTCACTGCCCTGCACCCACTGTCCGCCAAGCCCAGTAAGATGAACCCGGTACCTCAGTTGGAAATGCAGAAATCACCCGCCTTCTGCATCGCTCACGCTGGGAGCTGTAGACTGGAGCTATTCCTATTTGTCCTTCTTGGAACCTCCCCCTCAGAACTCAATAGATTTAGCAGCTGATTAGACACAGCAGAAGATAGGATTGTAGAACTACATGACATTAGAAAATATCCAAAATGGATTAAACATACCACCCAGAGATTCAAGAAGCTCTGTGAAGCCCAGTAGGATGAATACACAGAAAATCATACCCAGATACATCATGGAAAAACTGAAAACCAAACAGAATCTTAAAAGCAGCCACAAGTGGAAAAGATTAATTATTTTCAAAGCAACAACAATAAGATGAAGATGGATAGTGGGCTTCTCAATAATAATTACTCAACCCGGAACACAATAGAATGGCACCTTTAAAATGCTAAAAGAATAACTACCAACCTAGAATTCTATTCCCAGCAAAAAAATCCTCAAAAATGGAGGTGTGAATCTTAAATGAAATTTTCTAAGTGAGAGAAGCCAGATTCAAGAGGCTGTATAGTATAATGCATTTATACGACATTCTGGAAAAGACAGAACTATAGCAATGGAAAATAAATCAGTGATTACTAGGTATTGGAGGATAGGAGAGGGGTTTGCTATATGGAATGCATGAGAAATTTAGGGGATGATGTAACTCTATGTATTATATAGTAGTGGTCTACCACAACATTCTTCTGTCAAACCTGTAAAATGACACCAGAAGGAGTAAACTGTACTATATGCAAATTTACAAGGATGTGCAGGAGAACTCTAGTGTGGAATTTATACTATGAAAATGTAACAGACTTTCACAAATGCATAACATAAACCTCAATGAGCAGAGTAGGGGGAAAAGAAGTTGACTTAACTTTGGAAAATGGCACTTTGACTGGATACTGTAAGGCTAAAGACAAAAAGAAAGGTACATAAACAATGTTTCTACTTGGTGGATTTGTTTCTTGGATGGGTGCATGTCAGCAATTCTGAAACTACAGGTATACTAGAGTTGAACAAATAAGCAAATCGGTACTGAGAGATAGGTAGATTTTTTCACTGTTGAAAGAAGTTACTAATAAGCAAAGGGGAAGGCTAGAATGAGCTCTTTGCTGCTGCATTAGAGTTGGAGATACCTCATGCCAGTTAGAATGGTGATTATTAAAAAGTCAAAAAACAACAGATGCTGGCAAGGATACAGAGAAAAAGGAATGCTTTTACACTGTTTGTGGGAGCGTAAATTAGTTCAACCATCGTGGAAGATGGTGTGGCGATTCCTCAAAGATCTGAGGCAGAAATACCATTTGACCCACCAATCCCATTGTTGGGTATATACCCAAAGAAATCTAAAACATTGTTTTATAAAAATATTAATACATGCACACGTATGTTCATTGCAGCACTATTCACAATAGCAAAGACATGGAATCAACCTAAAAGCCCATGAGTGATAGGATAAATAAAATATGGTATATACACACCATGGAATACTATGCAGCCATAAAAAGGAACGAGATCAGGTCCTTTGCAGAGACATGGATGGAGCTGGAAGCTGTTATGCTCAGCAAAGTAACGCAGCAACAGAAAACCAAACACTGCATATTTTCACTTATAAGTGGGAGTTGAATGATACAAACACATGGACACATAGTGGGGAACAACATACACTGGAGTCTATTAGGGCAGGGATGGGGAGGGAGAGCATCAGGAAGAATAGCTAATGGATGCTAGGCTTAATACCTAGATGACGGGTTGATCTGTGCAGCAAACCACCATGGCACACCTTTACCTATGTAACAGACCTGCACATCCTGCACATGTACCCTGACACTTAAAGTTGAAAAAAAAAAGAATTGGGCTGGGCAGGGTGGTTCATGCCTATAATCCCAGCATTTTGGAAGGCCAAGGCGGGTGAATCCACCTGAGGTCAGGAGTTCAAGACCAGCGTGGCCAACATGGTGAAACCCCATCTCTACTAAAAATACAAAAATTAGTCGAGTGTGGTGGTGCACTCCTGTAGTCCCAGCTCCTTGGGAGGCTGAGGCAGGAGAATTGCTTGAACCTGGGAGGCAGAGGTTGCAGTGAGCTGAGATCACACCACTGCACTCCAGCCTGGGCGACAGAGCAAGACTCCAGCTCAAAAAAACAAAACAAAACAGAACAAAACAAAACAAAACAGAACAAAACAAAACGAAACCAAAAAAACCAAAACAGAATTGGAGATATCAGTATAAATTCATGGTTTAATTATATACAGATAGAAAGATAAATATAGACGTATGTGTATACATGGGTTAGCATGTATACATATATTTTCTAGCTTTGTCTGCTGAGAGGGCCTAGAAGAACTGATACCCAGATCTTGGGATCTAAATATTATTATCTAGTAAAAGGAACCAGGACTCTTAGTAAAAGGAACCAGGAGACATGACCTATTTTAGGGCTGGGCATCTTGTAGTGCTGGAAAGTAAGGAAGTACTTAAAGTAATGTCAAAAGGATACATAAGACAGCCCGAAAGAGCTCCCATGGTTAAAACTGGAGCAATTTGAACCACAAAATAATGATATTATTGGATCCCCTATTAATATAAATAAATGATTAAATAAATGGATAAATTGGGGAGAGGGGAGTTTATTTATTTATTTAGTACTATTTTTTTGAGACAAGGTCTTGCTCTGTTACCTAGGCTGGAGTGCAATGGTGCAACCATGCTTCACTGCAGTCTTGACCTCCTGGGCTTAAGCAATCCTCCTACCTCAGCCTCCTGAGTAGCTGGGACCACAGGTGGCACCATCATGCCTGGCTAAATTTTAAATTTTATGTATAGATGAGGTCTCCTCATGTTGCTCAGACTGGTCTCAAACTCATAGCCTCAAGCGATCCACCTGCCTCTGCCTCCCAAAGTGCTAGGATTACAGGCGGGAGCCACCGCACTCAGCTGGGAAAAATATTTTACAAAAGAATTTCAGCTACCAAATGTAGGAAGAAAAGGAGAAATAGAAAAATCACCCTTAGAAAATCACAGTAATAATTGCTGCAGGCCAGGCACAGTGGCTCACGCCTGTAATCCCAGCACTTTGGGAGGCCGAGGCAGGTGAATCATGAGGTCAGGAGTTCAAGACCAGCCTGGCCAAGATGGTGAAACCCCATCTCTACTAAAAATACAAAAACTAGGCGGGCATGGTGGTGGGTGCCTGTAATCCCAGCTACACGGGAGGCTGAGGCAGGGAATTGCTTCAACCCGGGAGGCGGAGGTTGCAGTGAGCCGAGATTGCGCCACTGCCCTCCAGCCTGGGCCACAGAGCGAGACAACGTCTCAAAAAAAAAAAAAAAAAAAATTGCTGCAGGCAGTATCCACTGATGAATGCCAAATTTGATGGCTGAAACTTTAAGGAGAAACAAGGTAGTTACACAGTCACACAATATTTTTTCCAAATTATTTACTGTAGTGATTTTATATCTTGTTCAAAATTGTTTGCTATTCCTCCCTCCGGGAAGCAGAGCTTAATTCTATGCTCCAACACCCCACCCTACTGTGGAATAAGTGACTTGTTTCTAATGACTAGAATATGTAAGGGAAAAATACTAGGTTTACAGTGGAGACCAACCTTCTAGACCCACCTAAAACCCAGAAATAATTCATGTCGGTATCAGTGATTCACGTGAGTATCAAATATTCATGATGCAATGTGATGAAAAGGGAACTTTATTCTCTATGACATTCTTCCCCCACAGCTAGTATAATTATGAAAAAATATCAGACAAGTCCCATTTGAGGGACATTCTACAAGATACCTCAATAATATTCTTCGAAAGTGTCAAGGTCAGTAAAAACAAGGAAAGACTGAGAAACTGTGACAGAATGGAGGAATCTAAGGAGACATGATGACTAAATGCAATGTGGTAACCTGGACTGGATCCTGGCATTTATAAGACTATAAATTTTTCTCAATATGGCTTCAGCTGGATCCTAAGTTTTATATATTGTATTTTTATTCAAATTATTTTCTAATTTTGTTGTAATTTTTTCTTCAACATATTGGCTACTTAGAAGTATACTTCTTTTAAGAATATTTGGGTATTTTATTTTTTGCTAACTTAAAAAATTGATTTCTAGCTTATTTCTATTGTATCAGATAATATAGTCCATATAATTGCAGTCACTTAATATATGTAGAGATTTGCTTTCTGGCCAAGCATATAATTGATTTTGGTAAATATTCTAACACTGATGAATTTGAAAATAATGTGTATTCTGCATTTCTTAGGTGCAGTGTTCTGTGAATATGAATTATATAGACCAACTTTGTCAATCTTGTTAAAATCTTCTATATTATTACTGATTTTTCTGTCTATGTTTTCCATATTTTTTTCTCTACATGTTTCAGTCTAGCTATTTTTTTCTGTCCTTTCACTTTACTAATTCTCTCTTCAATTTGTCTAATCTGCTGATAAACTCAATCTATTGAGTTCTTAATTTGATTTATTATATTTTTCAGTTCTAATATTAACATATGGTTTGTCTTTTATAATTTTCAGTCCTCTGTGGAAATTCATTTTGTTATATATTTCCCTGAGCATGTTAATCACATATATTTTAAAGTCTATGTCAATAAATCCAATATCTGGACTTCTTGTAGATCCATTTCTATTGTCTCTCTTTCTCTCTTGGTTTTTGGTCATTTGACCTTTTCTCCAGTGAAGTAGAGTAAATTTTGATTCCATGACTGACTTTGTGCATGAAAAGTTGTAAAGGAAATTTGAGGCTTTGGATGGTATTATCTTTCTTTAGAGAGATTTACTTTTGCTTCTGGAAGTTGGAGTTGGGCAGATTATTTTACTAGTCAGAGATTCAGCTGCCTGGAAGCTGTTTTCATCTTTGTGAGGAGTAATTTATTTCCACTTTGTACTCTAAGAGTGTAGCTCTTTGGGGTTGCAACTAAAATTCTAGGATATTTGCCAGAGTCCCTCCTCCTTGGCGGGCCCTGAACACTAAGCCTATCCTTATAAGACTGCTAGTGGTCTCAGCTTCTAGTGACCTATCAGATGCTGATTATCAGGATCACTTCTTTATGGTTCTCTTCTCTGTATGATCTTGGAGATGTATTCTACATCATCAGTCTTTTTGCAGGATCATGAAATTGTAGAAATTTAGAGATGAAAGTGATCTAATTATAGACCAACCTTCTAGACCAACCTAAAACCCAGAGACTCGTACTTACATCTCCCCATTCCTTGTCCAGTGTTCTTCCATTAACGTGTATAAGTTAGCTGAAATGAATAAAGTTGTTAACATAAAATTGAGCTATATTGTAAAGGGTTAGATAGCAAAATGTCTTTAGTTGTAATGAGCAAAACACAGTGTTTTATAAGCTAGTAGGTAGGACAACGAGATATAGTGGTCTCTCCTTATTTTGTGGGGGATAAGTTCCAGGACCTGCAGCAGATGCGTGAAACCTCAGATAGTATCAAACCCTGTGCAATATGTACTGTTTTTCCTGATGTGTACATACCTGTAATGAAGTTTAATTTATAAATTATGCATATAAGAAGTTAACCGCTAAAAATAGAACAATTATAGCAATATACTATAATAAAAATTATGCAAATGTGGTCTCACTTTCTGCCAAAATATCTTATTGTATTATGTTGACCTATTTTTGGACAATGGTTGACTGCGGGTAACTGAAACCTCAGAAAGTGAACCCATGGATAAGGGGGGATTACTATAAAGTAAAAAAAAAAAAGACATCTTCTTACTTCACTAAACTATATTTCACTACTTAACTGTATAGTAATTAATAAGAGGGGATATTACTCATTTTTGTCTGTATGAACCTAAAATGGTAATGATAATATTTGAAAAAAATTGAGTGTTTAAAATTTATAATGATTTGCAAATTAACAGTCCGAATCAACAAAATAGTTTATATTGAATCCACAATGTCTGCATTTTAGAAGTTAGACATCGTTTTTGATACATGTCCTTAACACATAGATAGAATTACTGATAAGGAGTGAGGATGCACAGTAATAGCACAGGAGTAACAAGTAACAGACACCTTCCTTCAGAATTCAGGCAGTTCGCATGTGATGTGAGTAGGGTAGGAATTATGTTGACCTGGAAAGCATATATCTTCAGTTCAACCTACATCTGCCATTCAGCTCCAAGTAATTATTGGCATGTAGAAAAATAAGCTCTGTGCTATCCAGCTTTTTCAATTATTGAAGAGAAACTAGAAATACAGATTTCACCATGAAATCTATTGAATTCTAAAAATCAGAAGTAAGTTGAAAGTTTTAAAACAAACTATATTTCTGAGCCAGATCATCTCTACAATGGGGATTAAAGATCTCTACAACAAATCTTTTAGGCTTTTAAATTATGCATTAATTTGATAACCCTTTATAAGCCATTTCTCAATCTATGCCTTAAGAAAATTGAAAATTTAATGGGCATCACATGCTATGCAAATTAATGACTATACTATCACATAGTATGTATTATGTATCATAATAGAATCATGAGCAAAGTATTAGGGTAGTTCAGAAAGGGCACATTAAATTTGTTAAATATCTAAAGAATAAATTTTTGAATTCTAAATTAGCAGTAAACAAAAGTCAGTGGAGTTTTGGGTGGTTTAAAATAAGAAAAGTATGAGGGAAAACTGGATAATTAATGGTATAATATGTGGTAAATAACATTAAGCAGCATTTCAATACCCCATAAAATTAAAAATGGTATGGATAGAATCATACCCCTTTCTGATTATTATGATTTGTAGAATGTATATCTTTATACCATATGGAAAACTGATAAAATAGGTGTTAGCCACATTGCAGAAAAATAGCATTAGAATATATTTGTACTAGAGTAGGATTTTATTAACTTTATGCTTTCTATTATAAATTATTAAACTTTTTATTAGAACTTTAATTTTTTCTTCCATTTATCTTTAAGCAGCTTTTAAAAATTATAAAAATTCTTATTAAATGTCAATGAGAAAAAATATTAAATTTAATAAAAAATGTCTCTAACTTCAATAAAGTACCTAGAATACAGAATCTTAAAAGTGTTTATTTTTTATTAGATGCCTTAGGACTACAAGGATGTAAGTGTTTTTACAAAAACAATAAAAGAGGAGTAATTTGATGGTTTATTTACTCTTCATAACCTTTAGAAAGTGTCATGCCTTTTTTAAAGTGTTTGCTTCAGGCAGCAGTTTTACAAGATGGGCTATGTATTGGTCAGGCCTCTTCAATTCTTGACCCTGAACAGATTTAGGTACATACACCAGGCACGTGTCCAAGCAGCCAAAATTGTAACTGGGTACTTGTACATTCCTTTTCGAACTCATAATCCACCTCCTACGAAATTGCTCAAATCAGTTTCTCATGTTGTCTAAGAAAATACTAATCACTCTTCCAGATAGTTTCTTGGTCTGAAAAGTACTCAAGATAAATATTTCTAACATTTATGGGCTAGCCTAAAAGTTTATATTTACACAAATCTCTTTCTTAATAGTATTTGAACCATGATTTTCACATTGGTCAACTTAATCTATTACAAAGATTTCTGATATAGAAAAGTATCTATTAATATTAGAAAATTCATAGCAATTCTTAAATTCTTTTGTTTTTCATTCAACAAATATTTCTAGTTTTTATTTTGAGATGTTTTACCAAATAACCAGATTGTGCTTGCATATTTTACATAGGTAAAATAATTTTGAATGGTTTCCTAAATTTGAGGGGATATAAAGATTAACTTCTGAAGTTTTTGAAGGAAATGAATATATATCATAACAATCCATACTGTTCTGCAGCATCCACAATCTCTTCAAGGTAGTATAATGCAGCATTTAAAATACTTTGGAGACAGATGATCTGAGTTCGAATACTGGCTCTGCCATTTACCTCCTGTGTGACTTTAGGCAACCTATTTACCCTCTTGCTATCTCAGGTTCCTTATGTATAAAATGGCAATAGTAAGAGAACCTACCTCATTATATTATGTCCAGGATTCAATTAATAAATAAAAAGTACTAAGAACAATATCTAAATCATGGTAAGAACTCAGAACCCACTCTAACCACTGAAAGAGAAGTGGTTAAAAGAGAACCAGACCTACATGATGAAAACGGTATCTTGTACATTTTCAGTCCAACTGCTTTGAGAAGAGATGCATGTTTTATGCACACTCCTTCCCAAAACAAATGTATATATGTACATTTATTTCCTTTTTCAATATGTTTTAAATACAAAATATGTCTAAAAATACAAAAAATTAGCCGGGCACAGTGGTGGGCGCCTGTAGTCCCAGCTACCCCAGCTACTCGGGAGGCCGAGGCAGGAGAATGGCGTGAACCCAGGAGGCAGAGCTTGCGGTGAACTGAGATCGCACTACTGCACTCCAGCCTGGGCGACTCTGTCTCAAAAAAAAAAAAAAAAAAAAAAAAAAAAAAAAGTGAGTCATAGAAAAATATTTCATTTAAAAAGCACATATTTTATCTGTTAATATCTACTCTTTGTTTTCTCTCCAACATGTTATGAAAATTGTCAAATATACAGCAAAACTGAAAGAATTTTACAGTGAACACTCATATAACATTAATTTTTTTATTTTTGCTTTATCACATATCTATCTATCCCTCTTTTGACTTCATTCTGATGATTTCAAAGTAAATTGCAGACATCAGTATACTTCCTCCTGATATTTAAAATGAATATCATGGGCCAAGTGCAGTGGCTCTTTCCTGTAATCGCAGCACTTTGGGAGGCCGAGGCAGACAGATCACCTGAGGCCAGGAGTTTGAGACCAGCCTGGCCAACGTGGTAAAACCCCATTTCTACTAAAAATATAAAAATTAGCTGGGCATGGTGGCATGTACCTGTAATCTCAGCTACTTGAAAGGCTGAGGCAGGAGAATTGCTTGAACCTGGGATGCGGAGGTTGCAGTGAGCCAAAATCGCACCACTGCACTCCAGGCTGGGTCTGGGTGACAGAGCGAGACTGTGTCTCAAAAAATAAAAAATAAAATAAGTATCATTACAAAGAGTTTACTATTTTTCTACGGCTTTTTTCCTTACATTAAAGTTTATATACAATGAAACGTAGACAGCTGTACATTCAGTGAGTTTTGACAGATGAATACGCCTGTATAATTGAAACCTTGTCAAGATGTAAAATATTTTCATCAACACAGAAAGCTCCCTCATGCCTCTTGCCAGGCAAATTCTATCCTTAATGCCCACCCCAAGAGATAATTGCTCTCTTGATTTTTTACCTTACTCAATTAGTTTTTTTTATTCTACCATTTCATTTAAATGGAATCATCATTGTGTATTCTTTTGGGTAAGGCTGCTTTCACTCAGCATGTTTTAAATTAATCTATGTTGTATATATTAGCATACAGATCCTATAAATGCTTTTCAAAGTGTATACTTATATAATTCATTTTCTCTGATGTGATTATAAGTTGCATTTTCAATTTTGGTTTCTGCATATTCATTGTTAAAATATAGAAATATGACATTGTTTTTTGTGTGTTAATCTTGTATCCTGTGACCTTCTTAAATTCACTTACTATTTTTGGGAGTTTTTTTGTAGGTTCCTTAGTATTTTCTATGCATACAATCATATCATCTGCAAATAGAGGTAGTTTTATTTTTTCCTTTCCAATCTGTTTATTTACTTGGGTATGACTTATAGCAGTGGCTAAAACTTTCAGTATTATATTTAATAAGAGCGATGAGAATAGACATCCCTATATTGTTTCTGATCTTAAAGGGAAAGCAGTCTTTCACCATTAAATATGATGCTAAATGTAGGGTTTTTGTAAATGTTCTTTACAAAAAGCAAGGATAATATTTTTATTCCTAACTTGGTAAGAGTTTTTATCAAGAATGGATGTTGAATTTTGTTAAGTGTTTTCCCTGTGTTGGTTGATGTGATCATATGATTAGCATATTGATGTAATAAATTATACTGATTGATTTTCAACTGTTGAACCAGCTTTGCATACCTGCAATAAATTCCACTTGTCATGGTATATAATTTTTAAATTATATTGTTGGATTCTGTTTGCTAATATGTTATTAAGGATTTTTGCATCAAAATTTGTGAGAAGTATTGGTCAGAGTATTCCCTTTGTGCTGTCTTTGGTATTGGTATTATGGTAAATAGGTCTGATAAAATCAGTTAGTATGTGTTTCCTCTTCTTCTATTTTTCTGGAAGAGACTGTGTAAAAGTGGTGTTAATTCTTTAAATATTTGGTAGTATTCTCCAGTGAAACCATCTGGGCCTGAAGATTTCTTTTTGGGAGACTTTTTATTAAAAACTCAACTCCTTTCATAGTTACAGGGCTATTTAGATTGTCTGTATTATCTTGGTTGAGTTTTGATAGTTTGTGGCTTTCGAGACATTGGCCAATTTCTCTAAGTTGTCAAATTACTGAGTGTAAAGTTTTTTTGTAGCATTTGCTTATTATCTTTTTAACAGTTATGTTTTTGTACATGGTCTCTTTTAGCTCTTTGACCGTATTTAAAATAGTTTGATTAAAAGTTTTATGTAGTACATCCAATTTCTGGGCTTCCTAAAGTATAATTTCCATTATTTTTTTTTCCCATATAATGGGCTACACTTTGCTTTTACTTTGCATGCCTTGTAACTTTTTGTTAAAAACATTTTGGATATATGGCAGCTCTGGAAATCAGACTCTTCTCACTTTCTAGGGTTCCTGCTTCTTGTCTTTGTTTAGTGTGTCTTTGAACTAATTTGTCTTTGAACTAATTTGTAAGGTCTGTTGTATTTGTTGTGTGTGGCTACTGACTTTGCTGTTAATATTAGTGGTCAGCTAGTGATCACAGAGATTTCTTTAAATACCAAAGGAAACAAAAAATCTCCTAGTTTTTACAGAAGGGCTCTGTGTGTGTGTGTGTGCGTTGAGGCACACCTTCAATACTTAAACCAGGCAGTTTTCAACTCTGCCTGTTATTCAGCAGAAGCTTCAGATTTCTCTAGTGATAACTTATGTTTATGATGTGGGCAAATTCAGGAGTATTACATTATTTCAAACAAAACCAGAGAGTATTTCTAAATGACTGCTTCCTGCTTGGCATTGGGCCTCCCCACTTGTCTTTGGGTCTTTTCTTTGTCCTGCTTCCCAGAGAAACTCTGTCTTTGCAGCTCTCCTTGCTGTATCTCCTTGTTCTTTTTACTTGATGCTTATTGGCATGGCGGTGGTGGGAGATAGGGGAAGAAGGGCATTCTCTGATGTTCTCATTAAACCTTAGTCTTAGGTGAACCTGAGTCTCAGGATGAGATCTTCATGAGTGTTTGGTCCCTCCTTCGTATGTAATGCTGGGCCTAGCATGTATTCCTGCCCCTCCCACAATGAAAGAACTGTTGTTGCCTTGTTCTCCCAGTCCTCCTCTTCCCAGCTGCTGCTTAGAGGAGATAAGGAAGATAGGTCTGCCTAGGTAGAATTTTTAGTGATGACTTTTGGTCCCCTTGCCCAGCTGCAGAGGGTTTCCACTAGTGCTTTTAGCTATAGTTTCTGTTGCCCTCCCCTCTGCAGATTAAGGGTTTTGATCTGTAGAGGAAATAGGGAAGATGGTTTGTGACTTCTCTTCCCCTATATAGCCAGTGCTGCAGGGGAAAACTTTTATAGGATTTTTCTCAACCTTTTCTGTAAGCACCTGGTGGGTTTCCTAGAAGAAAAGCCTGCTAGAAAGTATAAATCTCCCTATTTCAAGGGATTCATATTTTTACAGTAGCCTACATTCTACCTTTAGCAATTTATTAAGGACTTTTCATTGAAGCTTCTTACCAGTCCTCAGTAGCTTGTGTCCCAGGTAAGCAAATGTCAGGGTTCTGTTTCTCTAGGCACCTGTCTCTATCCAGATTTTGGGTACTTGATTGATGTGGGACCTCAGTTCTATGATGGACTTGTCTATTTAATTTGCAGTTTGTCCAGATTTTTTTCTTGTTGTAAAGGTGGGAGTATGCTATTTCTATATCTCTCCAGAAAGAGCTGAAACTGGAAGTTTTAAAGTCTTTATTTTTATAGCACTTTTCTTTTTCTTGTTGTAAAGGTGGGAGTATGCTATTTCTCCATCTCTCCAGAAAGAGCTGAAACTGGAAGTTTTAAAGTCTTTATTTTTATAGCACTTTTCTTTTTCTTTTTGACTTAGGAAGCAGAAATTCATTATGAAGAGCAGATTGGTAAAATTATTGTGGAGACACAGGAACTTAAATGGCAAAAGGTGAGTGATATGGTTAGGCTTTGTGTCCCAGCCAAATCTCATCTTGAATTGTAATCCCCATAACCCCCACGTGTCAAGGGAGAGACAAGGTGGAGGCAATTGAATCATTTGGGCGGTTTCCCCATGCTGTTCTCCTGATAGTTCTCGTGAGATCTAATAGTTTTATAAGGGGTTCTTCCCTCTTTGCTCAGCACTTCTTCTTTCTGTCACCTTGTAAAGAAGGTGCCTTGCTTCCACTTCGCCTTCCATCATGATTGTAAGTTTCCTGAGGCCTCCGCAGACATGCTGAACTGTGAGTCAATTAAACCTCTTTCTATTATAAATTACCCAGTCTTGGGCAGTTCTTTATAGCAGTACGAAAGCTAACTAATAAAGTGAGTATTTTTTTTCTCTCAGATTAGTATTTATAGCATCTATTTTAAAATGTATTCTAATCCTTATTGTCAAGTTAATTTTTAAATTTTCTAACATATTCAGGGGTTAGTGGATTATTTTAGATAAAATCTCAAGAAAATCCCAACTAAAACTGTTGGTAACATTTAGGCTTCCAGAAAACTGAGAATAAGAATTTTGTTCAGCTTTTTGATACGGCACTGTGAATAACTCTGAAAACAATTTTATATCTGAGAAACACATTGTGTGTTATAGGGGAGTGAGAATATTTTGAAAGCAATGAAACCTCATAACTAGTACCATATTTTCCCAGGGTGTTATTACATAATGCAACTAAATATTAAAAAATAGTAGCAGCTCCTATTTTCTCCATAGTTTTATCTGTATTGAAGCATTTATGATAGTGCTTCTCATGCTGTTCCATCAGAGTAATCTTAACAACTAAAACCTGAAAGTGTAATTATGCTGATTTCTGTTCTCATTGTTTGGTAATATTGAAACAGGAATTGGGGGTGACATCAGAATCAGAAGTCAGGTGATAGTGGATAGACCAAACTAGAAATAATTGGAATTTCGAGGCTAGACAGATCCAAAGGGTGTGCAGATTGTGGGAGTAAGATCAGGGTTGAATTATATGAAGGACAAGTCTGAAACAGACCTATCTGTGGAGGGAAAGAATATGGAGGGAAAGAATAGGTAAATACTAAGTACAACTAATTTCAAGCAGATTTTAAAACGTAAAGTTATATCTTGTTTTTGTATAGAGCTAACAGCATAAAGTTATCACGGTCCTTAAGGTAAGTTTAATGAACCCAATTTAATGACCAACTGCAGTGGCTCACGCCTGTAATCCCAGCACTTTGGTAGGCCAAGGCAGGAGGGTTACTTGAAGCCAGGAGATCAAGACCAGCCTGGGCAACATAGTGAGACCTTGTCTCTATTAAAAAATACATATATTAGCAGGATGTGGTGGTGTGTGCCTGTAGTCCTAGCTCCTTGGGAGGCTGAGGTGGGAGGATCACTTGAGCCCAGGAGTTTGAGGCTGTAGTGAGCTATGTTTGTGCCATTGCACTCCAGCCTGGGTGCAGAGCGAGGCTCTGTCTCTAAAAATAAATAAATAAATCCAATTTAGAATGTCAACATATTTTGGGTACTTAAGCTTATTCTAAGGTTTATGTGGAAATAAACATACAAGAGTGGCTGGGAAATTTAAAAAGAAAGGAATGAAATAGTCATACTTGATTCTTAAACATAATATAAAGCTGTCATAATTAAAATAGCTTGGTGCAGTATACATAGTTATTTAGTAGAACACAACAGAATCTAGAAATAGATCCAAATACATAAGATAATTTAGTGAATGTTAACAGTGGCCTTTAAATCAGTGGGGAATAACAGATTATTCAAGAAATGGTATTAAAGCTGGATTCCATCTGAAGAAAAAGCCAGATTCCTACCTTTACCAACTTTTAGAAAAACAAGAACTTTCATATGTTGTTAGCAGTGTAAATTAGAACTGCCTGGTTGCATTGCCTCAAACATCACCAAACAACTTGTTAATAAAGCAGGTGTGTTTATTGAAACTCATTGCAGTAAGTGAAAACACTACTTTTACAGAGTCTTAGTATTTCAAAAGGTGCAAATCAGTATTGGACTATGTAGAGGGTTATAGGGTCTAGGTGCAAATAGATTTAGGGAGATCTTTTAAGGGAGGATATTGATGGGGATTGGGCAAATTTTGTAATGTAGTATTTTAGGATTGTGAATGTGGCAACATTGAGGCTCTTGAAGCTACTCTCGAGAATAAATAGTTGTTTGATAAACCAGGTGTTTACCCAAATAAACTATTGTCTCAGATAAGTTGTTTTGCAGCAGTTGCCCGAAACAAACAGTGATATAATTTATTGGTTTTTATAGTCTTATATTTACTGGGCAAAGGTTTCCTGGAACAAAAACTAAGTTGTGTTGACACAGGTATTCTCAGTTCTTACTCTGAATATCTCTGTTGTATTGATGCAGGTGGTTTCAGTTCTCAGTCCCCTTTTGGTTCTTCAACCTGAGCTGGAAAATAAAATAAACCATTATTATTTAGGATGTGATCAATCAAGATTTATGCTGCTTGATGAAGAGTCATGATGGCATGTAGGTGGTTTCTGGTGATGTGTGTGTGTGTGTGTGTGTGTATCAATTTTTCCTTTTGTTGGATCATAATTTGTTGGATCATTTTATAGGACAGTGGCTATGCAACAGTACTTAAGACTCCAGAAGTTACACTTCTGAACACACCAACGTGGAAAAACACTAAGGAAAAGTTTATTATCAGAACTTGTAGATCACTTTTAAGCCAGCAACCAGGAATACCTGTATTAAACCAAGAGAACAGAGGCCATCCCCAAATCAAAAATTTCCATTAGTAATTGGACTCACACCATAGAGTGGCCAAGAATGTAGAGAGCAATATTAAGAATAAGGACCTTTGAAACCATCATGGTCAATAAATAATATGTTTTTACTCACTTAAGGGGCTGGATTAAGAAAGGGGAAAGAAAGTACCTCAGAAAATAAAGAACAAAAGCCTGCAAATAAAAGCATTGCAATCTTTAGCTCTGATTATCTAGGTAGGGTGTTAGCAGGCTTTTTATGTACAGAGCCGTATAGTAAATATTTCAGGCTTTGTGGACGGTATGGTCTCTGTCACAACCATTCAACTCTGTTGTTATAGTGTAAAAGCAGCCATGGACAGTACTTACATGAATCAGCATGGCTGTGTTCCTATAAAATGTTATGGACACTAAGATTTATATTTTATACAATATTCAGGTGATTTGAAATGTTATTTTTTTATTTTTCTTTTTAACCCATTAAAAATGTAAGAACCATTCCTGGCTCACAGGCCATATAAAAACAGACTCTGTAGGTCTTGTGTAGAGGCTGTCTTGATCCATACCTCTTGAATGGTAGCTGTTTCTTTCTGAATATGTCTGCTTCTGAAGCTTTCTCAAGACTCCGTAGATTTAAATTTCTTGATGGAATGGCATTCCATGTATTAGTGAAACCTAGTGTCTGTTCATCTGGGAGACATGAATTCAAGGATCTATTCCCCGGGGGTTTAGCTACTGTGCTAGCAGTTCTTGGTAGGATTATTTCCAACATGGTTTCAGGATGTTTGTTTTTTCTCTCAGGTCATTTCTAGAAGACACTACCTCTGAGCTTTTGGTCATATAGAAGAAAAGCAACTTTTATCTGTTTGTGATAAGACTCTGAAACATATTGCATTAGTCCCTTGGAGTACTTTGCCACATTTGCCTGAAGTAAAGAAATGTCCAAAATCAGGGGAGAAGTAGCCAACTTCATAGGGCAAACTCTTAACAAGTTTATATGGTAAAAGCCAATGAATATAGGGGAGTATGGACTTCATGGTGTTATGAGTTAGAGGTAACCTTCTTGGTCATGGAAGTTTAAGAGTGTCAGATACAGTGTGCCATTAGTCCTCTCTACTTTTCTTCAAGTTTGAGGATGATGGGGGCAATGAATTTCTAAATAAATGACAAGGTTTTGCAAACTTCTCTAATGACAGTCCCAGTAAATTGAGTAACCCTGTCCCTCGAGATCCTCAGGTTGGAAACACAAAATCAAGTAATTTGTTTTTCTACTCACAGAACTGTAGCTCTCTGGCAAGAAATTTTAGTTCATCCTGAGAAGATGGAAGCAATGATGAACATATTCAGAACCTGTTCTAGGGGTTAATTTTAGGAAATCCATTTGAAAGTGTTTATAGAGACTCTAAGGCTTGGATTTACAAGGATAACAGTTTTACCAAGACAGTGCTAATGGCAGCTGTACACCAGAGACATCCTTGGCAATTTTAGTAAAATTTCACCACCAATGCTAATTGAATATAATGTTCAGTTTGTCCTTGCTCTGAGGGGTAATTTCCTATAAAATTTTTACAAAGTTCCATTGAGGTCCTCTGGTGCCACCAAGTGTCTGTCCTGAAAGAGATTTTCTTTTTGTAATTTATTATTATGTTTTTTCTTCAGACTCTGGAGCCAGTTGTAGGCATTCCAAAACAGCCTTTTTAAATTTCTTCAAAGATTTGGCTTTTTGGATATCATGGGGGCCAGGACTGTATGTCATAAAGATTAGCTAGGATATTTCCTCTAGCCTTAACGTTATCCCTTTCAGTGTGGCTTTATGATAACCATCCCCTAAGGAAGCATTAGAACACTTAAAATGGTTGACTACTTGAAATTGGGATTCCTACTGAGATCAGAAACCATAATTACTTTTACAGTATTCCAAAATCATGGACTACACCAAAGGCATAGCTGCTATTAATGTTAACTCTCTAATGTCTTGACAACTGGCAAGCTTTGCTGAGTAGAATAAGTTCTGTCATCTGGGTTGGTTTAACCTCTGGTAAGGAGTCATGATTTAGGGGTCAGTTGAGACTGTTGCAGTATATTCTGCCTGATATTTTTTCCATTTCACTTTCAAAAAATGACCTATCATCAAACAAGATTACATGTAAATTTAATCTGGGGGAAGTTTCTAATAAATCTGTCTGAAGCACAGTTATTGCTTAGACAGAGACTAAATCGTCATGGATTTCCCTTTCTTTGGGTAATGGAAAAACAATACCAGGCTTTTTGTTAAACTTGTCTATGAGTAACACTTATTAGAAATAGAGATCAAAGAGATATACTTTATATAGGAAGTTATTGATTATCAAAATATTTCTTGAAAGAAAGTTTGGTAGGTGCTCTGTCCAATCCCCATCTCTTTACTACATTAGTATATTTTTTTCATTAAGATATAAAAGCATTTTAACGTGTTTCTATTCAAGCATTTATATATGCTATATATAAAATGAACAATGTATATATACATATTTATAATGAATAACACATAAAAAGTAAATTAGTATATACATGTACATATATGTAAGCTTAGCTAAGATTATATGACAGACTTATTGGCAATTTTAGGGGGCAATTGTCAAATAGTATTATTGTATAGTTTGTGCAAATTAAAAATTAAAGAGAAATAAGCAATGAGTTTTTCTTTTTCAATTTTCATGCCTCTTTTTATTTAGATCTTTATTTTAATTGAAAAATAAATATTGTATATATGGGCTACAATGTGATGTTTTGATATACCTGTGTATGTATATGTTGTGGAATGGTTATATCAAACTAATTAACATATCCATCACTTCAATGCTTATTTTTTTATAGTGAGAATATTTAAAATCTACTTTTACCAATTTTAAAATATACATTATTATTAACTATGCTTACTACATGCTGTACAGTAGATCTCAAACTTATTCTTTCCATCTAACTGGAACTTTGTACCCTTGATCAACATCTCCCTTCCCTCTACCCCAGGCCTCCATCTCCCTAGCTTCTTGTAACCACTATTCTACTCTCAACTTGTATAAGTTTGACTTTTTTAGGTTTCATATATAAGTGAGATCATGTGGTATTTGTCTTCCTGTTAGTAGACTTTCAGGTATTATAGCACTGGGTGGAAATGTGTGGGGGAGAAAGTAATAAAAGTTCATAGGAGGTGAACCTGCTTGCTGAGAAATGTGTTTTTAGTAAATAACAAGGATTGCACAGCGTGAGGTACCATGAAGTCTAAATAGATCCTTAAACCACATTAGTAGAAGCCTCTACTAGTTTGTCAGCTGCTAATACTGCCCTTGATAAGGAGTTGGCTTTTGCCACTAGGTCGAAGGGAAGACTGTAATAAACAATTAGATCCTGATGACTCCCATGGTATTCTGTTACAGCATTAAGGGCTTGTCTACACTGCTGAGGTACAAATAGGTAGAAAGCTTTATGACAATCGGAAGACCCAGAAAGGGGCACTGTTAAAGTTTTTGTTTTCTTCAATAGGTTTTTAGGGAGCAGG
Source organism: Symphalangus syndactylus (assembly GCF_028878055.3). Taxonomy (NCBI): domain Eukaryota; kingdom Metazoa; phylum Chordata; class Mammalia; order Primates; family Hylobatidae; genus Symphalangus; species Symphalangus syndactylus. Next base: position 23,598,279 of record NC_072428.2, read on the forward strand.
TAGTGTTTAGTTACATGAATAAGTTCTTTAGTGGTCATGTCCAAGATTTTGGTGCACCCATCACCCAAACAGTGTACACTGTACCTAGTGTGTATTCTTTTATCCCTCACCCCTCTCCCAGCCTTTCACCTGATTCCCCAAAGTCCAATGTATTATTCTTAGGCCTTTGTGTGCTCATAGCTTAGCTCCCTCTTATGAGTGAGAACATACGATATTTGGTTTTCCATTCCAGAGTTACTTCACTTAGCATAAAGTCTCCAATTTCATCCAGGTTGCTGCGAATGCCATTATTGCATTCCTTTTTATGGCTAAGTAGTATTCTGTGGTATATGTATACCATATTTTCTTTATCTACTTGTTGATTGATGGGCATTTGGACTGGTTCCATATTTTTGCAGTTACAAATTGTGCTGCTATAAACATGGATGTACAAGTATCTTTTTTGTATAATGACGTCTTTTCCTCTGGGTCGATACCTAGTAGTGGGATTGCTGGATCAAATGGTAGATCTACTTTTAGTTTTTTAAGGAATCTTCACACTATTTTCCATTGTGGTTGTACTAGTTTACATTCCTACAAGCAGTTTAAAAGTATTCCCTTTTACCACCTCCACACCAACATCTATTATTTTTTGATTCTTTGATTATGGCCATTCTTGCAGGAGTAAGGTGGTATCACATTGTGGTTTTGATTTGCATTTCCCTGATCATTGCTGATGTTGAGCATTTTCCCATATGCTTCTTGGCCCATTTGTATATCTTTTTTTTAAGACTCTGGATATCGTCCTTTGTCAGATGTATAGATTGTGAAGATTTTCTCCCACTGTGTGGGTTGTCTGTTAACTCTGCTGATTATTTCTTTTGCTGTGCAGAATCTTTTTAGTTTAATTAAGTCCCATCTATTCATCTTCATTTTTGTTGCATTTGTTTTGGGTTCTTGGTCATGAGATAGATGGCAACACAATAATAGTGGAGGACTTTAATACTCTACTGACAGTGCTAGACAGATCATCCAGAGAGAAAGTCAGCAAAGAAACAATGGACTTAAACTATACCCTAGAACAAATGGACTTATCGTATATTTACAGAACATTCTACCCAACAACGGCAGAATATGCATTCTGTTAATCAGTACATGGAACATTCTCCAAGAAAGACCATATGATAGGCCACAAAACAAGTCTCAGTAAGTTTAAGAAAATCAAAATTATATTAAGTACTCTGTCAGACCACAGTAGAATAAAATTGGAAATCAACTCCAAAAGGAACCCTCAAAACCATACAAATACATGGAAATTAAATAACCGGCTCCTGAATGATCATTGGGTCAATGATGAAATCAAGATGGAAATTTAAAAATTCTTTGAACTGAATGAAGTTAGTGACACAACCTATCAAAACCTCTGGGATACAGCAAAAGTGGTGCTAAGAGGAAACTTCATAGCATTAAGTGCCTATATCAAAAAGTCTGAAAGAGCACATACAGACAATCTAGGGTCACACCTCACGGAACTGGAGAAACAAGAACAATCCAAACCCAGCAGAGGAAAAGAAATAACAAAGATCAGAACAGAACTAAGTGAAATTGAAACAAGAAAAACAATATAAAAGATAAATGAAACAAAAGCTGATTCTTTGGAAAGATAAATAAAATTGATTAGTGAGATTAACCAAGAAAAGAGAGATGATCCAAATAAGCTCAACTAGAAATGAAACGGGATACTACAACTGATACCACAGAAATACAAAAGATCATTCAAGGCTGCTATGAACACCTTTATGTGCATAAACTAGAAAACCTAGAGGAGATGGATAAATTCCTGGAAATATACAAACCCGCTAGATTAAACCAGGAAGATATAGAAACTCGGAACAGACCAATAACAAGCAGTGAGATTGAAGTGGTAATAAAAAAATTGTCAACAAAAAAAGTCTAGGATTCACAGCTGAATTCTGTCAGACATTCAAAGTATTGGTACCAATCCTGCTGACACTATTTCAAAAGAGAAAGAGGGAATCCTCCCTTAATCATTCTATGAAGCCAGTATCACCCTAATACCAAAACCAGGCAAGGACATAACAACAACAACAACAACAAAAAACCTACAGACCAATATCCCTGATGAACATAGATGCAGAAATCCTCAACAAAATACTAGTGATCCAAATCCAACAGCAGGCTGTGCACGGTGGCTCACACCTGTAATCCCAGCACCTTGGGAGGCCAAGGTGGTGGATCACCTGAGGTCAGGAGATCAAGACCAGCCTGGACAACATGGCAACACCCCATCTCTACTAAAAATATAACAATTAGCCAGGATTGGTGGTGGGCGCCTGCAGCCCCAGCTACTCAGGAGGCTGAGACAGGAATTGCTTGAACCTGGGAGGTGGAGGTTGCAGTGAGCCAAGATCACATTACTGCACTCTAGCCTGGGCAACAGAGTAAGACTCCATCTCAAAAACAAACAAAAAACAAATCCAACAGCATATCAAAAAGATAATCCACCATGATCAAGTAGGTTTCATACAAGGAATGCAGAGATGGTTTAACAGACGTAAGTCAATAAATGTTATATATCACATAAACAGAATTTAAAAGAAAAATCACGTGATCATCTCAATAGACACAGAAAAAGTATTTGGCAAAATCCAGCATCCCTTTATGATTAAAACCCTCAGCAAAATCATCATAGAAGGGACATACCTTAAGGTAATAAAAGCCATCTATGACAAACCCACAGCCAACATTATACGGGGAGAAGTTGAAAACATTCCCTCTGAGAACTGAAACAAGACAAGGATGCCCACTTTCACTACTTCTATTCAACATAATACTAGAAGTCCTAGCCAGAGCAATCAGACAAAAGAAACAAAGGGCATACAAATTGGTAAAGAGAAAGTCAAACTGTCGCTGTTTGTGGATCGTATGATCATATACCTAGAAACCCTAAAGACTCATCCAAAAAGCTCCTAGAACTGGCAAATCAATTCAACAGAGTTTCAGGATACAAAATTAATGTACACAAATCAGTAGCTGTGCTTTACACCAATAGCAATCAAGCTGAGAATCAAATTAAAAACTTAACCCCTTTTACAATAGCTGCAAAACAAACAACAACCAAAAAAACGTAGGAATATACCTAACCAAGGAGATGGAAGACCTCTACAAGGAAAACTACAAAACACCACTGAAAGAAATCACAGATGACATAAATAAATGGAAACACATCCCATGCTCATGGATGACTAGAATCAATAGTGTGAAAATGACCACATTGCCAAAAGCAATCTACAAATTCAATGCAATTTCCTTAAAAATACCAGCATTATTCTTAACAGAACTAGAAAAACTAATTTTAAAACTCATATGGAACCAAAAAAGAGCCTGTATAGCCAAAGCAAGACTAAGCAAAAAAAACAAATCTGGAGACATCACATTACCTGACTTCAAACTATTCTACAAGGCCATAGTCACCAAAACAGCATGATACTGGTATAAAAATAGGCACATAGATCAATGGAACAGCATAGAGAACCCAGAAATAAACCCAAATACTTACAGCCAACTGATCTCCGACAAAGCAAACGAAAACATAAAGTGGAGAAAGGACATCCTTTTCAACAAGTGGTGCTGGGATAATTGGCAAGCCACATGTAAAAGAATGAAGCTAGAACCTCATCTCTCACCTTAACAAAAATAAACTCAAGATGGATCAAAGGCTTAAATCTAAGACCTGAAACTATACAAATTCTAGAATAACCATAAAAATTCTGGAAAAACCCTTCTAGACATTGGCTTAGGCAAAGACTTCATGACAAGAACCCAAAGTTATTTTTAAGCCACAAAATTCTTGTTCATGTTTAAGTTCCTGAGGGAGATGTTCCATTATTGAGCATGTAAGTTATATAGAGGTGGGGTGATTTCAGAAATATTTGGAACCTGTTGTCTGAAGCAGCCAGTGAAACCCAGAAAAATTCTTAATTGTCTCTTAGTAACCAGCCTTGGAAAGTACTGAATGGTTTATAATTCATCAGGAGTGATACATTTACCCCCTTGATATTAATCGTACCGTAAATAATGTGCTTTTTTCTGACAAACTTCTAAACATTTTTTGGAATTCTCATGACCTTGCTAAAAGAGTAAGTTGATAAATGGAATCAGTCTTACAACTCTCCACATCTTTAGAACGTAGCAAAAACTTGTCCCCATATTATACAAGTGTAGTGTTACAGGGAAATTTAATATCCTTAAGGTTCCTCAGTAAATCCCTGAGGCATCACTATCCAGGTAAATTTTTGACTTTCTCAGGAAAAAACAAATAGGTGTTGACTATCTTGATCTAAAGGGACACTGTAGAAAGCACAACACATATCTATAGTGGTAAAAAAAAAAAAAAAAAAAAAAAAAAAAGTAACTTTGGGTAGCACTGAAGATAACATATTACTTGGGCTCAGTAATACAAAGAAGTGGGTAAAATATTTATTTTATTTATGGTGTTAAGGTCTTGAACAAATCTTTATCCTCATTCATTGGGTTTTTTGACTGGGAAACAATAGTGTTTAAAGACTGACTCATTTTTACTGTGACTGTTTTTATACCAGTCATACTCATAAGGTATGACTCATCTTTTCTCTATTAGGCCTTTGGACTATTGGCTTTAGTTCTTCTTTAGCATCTGGTTTTAGAGGTATTTTGTAAACTTAGGTAGAGGTTTAGATGGGTGGCACTGAACCTTATTGCCAATATCAGTAAAACTTTTTTCCCACAAAGTGCCACTTCATGGAGATCTTCAATTTGGTTTGATCATACATAAAGTTACCAGTAAGTCAACATCCAAATTAGCTACGATCTGATTATGAACAGGAAAGTCATCAGGGATCTGAGGGGGAAAAAAAGGAAAAAAAAAAAAAACAGGAGAGAACTTAATTTTGCAATTCTGTTTACATAATAGATCCCTATCTTTTAATTGGATGGGCATGATGTCGTAAAGGAAAATAATATTTCTCATTTTGCGGAACCGAGGTTAGCGGTTAACAGGCTGAAACAGGGAGAATATCTGTGGATTATTTGACATAACCCTATCTGAGTAGCTCATTGACTCCAAGGGAGAGGTTACTTTTAATATTTAGAGAAATTTCTCTTTGCAAGTTTGAGAATAAAATGAGAAGTTGAATACATGATTTCTCCCCATAGCAGTGTCACTGATTTGCCCACTGATTTTTTCCTTTATTTTCTTAGCTAGACCATGACAATTATTTTTCTAATGTACTTTCTGCGTGTAAGTATTTATACATGTCTTTACCAAGAGGCACTCTCCTCTAGTGCTTGATGACTGCAGTGGGAGCATTTAGTTATTTTATTTGTGAAGCCATTCGTTTATTTTATTTGTGTTCTAAGCCTTTTTTTTAAGATGTGGATTTGTAGATCTAGTAGTAGAGCTATTTCCCATTACAAATTTGTTACATATTAAATTCCCTGCTTCTGTGTTTAAGGCTGTTCACAAAAAGTGAGGAAAGAGCTGGAAGCCACATCTTCAGAATCTACTCCTCAAGGAACCTATCCCTGAAGTCTCCAGTGGACTCATTCTTTCCTTCTTTCCTTGCAGATGTGGTTAGAGTCACCGTTATTTTCACAGGAAGAACTTTGGGGATAGCCTCTGAAAGATTTAGTCAAACATCTACGGTTTTTCTAAATCTGCCTGGTTTCCTAAATGGTTTGAGACTTCCTAAGTCATTCTTGGGATGTTCTCACTTTGCCTTTTTCATTCAGTTTTTTTTTTTTTTCAGCTGATATAGATCTGGGTACAGACGGTATTATTTTTTAAAATTAGCTATGGGAATTAAAATATTTTTAATTACTAACTGCAGAAAAACAAAGTTGTATGAGAATAAAAATGTAATCATGGCATACTATGTGGCTCAATATTGCATAATAATTACATAGTCATAACAGTATAAATGCTGACTATCAATTTAAGCCAATTTTGATATAACTCTGTTGGAAGAATAGAGGAGGAGCTGTGGGATAATAGCTATATAAGAAAGTTAAACTTCCAACTATCATAATAGAGTCACAGGATCCTTTGGGTGTCACTTCACAAGCCAGAAAGCTCTGTGGCTGGCAGTGCCTCTGCTTGAGTTTTGCTCGCACCCGCTGGACTTGTTCCATTCACTTGACCTGGCAGGCTGCGCTTGGCTTGCGATACTGGCCCAGATCCCATGCCTGCCAAGAGCAAGCCAGGCACACAGTGGCGAGGGGTGTGTGAGCAAGCAAGTGTGGGGTCCGGCTGCTGCACACAGCCAGGCATGCCGGCTGCTGCGGCAGGGCAGGCAGCTCCAGGTGCTGGCACAGGTGCCAGCTCTGTATGAGGCTGTGACTGGACCAGACATACTGCAAGCGGCTTCCACTGCAGGCACCAGTGTCTGGATGAGGGGAACATGGTGGTGCCCAAAAGCTTGGAGACACTAGCAACCACAGAGCCCCAAAGAGGGTGTTACCACCACTCACAGCTCTTGCTTGGGGAGCCCTAGGTCTGGGCTTGCAGAAGGGCTCCAGTTCTTCTCTTCCTCTAGTCACCTGCAGTGTGGCAAGCAGTGGGGTGTGTTTCAGCCTGTTTGTGTTACAGCTGTTTCAGTCCTGCTGCCCTGCTTCAGCCTGCAGCTCCTGGGCTGGCCTAGCCCCACTGCTGTTTCCCGTTGAATGGTGCGGCCACCCAGCACTGGCAGAGGCTGGGAGAGCTATAGCGTTACAGCCCCTTTAGCTCCCACCTGCAGCTTGGGAAGCCCACCAGGAAAGTGTTACAGCTTCTTTTGCTCCTGCCGTCTGGTGGGTTCTGAGTTCTTGTCCCATGTCCAGGAAGAATGAGGTTATACTGACAACTGGAGGGTTAGCAAGGCAGAGAAGAGCTTTATTGGGTAACCAAACAGTTCTCAGTGGAGAGGAGACCTGAAGTGGGCAGCTCCTTTCTGCAGGCAGGTAGTGCAGATGAGTGTCTGAGTCTGGCTGAGTCCAGGGTTTTTATCGGCTCAGAGTGGAGGAAGTGTGTGCTTATTGGCTCATGGGTGGGCCCAGAAAATACCACTTGATTGGCCAAAGGCATCAAGGAAGTTCTCACTCCTCTGCCACCACTTCACCCAAAACTGACAGCCCTGGTCCCCAGGCTTCAGGCCATCCCTGGTTTGAAGGTGGGTTTTCACTGGGGACATCCCTTCCTGCCAGGAGCACCTCCTGTCACCATCAACACGCTGTCTGTAGTGCCCTGGCTGTCCATCCCAAGGGGCATCTGTGGGCTCGCACCGAGCCATCCTCAGCCCTCTGGCCTCCATTCTGTGCTCATTGGTGCCCTAAGTTTCACCTTCAGAAGCAGCTTCCAGAGGGGGCCAAGGCAGCCAGGGTCTGGCACGTCAGCGCTGCCCTGAGTGTGCGCATACCTGTCCTGGTTGCGACAGTGCCCAGGCTCGGCTATCAGGACATGTCCACAACTTTGCTCCATGGAGTTGCTCCAAAGTTGCTCTGTGGAGCAGACATGGAGAGCAGGGAGAGGCCAGGGAGTGGAAACAGGTACCTTAAACTTCAGCTTCAAGGGGGCTTCCCCTACCTGCCCCCCACCACACAGAGAATGCAGAGTGCAGGGATACTTGAGTTTAGAGCTGTGGCTGGGCAGCTGTAGCTGCACCTGGGAGCATGGGCTCCTGCCCCGCCAACTTAGTAGGGCACAGGGCTTCTGCTGGGATCACCTGTTCCCAGCCCCCACTGACTTCGCAGAGCCGTAGCCCTGGCTGAACCTCCCTTGCTGCAGCTGGCATCCTCACAGTGGTGGCACCAGATGGGCCACTGTTTTCATCAATAAGAGGTCAAAAGATAAACTTTTAAAATTGCTAACTCAATGTATTATTTAGAAATCTGGAGCAAACAACAGAAAAATTTGAAAGTGGTTGCCACTTTTAGACCTAATTTTTAAATGATGAGAATTATTAGCTTTGATAAAAATAGAAGAAGAATGTTAAAGTCATCTAGAATAGAAAGAACAGAACATGCAACTTCCACCAAAAAGGTGGGAGAAGGAGAAAAAAATAAATGGAATCATATGTAGATTTTTTTCAGAAATTCTCTGTGGTAGTTTTGGTTTGTGAAAAATTATTCCAGTGAACTTAAAGGTATATATGTTGCCAGGTAAGCATTTCTGCTTAGATGATAAAACTGGTTTTTGTTGTTGTTGTTATCATTGTTTTTGAAACTCTAACAGTCTGCTTGTATACTAGGACTGTTAATTTGTTAATTTTAATTACTTTTGGTTAAAAGATACTTTTCTTGAAGAAAGCTTTGGAGCAAATAATGTCCAAAGTTTAAAAATTTTAGAAGCAATGTGTTTTTTTTTTTTTTTTTTTTTTTCACAAAAATGCAACAGGAAGCAAAAATTTTTATATGATGATTCTATGACAATTAAAAAATTATAAAATTGGGCTGGGTACAGTGGCTCATGCCTGTAATCTCAGCATTTTGGGAGGTCGAAGTGGTGGATTGCTTGAGTCCAGGAGTTTGAGACTAGCCTGGGCAACATGGCAAAACCCCGTCTTTACAAAAAGTGCAAAAATTAGCCGGGCGTGGTGGCAGACATCTGTAATCCCAGCTACTGGAGAGGCTGAGGCAGGAGAATCACCTGAGCCCAGGAAGGTTGAGGCTGCAGTGTGCTGTGATTGTGCCACTGCATTCCAGCCTGGGCAACAGAGTGAGACCCTGTCTCAAAAAATAATCATAAAATTGGTTTAAAGTTGCATTCCAGGAACACAAAATAATATATGTAGAAGGTATGGTTGACTTTAAGTTGTGAACCTAGTTAAGATTTAAAGCTGAAAGAGAGTTGCTAGAATTTGTGTTTTAACTTGTCATAATATTTAAAACAGGAAACTCTTCAGAATCAAAAGGAAACATTGGCAGAGCAACACAAGGAAGCGATGGCAGTTTTTAAAAAGCAGGTAATTTCATAAGGATAGACAAACACTGCCATTTTAAATATTGCATTTCCTCCCCATCCCGTGAATATTATGGTAAGCTGTTCTCTATAGTCACCAAAGACAAAAAGGAGAACAAGGTATTATGAGAAGTAGGAAATGAATAAAATCATTTTTAATCACAACTGACAATAGAATGTAAAGTAGTAGCACAAATTTGTTGAGGGAAATTGGGAAAACTATTTTCTTGGAGATGGAGATATATTTTCATCTGTCCTAAGTAATTTAGGTGAATGGGATGTGTGTGTTGTTGTTCTTTCTCTCCCCTTTCCTTTCTTTTATTAGAACTTCCTAGGCTCTTGCCTCTTCCATAGTACCCCTTTACCCAAGCAGAGTTATAATGTTATGATCAAAATCTGAGATGCAAGTAGGGAGATGTCAAGGATTAGAAGAGATGATTATTATGCACTGTAGCTCCATAAATATCAATAATCAGTAACTAAGAAATAGTAGTACAAAAATGAGAAAAAAATCAAGAAATGAATCACTGTACGTACCTTCAGCTCATTTGAATTCTGTAGCTCTTCTTGACTAAAATTTCTCTTCAGTTCCTAGTAAGAGAATATTATAATAGTTTGAGAAAACGTGCTCATATAAAATATCCTCTGAAAGTTTCCTTATCTCTATCTCACATCATTATTTTTTCTTCCTTTTTCCTTTCCTATTTTTATCTTCGTCTTTGTAATACAGGTGTGTGTAGATGTGTTAATTTTTTTAAGCAAATGGCAGACTTTCTTCCTTTAATCTGAGATAGGCCTAACCAAGGTTATGGGAGTTTTAACTGAAGCAAAAGCCGAAAGTGTAGCATAGTATTCTCTAGGAAAGAGCAAGTCCACATCTCTGCTGTCACAAAGGACTTTGGGCAAGATAAGGATACTCAGATATCTGAAGGGTAGAGGAGAAAGTGCTCTTGGGTTCTTTGTTTTTTTCTTTGTGTGTGTGTGTATTTTTTAAAAGAGGGGGATCTTGAATGTGAGGAGTGTGAAAAAGGAAATAGGGAAGTTTCAAAGAAAAATTTCATTTCTTGAAAATTTTGCCTAATACCCTTGTGTTGCTTAGAATATTTCATAATTTTCCTTTGGTGTGTGGACTTTAGTTTTTCTGTTTTAAAATGTCATTTTATTTATTTATTTATTTAGAGATAGTCTCACCCTGTAGCCCAGGCTAGAGTGCAGTAGCGTGATCTCAGCTCACTGCAATCTCCAACTCCAGGGCTCAAACGATCCTCCCACCTTCCAGGTAGCTGGGACTACAGGTGCTTAAAAAAATTTTTTTTTAAAGTTTTTTGTCAAGGAAGTCTCACTACATTGCCCAGGCTGGTCTCAAACTCTTGGGCTCAAGCAATTCTCTCGCCTCAGCTTCCCAAAGTATTGGGATTACAGGCATGAACTACCATGCCTGGCCTTTAAAATGTAATTATTTTTTTAAACAGGTCATAATTTGTTAGGCTGCACATGAGTTAAAAAAATTTTTGAACATAAATACTGTCAATGATAATACAAATGATACTGATTTACAAAATTGTACCTTTGGAAAATGATACAAGCTGTGATTTAGGAGTGGATGGCAAAATATTCAGATATTTAAGAAAAATTTCTGGAGGAAAAAAACAAAACTTTCAAGGATAATTGGTATCTCTAATCAGTGTGATTAAATTGCTAGTTTTGAACTGGGTGTGGTGGTGTGTGCTCTAGTCTCAGCTACTTGGGAGACTGAGGCGGGAAGATCCCTTGGGCCCTGGAGTTGGAGTATAGCCTGGGCAACATAGCAAGACCTCATCTCAAATAAATAAATAAATAGTTCATTTACTTTAGTGACTGGCTTTTTTCTCATTTTATATCATTATTATTTATTTTCTGAATCTGAAAATAACATATTCACATTATTTCCATTTCAAACAATATAGATGTGTAAAGTGTTTCTTTAGTCTCAGTGTCCAGTATAGATCACTGTTAACAGTGATCCCTTTAATTTTTAAAATTGTTTATCAGTTGCAGATAAAGATGTGTGCCCTGGAAGAAGAAAAGGTATTTATAATTTTTTTAATTTCCTGTCTATTAAAAAGTATTTATTTTTACAAAATAATTTAAAACATAGCTAAATGACTTTTATTATCCATTGTTTACCATAAGAGAAAAGAGCATTAGTAACAAACTAATAGAGATGGTTAACTGCTTAAAATCTTAGAAAGGACCCAAGATAATCATGTTACTTCACTTCCATCATTTTACAGTTCAGAATACAGAGGCCTAACAAGATTAAATGACTTCCCAAAGGTCTCACTTTGAAGTGGCAAAATTGGGACTAGAACCCAGACCTCTTCAGGCCCCAAATTAATGTTCTTCCCATTCAACTGCAGTGTTTCTGTTAACCATGATATGTTTTTAGTGCTTTTTCAATGGAATTACTGTCTTTAAAAAATATGGAAATGACTTGCAACTGGGTGCAGACCAATTGGCAAAGGGGATAAAGCTTCAACAAACCTAGAAATTTATCTGACACTAAATATTTTCTCTAGCTATTTAATAGTTAATACATTTTTTATTATATCAATGAACATACCATTAATAATAATAATCACTTATAGTTTATTTTTAGCCAAAGGTCTTCTGTAAAAAATTCTCCCATATTTTTGTATTCATTAGACAAATGCCACCTGTATCTTATTAATTAGAATATATTTATTCTAGTTGTATGAATTAAATAATTATAAAGTATCTGCAAGTTCTCAGGTAGGATGCTCTACTGATAAAATGATTTGTCATTATAATAAGACATTCTATTTCATGATAATTGTAACCATATAAAGGCCTTATTGTAATTTTATATTTTGAAATCATTAGAAATGTAATTTGTAGTACAGATAGAAGGTTAAAGCCTGTGAAATATTTGGTTTAAAGTAGAGACTTTGGTTTATATATATATATATATATATATATATATTTTTTTTTTTTTTTTTTTTAATTTAAGTTCTAGGGTACATGTGCACAACGTGCAGGTTTGTTACATATATGTACATGTGCCATGTTGGTGTGCTGCACCCATATCATTTAACATTAGGTATATCTCCTAATGCTATCCCTCTCCTCTCCCCCCACCCCACAACAGGCCCCGGTGTGTGATGTTCCTCTTCTGTGTCCAAGTGTTCTCATTGTTCAATTCCCACCTATGAGTGAGAACATGCGGTGTTTGGTTTTTTGTCCTTGCGATAGTTTGCTGAGAATGATGGTTTCCAGCTTCATCCATGTCCCTACAAAGGACATGAACTCATCATTTTTTATGGCTGCATAGTATTCCGTGGTGTATATGTGCCATATTTTCTTAATCCAGTCTATCATTGAGGTTTTGGTTCTTGAGCTTTTATATTTTACCCTTTGTATTATTATTTACATTGGATATTATTGAAATACAGTTTTTTACTTAAGGGGTTCTTGAGCTCTTATATTTTACCCTTTGTATTATTATTTACATTGGAAAGTATTGAAATACAGTTTTTTACTTAAAGGGAAAATATCAACTTGCTACAGAAATAAAGGAAAAAGAAATAGAAGGATTGAAGGAAACATTAAAAGCACTACAGGTAAAAATAACTACGTATTGTTTAAAAAGTAGTTTGGTATTTTAGCATTGTTATCAGTAAAATGCCTTTAGATATGTAAGCTACAAAGCAAAGATGACAAAAGTTTGTATCTAATATATTACATAATTTAATACTTTTTCCTGAGAGCCTTGTTTTAAATTTAGTTTTGCTTTACCATATTTTATTTTAAAAAGAAATATTAAAATGATTTTTCGTATATCTTATTAATATAGTTAAATAGATACATTTTTAACATTTTATACATAAGGAAAATGAGTAAGGCATATATATTGTGACTGATTTACCCATGGTCCTTAAAAATTAAAATAGCATTGAATTTTTGCTATGTGCTAAGTACTGTGCTTATTTTCTGCAAATACAAAAACTAAGAAAACATTACCTTTGCCCTTAAGTTGTTCATAGTCTCTTAGAGAATACAGAAGTATTTAACTAATGATGATTCATTTAGTATATACTGAGGGTCTACTATGTGCAAACACTTTTCTCAGCATTGAGGATACAGCAATGATAAACAAGACAAAAATCTCTGCCCTTGTGAAGCTTAGTCTAGTGGGGAAGACAAAAAGTAAAATGAAGTAACTAGTGAAATGATGATTGTTGGGAAGATGATATTCATGCCATTTCAAACAGATAACATTAATTACAAAGGGCAAAATATATTTTTACATTAGAAGGATCCTGAAGGTCACCACTTTAATCGAATGATCGAGTCTAGCAATGTTAATAATGAAACAGCTTTTCCGTGGATCACTGTTGTTATGCAATAAGGAGGACAGAACTTCACCTATGTAATTTTCTTGCCAAAAATATTATTTGAAATCTAATGATGATGAAACAATTAGACACAATCACAATGTGTGGCACATTCTATAAGACATCTAGGCTGGACTGAAAAAAACTTCAGTGTTGGCTGGGCGCGGTGGCTCACGCCTGTAATCCTAGTACTTTGGGAGGCCGAGGCAGGTGGATCACAAGGTCAGGAGATCGAGACCATCCTGGCTAACACGGTGAAACCCCGTCTCTATTAAAAATACAAAAAATTAGCCAGGCGTGGTGGTGGGCGCCTGTAGTCCCAGCTACTTGGGAGGCTGAGGCAGGAGAATGGCGTGAACCCGGGAGGCGGAGCTTGCAGTGAGCCGAGATCTTGACACTGCACTCCAGCCTGGGCAACAGAGCGAGACTCCGTCTCAAAAAAAAAAAAAACAAACTTCAGTGTTAAACAAGGAAACAACAGACACTGGGGCCTACTTGAGCGTGGAGGATGGGAGGAAGGTGAGGATCGAAAAAGGACGTATTGGGTTCTGTGCTTATTACCTGGGTGATGAAATCATCTGTACAACCAACCCCCGTGACATGCAATTTACCTATATAACAGACCTGCATATGTACCCCTGAACCTAAAAGTTAAAACCAAAACAAAACAAAAAAAAACTTAAGTGTCATGAAAAAAGAAAGGGGAGCTACTTTTGATTAAAATAATATAGACCAAGGCGGCAGATCACATGAAGTCAGGAGTTGGAGACCAGCCTGGCCAACATGGTGAAACCCCGTCTCTACTAAAAATACAAAAATTAGCCAGGCATCGTGGCGGGCGCCTCTAGTCCCAGCTGCTCAGGAGGCTGAGGCAGGAGAATCGCTTGAATCTGGGAGGCAGAGGTTGCAGTGAGCAGAGATCACATCACTGTACTCCAGCCTGGGCGACAGAGCAAGACTCCATCTCAAAAAAAAAGAATAAAGAGGTATAACAACCAAGTGCTGTAATATGTGAACTTTCACTGGATCCTGGGTCAAGAATAAAACCAGCTATAAAAAATTGGAGAGGACAATTGGGATATTTGAATGTGACTATATATTAGATTATGTTATTGAATTATTATCCTAGGTATAATATAATAATATAATAATATCATAGGTATAATATTATCCTAGGTATAATATTATGATCATATAAAAGAAAGTTCTTATTCTTAGAAAATGTATGATGAAGTATTTAGGGTAAAATCACCTATTAGCTGCAACTTACTTTCAGATAGTTCAGAAAAAAACAAAAAGTATGTGTATGTATAAACACAAAGAAAAGTATGGAAAAATGTTAACATACATCCTAGGCTGGGTAGTGGTGGCTCACGCTTGTAATCCCAGCATTTTGGGAGGCTGAGACTGGAAGATTGCATAAACCCATGAGTTCGAGACCAGCCTGGGCAACATAGAGAGATCCTGTCTCTATAAAAAATTGTAAAAAAAAATCAGCTGGGTGTGGTGGTGAGCATCTGTAGTCTTAGCTACTCAGGAGGCTGAGGTGGAAGAATTGCTTGAGCCCACAAGGTCAAGGCTGCTGTGAGCCGTGATCAGGCCACTACACTCTCAAAAAAAAAAAAATCCTTGTGTTTTTTATCAACAAAAAAGTAGTGATCAGAAACTCTAGGGAAAACATAACTGTATGAGAAAGATATAAAGCAAGTTAAAATTTGGGATGGTTCTGAGCAATTGATAGAGTATAAGAAGAGAAGAGGCCGGGCATGGTGGCTCATGCCTGTAATCCCGGCATTTTGGGCGGATGGATTGCTTGAGCCCAGGAGTTCAAGACCAGCCTGGGCAACATGGCAAAACCGCGTCTGTACAAAAAAAAAATATATACAAAAATTAGCCGGATATGGTGGTGCATGCCTGTAGCTCCAGGCTACATGGGAGGCTGAGGTAGGAGAATCGCTTGAACCCAGAAGGTTGAGGCTGCTTTGAGCTGTGATTGCGCCACTGCACTCCAGCCTGGGTGACAGAGTGAGACCCTGTCTCAAAAAAAAAAAAAAAAAAGATATTTAAGTCTTGATCATAATAAAAAAAAAGAAGATACTTAGGTCCTGATCATAATAAAATAGTTCTTCAAGTAGCACACTGGACCTATATAGAAGGAAATGTTGTATTAGTACCCTGTTAGACTCATGCATTAAATGATACCTATGTTGATTGTATTAATGTAAACACTGTTGGTTTTCATTTTTAGAATTAACCTATAAATGAAGCATAGAAAACTTAATTATGGTTACCAAATAAGACTTAAATGTTATTAAGTTTGTTAATACAAAAATAATGATGTAGCAAGAAGCTGAGGTTGATAATCCAGGAATAATCTTTCAAGCTGATGAAACAAGAAATAAAGGTCCAAGTTTACTATTTGAAGTTTACATAGCTATAAAATTTAGTGATTCTAACCATACCTCACATATCCAGTTTAAAATGATACTAGTAGCTAAACGTTTTTTCTTATGATTTGGAAAAATTAAAAATAAAATTTTAGAATTGAGAAAACAGAAATGACTATTGTAGCTAATGTAAAAACTCCTGTTTTTCTTTTCATTTTTTCAAGTTTCAATTTTATCATATTTTTAAATCTGGGACTAGTTAAAAAAAAAAAACAACTTAAACACTTACTTCAGCCCAGGGTTTTTTTTTTTTGCAACCAAACTAAAAATTACTACATGGGAACATCAATGCAACAAACAAGTAAAACTTTTAAACTCAAGCCACACACTTATAGTTAATAATCACGGTAAGGGACATTGCCAAAAAGCAACTGATGTCTCAGTGAAGTTTGAAAGAAACTCTACCTTCTGTGAAGGCAGAGAAGAAAGAGGCAATCAATTCTGCTTCAAAGAAATCTGCATAGAAATGGAAAATGCTAACGCCTTTACCACAAGTGAAACTGAAAAGCCTCAACACATTCAACTCACTCCACAGAGCACCAACTGTTAAATTGGAGCCAAGGTAGGATTGAACATTTGATTTCCAGCTATGCAACTTGCCAAGCACAACAGTTCAGGCATGGAAACCAGCTGTAGACAAGCTCTTTTTTTTTTTTTTTTTTTGAGATGGAGTCTCACTGTGTTGCCCAGGCTGGAGTGCAGTGGTGCGATCTCGGCTTATTGCAACTTCTACCTCCTGGGTTCAAGCGATTCTCCTGCCTCAGCCTCCTGTGTAGCTGGGATTACAGGTGTCTGCCACTATGCCCAGCTAATTTTTATATTTTTAGGAGAGACGGGGTTTTGCCATATTGGCCAGGCTGGTCTTGAACTCCTAACCTCAAGTGATCCACCCACCTTGGCTTCCCA
This sequence comes from Symphalangus syndactylus, assembly GCF_028878055.3. Lineage (NCBI taxonomy): Eukaryota > Metazoa > Chordata > Mammalia > Primates > Hylobatidae > Symphalangus > Symphalangus syndactylus. The sequence goes on from NC_072428.2 coordinate 23,614,997, forward strand.
AAGTGCTGGGATTACAGGCGTGAGCCACCGCACCCGGACAGCAAACTGTTTTAAAAACATCATACACCATAAATTCCAAAACAGAACACTTCTGTGTTACTGTTTGAGTTTCAGAAGGGCACCACAAGGCATCAGGGTCTTTGAAAGTCACTCACAGCAACAGTTGCATCTTCCCAGCCTTGGTAGCCCCCTTTCATGGTTCTCTAGCCTCTGGACACACTGCGGCACACCACTTTGTAGAATGACTTGTGACATTAAATCCAGTCATGGCCTTAGTGACATGAGGCACCTAATTTTTTTTAGTCTCTTGAACTGGACATACTTATATCTTTTGCCTAGTTTTTTTTCTTGGTGTATCTTGAAAAATACTACATTTTTTTCCTACTAAAAAGTTGTCAGTAAGAGAATTTGTTCATCTTGCTTAAGTACTTTGTTCTTTTAACATTCCTTCTTAAATTGTTTTGTTGTCATTCATACATATTTAATTATCTGGATAATATAGAGAGTATATTTTTAGTTGTTTATTTTTTTATTATACTTTAAGTTCTAAGGTACATGTGCACAACGTGCAGGTTTGTTACACAGGTAAACATGTGCCACGTTGGTTTGCTGCACCCATTAACTCATCATTTAAATTGGGTATTTCTCCTAATGCTATCCCTCCCCCAGGAAGGAAGAGCATGGAATGTTCTTCCATTTGTTTGTGTCCTCTTTTATTTTGTTGAGCAGTGGTTTGTAGTTCTCCTTGAAGAGGTCCTTCACATCCCTTGTAAGTTGGATTCCTAGGTATTTTATTCTCTTTGTAGCAGTTGTGAATGGGAGTTCACTCATGATTTGGCTCTCTATCTGTTATTGGTGTATAGGAATGCTTGTGATTTTTGCACATTGATTTTGTATCCTGAGACTTTGCTGAAGTTACTTATCAGCTTAAGGAGATTTTGGGCTGAGATGATGGGGTTTTCTAAGTACACAATCATGTCATCTGCAAACAGGGACAATTTGACCTCCTCTTTTCCTAATTGAATACCCTTTATTTCTTTCTCTTGCCTGATTGCCCTGGCCAGAACTTCTAACACTATGTTGAATAGGAATGGTGAGAGAGGGCATCCCTGTCTTGTGCCAGTTTTCAAAGGGAATGCTTCCAGTTTTTGCCCATTCAGTATGATATTGGCTGTGGCTTTGTCATAAATAGCTCTTATTATTTTGAGATGCGTTCCATCAATACCTAATTTATTGAGAGTTTTTAGCATGAAGGGCTGTTGAATTTTGTCGAAGGCCTTTTCTGCATCTATTGAGATCATCATGTGGTTTTTGTCATTGGTTCTGTTTATGTGATGGATTACGTTTATTGATTTGTGTATGTTGAACCAGCCTTGCATCCCAGGGATGAAGCCGACTTGATCGTGGTGGATAAGCTTTTTGATGTGCTGCTGGATTTGGTTTGCCAGTATTTTATTGAGGATTTTCGCTTCGATGTTCATCAGGGATATTGGTCTAAAATTCTCTCTTTTTGTTGTGTCTCTGCCAGACTTTGGTATCAGGATGATGCTGGCCTCATAAAATGAGTCAGGGATGATTCCCTATGGAGAGTATTTTCAAAGCAAACGAAATTCCTTCATATGGCTGACTTTCTATGCAAGAGGCATAAGGATTTATTTTGCCTTATTCAACCCAGAACATAGTACAGGTAGATGTATAGGGTACCTCATGGTCTGCTGAACATGATACATGAATAGAGCAATGAAGATACTTGTGATTTCTCTGAACCCCACAAGTTGAAACTTAAGTAAAATTTCTGTTCAGTTAAGGATCTGATATAAATCCACTAGGCAAGGAAGCCTGTTAACCACTGTGTAGGAACTTCCCTCCCTCCTTTAGTTTGCTAGTTACTTACTTCTCTTTCTCCCTTTTTCCTTTCATAAGATCATACTCTGGTATGTGCTAGGCACAGGAATGAGAAACCAGATAGTGCCCTCTCTTATGGAGCTTATAGTCAAGAGACTCTACGTACTGAATTCCAACACAGAACACAAAAACCATATTCCAAAAAGATGAATTAATTTTGCTTTAGTGAATTCTTTCAATGTGTTCCATTTCTATTTAAACATAGTACCTTGTTAGTTCATTTCAAAGGGATGGGCTTGGAGCAGGGCAACCTTCCTACATCTAAATTACCTGACAAAACTTTGTTTATGAAAACAGTATGCTTAGAGGGCTTAATAAAGATACTTTGCTGATTGTCCTGTAGATTTTAAGTAAACTGTTTCTATTAATGACTTATTACGTAGTCCTGTGGTAAGACACTTTCTTTCTCAGCTTCAGTTTTCCTTTAGGTAAAATGAAGAAATTGAACTCCATTAGCATTTCCCAGACAAGACCATTTTGTGAAACAGTGTCTGCATTCTCTACCCTGGATAATAGGGGTGAGGAAGTGGAGGAGAGAGCTTCATTCACGCTCTCAGAAGAGGCATGAATAAAGAGAGGATAGGTAGATGTCGTAAAACCCAGACTGGGAGTAATGGGATAGATGATCTCTAAGATGTTCAGCTCCAAAGCTCTATTTTATTACTTTATTTCATTAAATTTAAACTTACTTAATTTTATATATTATATTAATTCCTCTTATAGAACCGAAGGGATATTTAATATATAACATGTTATTTCTAGTTTTGAAGCCTAATTTTATTAGGCCATACCTAATCACATGGACAAAAGGAAATTAGATTTCTGAAGCTTTGAGTTTATACATTTATGCATGAGGAATTCTTAGATATTTGGGTAATTTTATAGTCTGGAGAAAGATAGAAGGAAATGTATTAAAAAAGCAAAGTTCTGAAAGTTGGGAAGGCGAAAAATGCATCCTTCTCAACAAATGGTGCAGGAACAGCTAGACTATCCATATGAAAAAAATGAATCTAGACACAGATTTACACAATATTTAACTCAAAATGGATCACAGACCAAAATGTAAAACACAAAGCTAAAAAACTCCTAGAAGATAACAGGAGAAAATCTAGATGACCATGGGTTTGCTGATGGCTTTTCTTTTTTTTTTTTTTTTTTTGGTGAGAAGGAGTCTCACTCTGTTGCCCAGGCTGGAGTGCAGTAGTGCTATCTTGGCTCACTGCAAGCTCCACCTCCTGGGTTCACGCCATTCTCCTGCCTCAGCCTCCCAAGTAGCTGGGACTACAGGCGCCCACCACCACGCCCGGCTAACTTTTTGTATTTTTAGTAGAGACAGGGTTTCACCATGTTAGCCAGGATGGTCTCCATCTCCTGACCTCGTGAGCCGCCCACCTCAGCCTCCCAAAGTGTTAGGATTACAGGCGTGAGCCACTGTGCCCGGATGACTTTTTTGATACAACACGAAAAGCATGACTTCTGAAAGAGTTGATAAGCTGGACTTCATTAAAATTAAAAACTTTAGCTACTCTGTGCCTTGTCAAGAGAATGAAAAGACAAGCCACAGAGTAGGAGAAAACATTTGCAAAAGACACCTCTGACAAAGGACAGCTATCCAAAATAACAAAGACCTCTTAAAACTGAACAATAAGAAAACAATCTGATTTTAAAATGGGCCAAAGATCTTAACAGACATCTCACCAAAGAAGATATACATACAGATGGCATATAAGTTTATGAAAAGATGTGCCACATCATGTGTCGTCAGGGAAATACAAATTAAAACAACAAAGATACACTACTCACCAACTATATGACATTCTGGGAAAGGCAAAATGATGGAGGCAGTAAAAAATAAGTAGTTGTGCCCAGGTGCAGTGGCTCACACCTGTAATCCCAGCACTTTGGGAAGCCGAGGCAGGCAGATCATCAGAGGTCAGGAGTTCGAGACCAGCCTGGCCAGCACGGTGAATCCCTGTCTGTACTAAAAATACAAAAATTTGGTGGGGTGTGGTGGCAGGTGCCTTTAGCCCCAACTACTTGGGAGGCTGAGGCAGGAGAATTGCTTGAAGCTGGGAGGTGGAGGTTGCAGTGAGCCGAGATCACACCATTGCACTCCAGCCTGGGGGACAAAAGCGAGACTCATCTTGAAAAAAAAAAAAAAAAAAGTGGTTGCCAGGGGTTGAAGGAGGGAGAGATAAAAAGATAGAGTACAGAAGTTTTTTAGGGCAGTAAAAATACTCTGTATGATACTCTAATGGTGGACACATGTCATATACTTGTCCAAACCCATAGAATGTACAATACCAAGAGCGAATTCCAATGTAAGCTGTGAACTTTGGGTGATAATGACGTCAGTGTAGGTTCATTAATTGTAATAAATGTACCTGTATTAGTCCATCCTCACATTGCTATAAAGAGCTACCTGAGACTGGGTAATTTATGAACAAAAGGGGTTTAATTAACTTACAGTTCTGCAGGCTGTATAGAAAGCTTGGCTGGGAGGCCTCAGGAAACTTAAAATCATGGCGGGCGGGGAAGTAAGCATGTCTTACCATGGCAGAGCAGGAGACAGAGACCACTAAGGGGGAAAGTGCTACACACTTTTAAACAACCAGATCACATGATAATTCCGTCATGAGGCAGCACTAGGGGGATGGTGATAACCATTAGAAACTGCCCCCATTATCCAGTCACTTCCCACCAGGCCCCTTCTCCAACAACGTGGGGATTACAATTTGACAAGAGATTTGGGTGGGGACACAGAGCCAAACCGTATCAGTACCCCTCTGGTGGGGGATGTTAATAATTGGGGGTTATGTATGTGTGGGTCAGGGAATATATGGTATATCTCTTTACCTTCCTCTGGATTTTGCTGTGAACCTAAATCTTCCCTAAAAAATTCTTTTAAGAATCACTCTCAGTCCTACAGCTTTCTAAATTGAATTACAATAATTATTTTTATTACTACAATATTTGTTTTCTTTTTTTATAATTTGAGTTATTTTGCGACATGAAAATTAATATATTTTTTGGGAACAGTTTAACTCATTATCACTTCAAGTATTACCTTCCCCAATGAGTCTTTATATTTTCTCCTTTCAAACTCCTAAGAAGATATATTTTGAATCTTCTCATTTATCCTCCATGTCTCTATACCTTATACACTTTCTATTTCTTTATGCCTGTGAGCATCTTGTGTAATTTTCTTTTCTTTTTTTTTTTTTTTTCTTTTTGAGACGGAGTCTTGCTCTGTCATCCAGGCTGGAGTGCAGTGGCGCGATCTCAGCTCACTGCAAGCTCCACCTCCCGGGTTCATGCCATTCTCCTGCCTCAGCCTCCCGAGCAGCTTGGACCATAGGCACCTGCCACCACGCCTGGCTAATTTTTTGTATTTTTAGTAGAGACGGGGTTTCACCATGCTAGCAGGATGGTCTCGATCTCCTGACCTTGTGATCCGCCCACCTCAGCCTCCCAAAGTGCTGGGATTACAGCTGTGAGTAATTTTCTTAGATATATCTTTTAGTTGACTAATTCTTCAACTATGTTTTATCTGCCATATAACTTATGTTTTAAGTTTTTTATTTATAATGACCTTTTTCTTTCATAGATGTTCTATTTGGTGCTTTTAAAAATCTGTCTTTTTCTAGTTTCTTATATTTTTTCATATTTCTTATTTATCTTTTATGTCTCTAATCATTAAAATATTTTTAATAATATCTTTGAGATTCTTCTGTTATTTTTAATTATTGGTGTGTACAAGTCTTCCTGTTTACAGTGGCTGCCAGCTAATGCTCCTTCATTGTAAATCTTCCTTTTTAATGTGGTTCATAAATTTTAAATTGTGAGCCCCTCTTTAGTGGAGGCTGTATTTTTCTGATGAACTTGTGGAATTCTTCCTACAGAGCTCTTTTGCATTTGCTTCTGTTCTGAGCCTCAAGGGTTTCACAGAACAGTTTCTTGTTGTTACCTTAATTTATCATCTAGGATGTACATACCATGCAGGGAGTATATATTATTATTAGGACTTTATACCCTTTTGTACTCCAAGTTTAGGTTTTTCTGTTTCTCGTGGAATAATTTTTGGTTTTGGACCAGTGATCTAGGCAAAGACATTTTTTTGTGTTGGTAGGTTGACTTCTTCTAGTCTTCCTTTCTTAGAATTAGCTGTTCTTCTAGAGTCCTTTCTCTATCCCAGTGTGCTAGATCCCTTGGCTTTGTGCCCACATGGATATTAAAACCCTGACTTTGCCATGACAGCCTATATCTGTATGTAGGGGTTTCTGGATTACCAAAGCATCGCCTTGCATACTTACAACTCTGACTATGGGTTTTCTGTCTTATTTTTGATGTCTGACAGTTTCCTTATCTTTCTTTTGAACTTCAGCTGCATGTTAACTTTTTTTATTGATGCTATATATTTTTCAAACATTTCATATTAGTTCATTCCACAGTGTTTTTAAGAATCACTTTTTTTCTTTTGAAAGTATCATAAACTTTTAGAGATATTGGAATTACAATACAAAGAACTTATTTTCCTGAATGATTTTAGAATAATTTGCCAAACTGATGCTCTATCATCTCATTACCATAGTATATCGTTCTTATAATCAGGGACATTCCCCTGTAAAACCATAACACAGCAATCAAAATCAGGAAGTTAACATTGGTACATAACTGGAATGTTCAGGACTCATTCAGTATTACCAATTGTCCCATTAAAGTTTTTTTATAACAAAAGGATCTAGTTTAGAATCCTATGTTTGTATTTAGTTGTCATAGCCCTTTAATCTCTTTCAGTCTGGAAGACTTTCCTAGTCTTTGGTTGATTTTTATAACTTTGACACTCTTGAAGATTACAGATCATTATTTTGTAGAACATTCCTCAGTTTCTGTTTGTACAATGTTTCCTCATGGTTAGATTCAGTTTATGTATCTCTGGAAGGAATATCACAGGAGTAATGCCATATTCTTATTGAATCCTATCAGATAGTTAATGGTTTCAATTTATTTTATTATTGGTGATGTTCACTCTGATAATTTGACTAAGGTAGTATCTGACAAGTTTCTCCACTGTAAAGTTAATCTTTTCTCCTTTGTAATCAGCGTATTTTGTGGAGAGAACTTTGAAACTATGTAAATACGTCATTTCTCACCAAACTTTTAATATATTTATTTATATCAATATAGGCTCATAGTTTCCTATTTTGTACAGTGGATTAAAATATTTGACTATCATTTATTTTTATCAAATTATTCTTGGTTTGGCCAGTGGGAGTCCATTCAAGCTGGCTGCTGAGTATTTTTTGACATGTCTTCATCATTCTTTTAGCATTTTTATGCTTTCAGATAAAAATAAAATGTACCAGGATCACCTCATACTTTACCTGATCTTGCCCTGGAATAAACCATTTCTCCCTGTTACCCTGGTTCCTGTTAGTAGAAAAATGTATATAGAAACCAAGATCTGAGTGCTATTACAATTATTACTGTTGGAGTGTCATTGTTCTCACACCCCCTCAGTGGACAGAGCTAGGAAATATATGTATATATTTACATACGTATACACATATACTTACAGTTATATGTATTTTTATATCAATCTATGTATGTATATTGAAAACCATTAATTTGCACTACTGCAAATTACAATCCCAAACTACAAGGATTATTTTAGTTTATTTCCTTTCTGTATTTATACTTTTCTTATCTTTCAATGAGAAATCTGACTTTCATTATCACTAAGACGTTGACTTATTTCATAAAACACCCTCTTACATAACCAGTCCACCATTCTGCTGCCTCCTCTTTCCTTATGTGGATGTCCTCCTTTTCCTGCTTGGATTCTGACACCTTCAACTGGGTTGCCCTTTTGCAGGGTCACCCTCCTCACCTTATTTAGTTTCTGACTCCCCACAGTAGACTGCCCTCCCTTACGTGGGAAAATCCTCTCCATTCAGGCCTGTTATTCTGTTCCGGAATGCTCTAGACACAACCCCTTCACCACTTCCTCACATACCTTATTCTACCTAACCTAATGGACTTCAGAGCTGAACTGTTTAAGAAGAGGAAGGGGTTAAATGTTTTAAACATAGTATTTGGGGGGCTTTATTCCCAACTAAAATAAATTCAATAAATGGAAAATTAATGGGAAAATAAGATTTTTTTCTCTAAAGCAGTGTGCTTTTCAGTCAGCTTTTCTTATAATTTTCCATAAAGTGAAGGATAACTATAATAGGAAAACATTTGCATTTTATTTTTGAAGCTGCCTTCTATAGTTAATGCATTAGCATCAGTATAGTTTTGTTCTGATATTAGAAGTATGCCTATATGTGATATTAACCAATTTTTAAATAATTAAAATATTAAATATAGCATCTATAAAAATACTGCATGTCAATCCAATTATATTTTCAAATTCATCTATGTGTTAGAAATGCAGCTATGTGGGAGTTTATTAGTTGGGCAATACTCTAGAGGTATTGATAAAATATAGCTGTGGACTGTAATTGAGAAAGAATAAAATGCAGAGGTAATAAGGTATGTGAAGAACGGTGGCCTGAAATAATTTGGTAAATTTGCTCTACATGTAGTTTTATCTTTGACTAATGGTAGCAGATAATAAATTCAGGATTAGAGTAATATATTGTCTTCTGAATTTTGTCTTTTCATTTTTTCCTTTTATTTTTCTAGATGACCTCAAAACATTTCCCTTTGCTTTTTTGCTGAATGCCTTAAAAAGTACTCTGATCTCATCCAGGCTCGTGTCTTTAAAATGGTATCTACATACAGAAGACTTCTAAATGTATATCTCCTAACCCCTAATCCATCCTACATTAACTATTTGCAGTCTCTGCTTGGATATCTAAAAGATACCTCAAACTTGACATGTTTAAAATTAAGTTTCTAAAATCCCGCCTCCTGAAAACTGGCTTGTTTAATCTTTTCCATCCTTGTTAATGACAACTCTCTTTTTCCAGTTACTGGTTTTTTTCTTTTTTTTTTTTTTTTGGCTCTCCTTCAGAGTGTATCTAGCATCCAACCACTTCTTATTTCATCCACTACTAACACCCTAGTCCTCCTTCATCATCCTCTTTCATCTGGATTATTGCAGTAGCTTATTAAGTGGTTTTTCTTGCCACAACCTCTGTTCCCTTCTAATGTGAATGTAATAGAGTGAGTCTTTAAAAAGCTAAGTCAGGGCCTGGCGCAGTGGCTCACGCCTCTAATCCCAGCACTTTGGGAGGCTGAGGCGGGCAGATCACGAGGTCAAGAGATGGAGACCATCCTGGCTAACACGGTGAAACCCTGTCTCTACTAAAAATATAAAAATTAGCCAGACGTGGTGGCACATGCCTGTAGTCCCAGCTACTCGGGAGGCTGAGGCAGGAGAATCGCTTGAACCTGGGAGGCGGAGGTTGCAGTGAGCCGAGATGGCGCCACTGCACCCCAACCTGGTGACAGAGCAAGACTCCGTCTCAAAAAGAAAAAAAAAAAAAAAAAAAGCCAAGTTGGGCTTTGTCACATTTGTCCTCAGAACTCTGTAGTGGCTTTCTGTCTCATTAGTTGTAAAAACCAAATCCATATCACACATAACGAGGTCTACAATGATTTGGGTCCCCTTGCCTTCCCTTGCCCCTCTCTGAACTCTGTTCTTCTTCACCTTGCTTACTCCCTTTCAGCCACATGGACTTCCTTGCTATTCTTTAAACACACTAGGCCTTATTCCACATTAGGGAACTTGCTGAAATATTCTTTCTTACTTCTATCCAGGTCTTTACTCAGAATTTGCTATCTCAGAAAGGAGTTTCCTGACTGTCCTGTGTAATCGTCTTCCTTGATTTATTGTTTTTCTTTAACACATATCAATATCTAATGTACCATATATTTTAACTTATATTGCTTATTTTCTTGCCCAGAATTTAAGCTGGGCAGGATTTTTTTTTTTTTGGTCCAGTGTTGTACTCCCAATGTCTATATCAATGCTTTACTTACAATAAGCATTCAACATTTATGGAAGAAATGAATCATATACAACCTATCCATTAAAATAAAATAAAATCAGCTCATTCATAGCAGTAGGCTAAAAAATTTATTTCATAGGAAATATGTAGTAATTATTGTACTTTTGCCTAAAATTTAAAAAATATAAGTAGGATTTAAGAGGATGAACACTCATACATGGCTGGTTGGCATTTAACTTGGTCAGCCATTCTGGAAGACTATGTAACAATGTTTTTGTTTTTTTTTTTTTTTTTTTTTTTTTGACAGAGTCTCATTCTGTCACTCAGGCTGGAGTGCAGTGGCGCAGTCTCAATTCACTGCAACGTCCACCCCCCGGGCTCAAGCAATCATCCTAGCCTCAGCCTCCTAAGTAGCTGGGATCACAGGCACACACCAGCATACCCAACTAAGTTTTGTTTGTTTGTTTTCAGACTTTCACCATGTTGCCCAGGTTGGTTTTGAACTCCTGGACTTAAGCAATCCACCAGCCTCAGCCTCCTAAAGTGCTGGAATTACAGACATGGGCCACTGCCCTGGCTTTTGTAACAGTTTAAAAAAGCCTATAAAAATTAACAAATCTTAGGAATTCTGCTTCTTGGAACTTATCCTAATAAAAAGAATAACTATAAAAGTCTAGATACAAGCATGTTTATTTCAGAATATTTCATAATAGTCAAAAACTCAATTCAGTAAACCTATAAACATGAGTGATTAGGTAAGCTATGGTAAAGTTAAAAAATGGAATACTGTGTAGCCATTAAAAAGTTATATTGTACATTAATTTGTCACAGAAAGGTGTTTATTACACATTAAGTAAAATAGGTTATAAAATAGACGTTTATTATCACTTTCTACTGGCTCTTTTTTAAAGTATAAATGTATGTTTTTAAGAAACTGATAGAGTGGGGCATGGTGGCTTACACCTGTAATCTCAGCACTATAGGAGGGCAAGGCCGGAGGATCTCTTGAGCCCAGGAGTTCAAGACGAGCTTGGGCAACATAGTGGGACCCTGTCTCTACAAAAAATTTTAAAAATTAGCCAGGTGTGGTGGCATGTTCCTATAGTCCCCAGATACTTAGGAGGCTGAGGTAGCAGGAGGATTGCTTGAGCCCAGGAGGTTGAGGCTGCAGTGAGCTGTGATCATCCCAGTGCACTCCAGCTTGGGTAACAGAGTGTGACTCTATCTTAAAAACAAACAAACAAACAAACAAACAACTGGTAGTACCAAAGTGTTAATGACTGTTATCTGTGGATCGTGAGATGATCTGTTTGTTTAAAACAGTAGTTATGCTTGTGTTTTAAAAACTTTTCGTCAGTGAAGAGCTAATATGAAATAACAAACTCCCCTAGACTGCTCTCTCTCTCTTGCTTTATTTTTGTCTCAGTGGTTATCACTCTCTAACATGCATACCTTTTACTTATATTTGTCAGTCTATCACCACCCCCACTAGAAAGTAAGTTTCTTAAGGGCAGGGACTTTGTTTTGTTCACTGCTATCTTCCAGGAGTCTAGGAAAGTGTCTAGCATATAGTAGGTGCCATAAATGTGTGTTGAATAAATCAATAATGGTACATAGAAGATAAATGCCACATTTTATAGCATGCAATTTTGATATCAGAGGAATTTGTTGCAGATAATTGAAGTATTTTAATGAGATTTTTCTCCCTCATTTTTCAAGGTTTCTAAATACTCTTTACAGAAGAAAGTGAGTGAAATGGTAAGGAAATTACAAAACATATTTTTCCCCCATCTGGATTAGTACTTAGGGGGATTAGTATTTTTGTGAATAAAATGTGACATTTATAGTGAAAAAATTAATTGTTGAAACTGGATATTACTGTCTCCAGTAATATTAAAGGGGATATTTGCAATTTCACATGTTGCGTAAGTGAATTATTTCACAAATTTATCTCGAGATTACGTAGTACTTACACAGGTTGAGCATCCCAAATCTGAAAATTCAAAATTTGAAATGCTTCAAAACTGGAAACTTTTTGAGTGTCAACATGATGCTCAAAGAAAATGCTCATTGGAATATTTTGGACTTTAGATTTTTGCATTTGAGATGCTTAACCCATAGGTATAATGCAAATATTCCAAAATCCCAAAATATCCCAAATATGAAACACTTCTGGTCCCAGCATTTCTGATTAGAGATATTCAACCTATATATTTAAAATAAATTTTACACAGTTCCCAAATTATTGTTAGGGTCTTATAGTAAAAACAAATAACAAAACTCTAAAACCTTTTATTTAATGGTATCTTTTCTAGATATTTATGTAAACATGTAATTATTAATCATAGCCTGAAAAAATGGAAATGTATGAAGTAGTATTGATATAATATTTATCCCTTATCAGTGTACACTTGGGATATGGTACTGATCCTATATTGTTCAGCAAGTATTTATTTACTGTGCATTCCTCTTTTATAGTCTGTTAAAAACTAATGTTTTTGCTTTTTACAGCATAACATTTTAGGGAATATTTACTTTGATATTTTTCCCTTCTAGCCCTGTTTTATTCAGAAGGATTTTTTTTCTGTGTTTTTGGTTGAGCAAAATTTTCCTATATCCACTTAAATTGTCAAAAGGCTTTTTGGGTGGGGCTATGCTATTCAGTCTTCATTCTTTGGAGCAGACTGTAAAGCAAGTAAAATTAATTTTTGAGTAAGGCTTATATATTTTATATATATGAGAAGTAAGAAATGAACTATCACCCCTTCTGACATTACATAGAAAAACATAAAGTATTTTGCTTCTTGAAATTGTTTGGCGTGTTAGAAAATAAAAGAGCCATACAGAGATTGCTAAGCTTGATTGAATAAAAGATGTGAAAATTCTGTTGCTGTTCAACTGGAAAGAATAAAAATAATATTGTCAGACTATTTTAAACCATGATTTTAATTAAGAAGCTGAAAAACTAGATTCTGGTTTAGCTTTAAGTACCATGACATTTGTACTGAAAGTCATCTTCAACGCTACAGTGGTTTTACACAAAATATAGTGAAATTGAATAATGTGCCCTTTGACCTGAGAGATAAGGCTACAAGTTAAAGATCAAAGGCAACATAAAATGTGTTTTATTTTATTCCACTTTCAAATTTCATTAAACAGATACTTACAATCTTTTAAAAAAAACGTGGAAACGTATATACTTATTCTAGTTTTTGGTCACTTCTAAGCTTTTTGTTATTGTGAATTACAACATCTATACTTACTAAAATGATATTTCAGTTATAGTCGTAATATTTTTCTGACAGTTTAAAGCATTGCATCGCTTTTAAAGTTTTATATATTGATATATTGAATATTTTATATTCACTCTGGCAGAACATTTATATTTTGGATTTAAAAGTTACAAGTACCCCTTTTTCTAAGCATTCTTACATATATTCATTTTACATTATTCCTGTTACATTATTATTATATAATTCAGATGACTTGTTCTTTATTCAAAGTACAGTATAGTATTCGGTAATTCAGTTAATCTTATTTTATTCCAAGCAGTACATTATTCTTTTATGTTATTTGGTTCTATGGGCAAGACAGGAAACAAGATAGCCACTAGTGTGAAGGCATGACTTTGGGGAGCAATAAAGTTAGGGTCCTAAAAGAAATAACTTGAGAAATAGTATTAAGAAAATTTCAAGTTTATGAGCTCCTATAGGTGAGTCCTTAACTACTAGTAAGTTTCTGTCTTCTGTGATTCAGTAAGCTGATTTTCTTTTAGAGGTGGTGATATGTTCTGAGATAAATTAACATAATCACAAATCAAATGATTTTTCCATCCCTAAAAGTACCTCCCCTTTGAAAAAATCACAATCATTACCAATGAAAAGGATGCAATAAAAACATGTGAGAGAGAAATCTTAGGACATTGCATTCACCATCATTGTGATCTGGTGATTGATACAAATTTTTCCTGCTGTGTTTAGTGATTACTACATAGATGACCATGTTGGGTAATAATTGAATTTATAGGTGTCTGTGTTGTGAAACTGAATAGCTAATACAGCTTAATGAAGGAAGTAAACTTATCAAACCATTGTCATATTGTATTTCTCTTCTGTATATCATTTTCCTCTAAATAAAAGATTTATAAGGAAGATTTTTTCTTTATGAAATTAAAGCAATTTCAATATTGAAAGTTTTGATAGATTAAGAATAACCACATACTTTCTTTCAGAGTAGAATATTTTTAAACTGAAGACTTATCTGGAAGTAACTTCATGATCATAAATATTATGTATATATTTACACACGTATATTAGCAGCATGACTTTAGGTTTTTAAAGTAATCTATGCCTTATATTTGCAACTGAAAAGGTAAGGATATCTTAAGAAAGATGCCATAGGTTTTTGAAAATTGAGTTTTATAACTCCATTGATTTAGTTTGGGTTCATATTGAAGAAATTAGAAGATTAGTTACAAAATTGGAAATGAATGTGTTAAATTTATATTTTGATGTTATCTTTTCCTCTAAAATTTACTCTTAACAAACTGTTTTAAGGGAAACTAATTTTATCTCCAGAAGTTTTCAAATCAGTCTCCTTAAGTAAAAAGAAAAAGGGAGAAATGTGAAGCTGTGCATTTTATCAGTAAATATATTTCTAAAAAGTTGTGTGCAAATATTTTTACATTATTCCCATTTTAAATGCTTCAAGGCTTTAAAGTAAGCTTTTAGACTACACACATACATATAATTATGGATATGCTATTTTTCCTCTAATCTTGACTTTCTTTTTTTTTTTTTTTTTTGAGACAGAATCTTGCTCTGTCGCCCAGGCTGGAGTGCAGTGGCGCAATCTCGGCTCACTGCAAGCTCCGCCTCCCAGGTTCACGCCATTCTCCTGCCTCAGCCTCTCCGAGTAGCTGGGACTACAGGCCCATGCCACCACGCCCGGCTAATTTTTTGTATTTTTTAGTAGAGACGGGGTTTCACCGTGGTCTCGATCTCCTGACCTCGTGATCCGCCCGCCTCAGCCTCCCAAAGTGCTGGGATTACAAGCGTGAGCCACCGCGCCCGGCCAATCTTGACTTTCATAGATTAGATTTGTTTAAAATGAGGTGTACATGTGTTTAGAAAGCAATGAATGCTGACATGTTTTGTAGACTGTCTTTGCATTTGATAGTAAAACTGTGTAAAAGGAAAAATAATTTGAGTCGATTCATGCAGATAAAAAGAACCAAACAATATGTACTTAACTACTTCTTAATCATCTCAATAAAATAGCCTTATAATACATTAAAGTTTTAATAATAGTAAAAATCAATTTATTTGTATTCTTTAAAATATTCTTACATCTCTAAAGTGTTATTACCAATTACTTTTTGTTGTTGCTTTTCAGAGAATTTAAACTATTTGTTGATAGTCATGAAATTAGTGGCAAACTGGACAATGGACCTCTTCATCTCTTTTTTCAAAACTAAATCAGGGTAGTAAACTACTTTCATATGGGCATATATGGGCTAATAAGCTGTAGGTGCCCATGTGATTTAGAAGTCTTAATGTTATATATCATGGCCATCGAATAGGATAATGTGTTTGAAAATCAGAATTATGTCATGCAAACAAATGCAATGAAACTGCATTTTCATTAAATTCAATTTTTGCCTCAAAGGATGTTGGAAGAGTGTATCAGAAATTAATGTATATAAAGCTCTATGCATGAAATCTCCTTTGATCTTTGCTACCTTTTTAGTTAACAGAATTTTTAACCTTTGTAGGCATTGACTACTTATTTTATTCATCACTGTTTAGCTGAAAGGTTAAGAAAGCTTTTGTGGGATCGTATATTATGTAGTAGAGAGTATTCTAATGAAGGCTACATAAATGTTGATTAGAATCAAAAATTAAAACTTCCTTGAATTGGCCGGGCACAGTGGCTCACACCTGTAATCCTAGCACTTTGGGAGGCCAAGGTGGGTAGATTGCCTGGGTTCAGGAGTTCGAGGCCAGCCTGGGCAACATGGTGAAACCCTGTCTCTACTAAAATACAAAAAATTAGCTGGGCGTGGCGGCATGCACCTGTAGTCCTAGCTACGCGGGAGGCTGAGGCTGGAGAATTGCCTGAACTCGGGAGGCGGAGGTTGCAGTGAGCCGAGATCGTGCCACAGCACTCCACCCTGGGTGACAGAGAGAGACTCCGTCTCCAAAAAAATAAATAAAAAATAAAAACTTCCTTGAATTGAAAAAATGCCATTAACCCAGTTTTCAGTGAAATTGTGTTAGGTTTCTAGACATCTGCTGAGAGCTAGTATAATTCTCTCAATCAGAAATTAAGGGGTATTTTAGAAGAAAGAAATATGGTTCATTATTGCTCACCATTACTAATAATAGTAACTACCCAGGTAGGCATAAGCTCTCCAGGACTAAGTACATTTATCAACTTGTTTGCATTTATAACTGCTGCACAATTAAATAAGTAGTGAAAAGCCTGATGACATACATGAGAAATTTTCAACTGATATATCATAATTATTACCAATAATATATCATGTTTAAAATCATTAAAAAATAGTTTTGAAAAAGTTAAGACTGTCATCAGACTTGCCAAGATAATATACTTAGGTACAACTTAAATTGTAATGTGTGTTTTTCGTGTGTGTGTGTGTGTGTGTATGTACATATATATATATAAATATATATATATATTTTTTATTTTTTATTTTTTATTTTTTTTTGTGACGGATCCTTGCTCTGTCACCCAGGCTAGAGTGCAGTGGCATGATCTCGGGTCACTGCAACCTCTGCCTCCTGGATTTAAGCAATTCTGCCTCAGCCTCCCCAGTAGCTGAGATTACCGGTGTGTGCCACCATGCCTGGCTAATTTTTGTATTTTTAGTAGAGACGGGTTTCACCATGTTGGCCAGGCTGGTCTCGAACTCCTGACCTTGTGATCCATCCACCTTGGCCTCCGAAAGTGCTGGGATTACAGGCGTGAGCCACCATGACCCAGCCCTTCATGAATATTTTTTAAAAGGCCATGCTTATTCTAAATAAAAGTTAATTAAAACTATTGATACTTTTACCAGTTAAGGAATAATAACAATCATTTTATTGTGATTTTTATATGATGGGCTTCGTTTTTAGTGCTTTATTTATATTAATTCATTTTATCCCACAGCAACCCTACGAGTGAAATACTATTATAAACTTCTTCCTAAAAATAGGGTAGATAATTTACCCAAGGTCACAGTAAGTTGCAGAAACAAGATTTAAACATAGGCAGACTAGCTTTTGACCACTGTGCTCTACTACCTGTACTTTGGTTTTTCTTTTCTTTTTTTTTTTTTTTTTGAGACGGAGTCTCACTCTAATGCCCAGGCTGGAGTGCAGTGGTGCGATCTTAGCTCACTGCAACCTTTGCCCCCAGGGTTCAAGCGATTCTGCTGCCTCAGCCTCCCAGGTAGCTGGGATTACAGGCGCCTGCCACCATGTCTGGCTAATTTTTGTATTTTTAGTAGAGACAGGGTTTCACTATGTTGGCCAGGCTGGTCTTGAACTCCTGACTTCAAATGATCTGCCTGCCTCCACCTCCCAAAGTGCTGGGATTACAGGCCTGAGCCACCGTGCTCGGCCTGTACTTTGGTTGTGTTTTTTTTGTTTGTTTTTATTTTTATTTATTTTTATTTATTTATTTATTTTTTATTATTATACTTCAGGTTTTAGGGTACATGTGCACAATGTGCAGGTTTGTTACATATGTATCCATGTGCCATGTTGATTTGCTGCACCCATTAACTCGTCATTTAGCATTAGGTATATCTCCTAATGCTGCCCCTCCCCCCTCCCTCTACCCCACAATAGTCCCCGGAGTGTGATGTTCCCCTTCCTGTGTCCATGAGTTCTCATTGTTCAGTTCCCACCTATGAGTGAGAACATGCAGTGTTTGGTTTTTTGTCCTTGCGATAGTTTACTGATTGTTTTTTTTTTTTTCTTTTTTGATGGAATCTTGCTCTTTCGCCCAGGCTGGAGTGCAGTGTTGCGATCTTGGTTCACTGCAACCTCTGCCTCCTGGGTTCAAGTGATTCTTCTGTCTCAGCCTCCTGAGTAGCTGGGATTACAGGTGTGCACCACCATGCCCGGCTAATTTTTGTATTTTTGATAGAGACAGGGTTTCACCATGTTGGTCAGGATGGTCACGAACTCTTGACCTTGTGATCCACCCACCTTGTCCTCTCAAAGTGCTGGAATTACAGGTGTGAGCCACTGCGCCTGGCCTGTACTTTGGTTTTAAGCAATAAGAAATGGCTCTGGCTAACTTATATAAAAGGAAATTTAGGGGAGGCATTCACAGTCAACCAGAGAATAAAGAATTGTTTGAGAATGAACAGGGACCCAGAGTAATTCCAGAGTTTGTGAGGCAGGATGTAGGGACCCACAACAGAGGTCTCATATCAGTTCGGATAGGATCACTACCTCTAGTTTTGTATAGTCTTTTTGCTCAAGATTCAAATTCCAAGAAAGTAGCTATCAATTGGTTTATTTTGAGTACATGCCCTTCTCTTAATTAGGGAAGAATAGGACCCCTGAATTTAGTCCTGTTGTAATGTTTAGTCCATGTTGTAATGAAGTTTAGTCCATGTTGTAATGAAGGAAAAGTATTTCAATAAAGTAAATTGTGGTGCTGTTAGGTAAGGGAAATGGATGCTGCTAGGCAAAATCAAATTTTTACTATTAAAACTCTATAAGACAACAACAGTTCATTCAGAAAACAATTATTGAGTGCCAGTTCATGGACCTATACTGTTCTTTGTTTAGAACTGCTCATCATAGAAGGTGAAGCAGTTGGGAAAAAAAAAATGAATGAAAGTTGTGAAACCAATTAATGATTCTGCTAATGTCAAGTGAAGATAAAAAACTTCTAACAAGTGTTATTGATTTTATTAACATAATATTTATTTTTTAAGAGTTAAAAGTCATATTCCCAAGTATGGTAAGAGTAGTTCCTTTAGCTGAAAGCAGTGGAGGCCCATATAATACTATATAAGTGAGGTCTAATTTTTACCAATTATGTCTCCAGTTTAAGTAAACTATCTACTATCCTATGTTGCCTCCCTGTCACTGAGAGATATCCTTGTTATTTCATTTCTTTTTCTCTTTTAGAGATGGGGTCTTGCTTTGTCACCTGGGCTGGAGTTCAGTGGCTGAGCATAGCTCACTGCAGCCTTAAACTCCTAGCCTTAAGCAATCCTCCCACCTCAACCTCCCAAGTAGCTAGGACTACAGGCATGTGCCACCATGCCCAGCTAACTTGTTTTATTTTTGTAGAGATGGGGTCTTGCTATGTTGCCTAGGCTGGTCTCAAACTCCTGGCCTCGAGCATTCTTCCTGCCTCATCATTTCATTTCTTAATGCAGTGAGAAGGTACTATATTAATTAAAATCAGTCTCAGAAAAATTACTTGAATTTTGGTAATGCACACTGAAATTATTCTAGCAAATTGAAAGGGCAAAGAATCAAAACAGTGATCTAGATAGGTCCTGATTATTCAAATGATTTAGAGAAAGAAAAAATATCTCCCAAAGTACCAAAAGTATTGCTTTAATTTTCTCCTCACTTTTCTTAGTGTTAGGCTGATTAACATTTTTTATAAAAAGATTTTGAAAGAGAAATTGCAAACAAGGGAAACCTGAAGTGACTATTTTGCTACAGGAAAGATATGTTTGCTTTAGTTTTACATAGATTTAGAAATATCTCCTAACTAATATGTCCTCCTTACAGTTTACTCAGAGAGTACTTTTAAATGACATTTATTTATATTATATTACTAATGATAGTTGTTTACCACAATATATTTTACATATTTGTTGTGCATGGGTGTGTGTGTGGGTTATATGTATAACATTTAAAATTACTCTTCCAAATAGGAACAAAAGGTCCAGTTACATCTTCTGGCTAAAGAAGACTATCATAAGCAACTGAGTGAAATTGAGAAATATTATGCCACAATAACAGGTCAATTTGGATTGATAAAAGAGAGTCATGAAAAGTTAGAACAAAATGGTATGTGCTATCTTATTTAAATATACATATTCAGTAGAGAATGTTTGAATGGACTTATTTACTATGAATACACTGAATTTCTATGATAATACTGATAATAGTAAATGGCAGTTAATAACTGTTACCTAAATTAAATAACATATATATTGCATTGTTACTGTTTTCCCTGTTTATCTTAATGATACTTTCTTTGAAATATACATTGAATATAATGCTTTCTTAAGTGTCTTTCATGTTGCAGTACGGGAAGCAATACAATCAAACAAAAGACTTTCAGCTTTAAATAAAAAACAAGAAGCTGAAATATGCAGTTTAAAGAAGGTATGATTGATATAGTTTCACACTATTAAGTAAAAATTATAATCTAAAATAGTCTTATGGGCTATTACTAGAGGACAGTTGGGTAGAATTTTTTGGTAGAAGGATAAATTGTTTTCAATACAGATGCATAAATTTTGAGTTATGATTCCAGTAAAGGTAATTAGTGCATTTGTTGCAGTCCATTCAAAATATTATTTCTTTGACTTGTGACCAGTAGCATGCATTTTTATGATGACATGAATACCTTATAAGGATTCATTGTATGTCATCCTTATTAGCACCATTCATTCAATATTTACTGAGTGACTTTTATATACTGGGTGCTATGTGGCACTAAGGATACAGCTATGAAGAAAATAAAACATGTTTCTACTTGTATGAAAGTTAGAGTCTGGTGATGGAGTTAGATAAAACAAATAATTACACAGACTAAATAATGTAAAACTATTATAAATGAGCTGAAGAAAAAGTAAAAGATGTGATGCCATCACAGGTGACTTTATTAGATTGGGGGTAAGAGGGTGGAGGAGGGAAGGGAGTAAGATTTCAGGCAAGGGGAATAGCATGTGCAAAAGCCTTGAGACAGGAAAGAGTTTAGTATATTTGAGGAACTAAAAAGTCTGATATGGCTGGAGCATCATGAATGAAGTTGTGAATTGAACATTTATTTGTTGCTTGCTGAGCTTCAGTATCCCCTTGCCTTCTTCCTAACCTTATCTAGATTTTTGTTTTGATGTCTCCAGCTTTAGAGCTGAGCCCCAAATTGGCAGGAGAACACAAACATGTTTCTTTCCTCTAACCATAGGCATTGGTTCAGGAATGGATAAATGACTTTAGCTAGCTTCTGATTATAAACTAGGAAGAACATAACCTCTATCGTGGCTGGCAGTCAGCCTACAACCATGAGAAAAGCCAAAAAATAGGAACCTGACAATGTAGATGCCAGATTGGTATGACATAAAGAAACCTGTTCTTTGATGACATTATTGAATAACTGGATCAACCAACCCTGCTTCTTGTCCTACCTCTAGACATTTAAATTATGTGAACCAGTAAGTTCCCATTATTTAAGCCAGGTTGGTTAGGGCCAATTCAGTTTTCCATGATTTGCAACTAAAAATATTCCAACTGACACAAAGGGAGAGTTGGTACAAGAGGAAGAAGTAGGTAAGGCTTTGTTCTTTCTATAGAGAATGACATCTGTTTTCCTTTTCCCACTCCCTTCCAATCCCTCTGTCGATACTGCTTTGAATCATTTTAGGACCACCTCCCTACCTCTGAGAGAATTAAGTACCTATGTTTACTGGCACTCCATAAATATTTTGAAACAATATTTACTGAGTACTATTTAAAATGCACTTAATTTGTAGTTATTTATTATATTGGTATGCAAAAAAATCTTCTGTTTGCCCCTCCAGATCTATACTTACCTTTTGAAGGCTTATGTATATGGGTTGCATCAATGGGCTTCCACATCTTCTGACTTCCTGTTGAGCTGGGCCAGTGGAGAGCCTAGGCAGGAGATGGGAGGAAGAAGAGAGTGAATCAGGGTATTTATTCCCCCTGTTCCTTCCCTCTGAGGTAACTTCAGGCTGGCCATGTGCCTCAACAGATCACTACTTCTCTTAAATTGGCCTAATCTACATGATACTCTCTCCTTTTGGGGTTCCAGTAACCTCTCTTCTTGACCTTCTGGGTCTAGAGGTGGTGACAGCTACAGTGCTGCTAGTCAGTGGAACTTGCGCCATCCTTTGTGGTTCCTTTATATCCTCCCTGCACCTTTGCAAATAAACCCATCTTCAGGTTATCCTAGTTTATGTTTGCCATCTGTTTTTGTTGGGATTCTGACATACACTTGTTTAGGGTAAAACATTAGTGAGGCCAAAGTTAGGAATTCAATTTTGTATAGGCTAGTTGATTCAGTACAGAGAAAGTTGTTTCACAGTCAAAGATTGCACTCTAAATCTCACCTATATTTTTTAGTTGTATATTTTGGACTCAAGAGATAAATGAATATGAACGAAATGAATTCTAATTTGGGTCAATGTTGTCGTCTTGACGCTAAAGGATCCTATTTTTAAAAGGAAAAAAATACCAAAAATCCAAGCATTTATACCTTTATATATACATAGACTTTCACTATTTTAATATGATTTAATATATTTTAATTAATAAACTATTTTTAGAGCAGTTTTAGGTTCACAGCAAAACTGAGTAGAAAGTACAGAGTTCCTGTATACTTCCTGTCCTCACACATGCACAACTTCCCTCACTATCACATCCTCACTAGCATTTGATGTTGTCAGTGTTTTGGATGTTGGTCATTCTCATTGGTGTGTAGTGGTATCTTGTTTTGATTTGCAATTCCCTAAAGACATATGATGTTGAACATATTTTCATATACCTACTTGTCATCTGTGTATATTTTTTGTTAAAGTGTCTGTTCAGGCCTTGGGCCCATTTTTTAATTGGGTTGTTTGTTTTCTTATTGTTGAGTTTTAAGAATTCTTTGTATATTTTGGATAGCAGTACCTTCTAAATGCTAAGCCAGAGTTTGAAGACCATTGATATTATAATACTATTGACTGTGATATGTATATCTTCACTGTTACAACTGCCAATAAATTGGTTATATATTCCTTGGACTTCATTCTTATACCTGAGGGATCAGAAAGTAAAAGCATAGGTGTATTTCAGTACAGAACATTAGGATGGGTGGTGATAATCATGTTTCCGGCCCTTAAAAGTCTTGTGTCTATTTAGCAAACTACTTAAGAGTACAATTAATATATATGTAGAAAACATTTCTTTTTAGATACATCCTCGAAAATTAGAGGTGGCTCTTTTTAATATAAAGAGAAAAAGCTATAATTTAAAAAATCTGTGGCCGGGCGCGGTGGCTCACGCCTGTAATCCCAGCACTTTGGGAGGCCGAGGGGGACGGATCACAAGGTCAGGAGATGGAGACCATCCTGGCTAACACGGTGAAACCCTGTCTCTACTAAAAATACAAAAAATTAGCCGGGCGAGGTGTCAGGCACCTGTAGTCCCAGCTACGCAGGAGGCTGAGGCAGGAGAATGGCGTGAACCCCGGGGGGTGGAGCCTGCAGTGAGCCGAGATCGCGCCACTGCACTCCAGCCTGGGTGAAAGAGCGAGACTCTGTCTCAAAAAAAAAAAAAAAAAAAAAAAAAAAAAAAAAAAAATCTGTTTGGAATCCCAAGTAAGAATTATTAAAAGGACCATTCATTTCTATCAGTATAAACTTCAAATACAAATATAAATAACTATTAAATTAGTAGATGTGAATAAACACATTTTCATTGATGTCTCTGGTTCATTTATGTTTTAATATTTTTGACAATGACTTTAGTAATAAGTAACATTCATATTAATTTGGTGATTAAAATATCAATAAGCTTTTATACAATTAGTTTCTGCATTCTTATGAAAATATGCCTCATAAATTCTGTACTAATTTTTTGCATTAAATGAAAACAGATGTTTCATTGTAACATAATAGACTATTATATTTCTTTTTTCTTTAGATGTAGTCTCGCTCTGTTGCCCGGGCTGCAATGCAGTGGCGCAATCTCGGCTCACTGCAACCTCCGCCTCCTGGGCTCAAGCCGTTCTCCTGCCTCAGCCTCCCAAGTAGCTGGGACTACAGGCATGCACCACCATGTCTAGCTAATTTTTGTATTTTTAGTAGAGATGGGGTTTCACCATGTTGGCCAGGCTGGTCTCAATCTCCTGACCTCAAGTGATCTGCCCGCCCAAAGTTCTGGGATTACAGGTGTGAGTCACCATGCCCGGCCTGCCTATTATATTTCTAATGCACAATTTAAGACTGACCTATAGATGGAGATGAGGCTCATGTAGATTCATGGAGAGATACCCTTAGTGGATTTATGTAAGAAGGTGCAGAATGTCTTTCTATGCGTGAGAAGAATGGTGTTGCTCATGAGAACACTAGCCTGTTTCTCTCAGGTCTTGGAGCCTAGGCTAGGGCTACCTAAATGTACTAACATGTCATGCAGTGGTGGTCTCTGTCACTCTAGAAACCATTAGTGTCAGTGTTCATGCTGCAAAGTTGTTCTTGGAAGACAGACTGTTATAGAAGGGTAAAGTGAGAAAATTTAATTACCTTTGCAACTTCAAAGTTCAAGTAACTGAAAGGGTGAGAATTTTAAAATAAATATTCAGAGCCAGTTTTTAATATTATAGACATTCTAAGTACACTAATTTTAAATTTCATGTATCTTATGTAGCTTCGATTTTTAACTTTGGGAAAAGCTTGTTTTTTTTTTTTAACTTTCAGAAGAGAATCAAATTTTGTAACATTGGTTATATCACTTATTTAAAACTTCTAATTGCTAATTCTCCCAAAGATAATTTCCATTTTTATTATACTGTTCTATGATTTTGTCCAGAACAGTTGTTATTGGTTTGTGATAAGATGGAATTCCTTTTTTTTTTTTGGAGCAAAGTTAAACAGAGCAAACTTAGTGGTTAGATAAAAACAAGGTATTACCATTCTGAATGCTGAGTTCACCATTATGGCAATCATGAAGAATTCCTGATACTATCTATGAGCAGCATTCATAACCTCTGCTATTTGTCTGAGTAAATGTCAGAGCACTCAAGGAGATAGTGATATTAAACAGACTACCCCATACCAGAAAGGGAGGGGTGAAGGAGAAAAGAGCGCAATATTTATGACTCCAGGAACTATAAGTTGTAATTTAATGAGATCAAAGCATTGCTGTTTATTTGCTGCACTAATAGCTTTGAATAAAATGGTTAGAAAACAGACAGTGTACTAAAAGTTCAGGATATTTAAAGGCTTATAAAGTCTATAAAATCAAAAGCATATTTTTCCATGAAGATCTTTTCCTGAGGTCTCTGATTTTAATTTATTATGCTCTTGAGATTAAGTAATTAATATATAAAAGAAAAAGAAAGATGTAAGAAATTACTGGCTTTTACTTTTGTCAGTCATATACTGATTTTCTATACTCTTCTCCTCCCCACCTCCCTGTTGTCTCATAGCAATAATTGTAATAGGAATTGATGCATTTTAGAGTATCTCCTACAAGATTTAGCTGATTATAACAGCTCCACGTTTTCAATTGTTGAAAAATGTAGAAAAACATAGACATTTGTCACATTTTGTAATCTGGAAGAGGAAAAAACTTTTAGAAAACCAATCTTTATGTAGAGAATTAAAAGCCATTTTATCCAAATATAAGTTTTACCCATATACCTTTTATCAATAGGACATTGCATTTTAGGAGTGAACCTAGAACAGATCACTAGTGTAAAACAAGCTATCAATAATTTTTTTTTTTTTTTTGAGACAGAGCCTCTCTGTTGCCCAGGCTGGAGTGCAGTGGTACAATCTCGGCCCACTGCAAGCTCCACCCCCCCAGGTTCACGCCGTTCTCCTGCCTCAGCCTCCTGAGTAGCTGGGATTACAGGCGCCTACCACCATGCCCGGCTAATTTTTTGTATTTTTAGTAGAGACAGGGTTTCACCGTGTTAACCAGGATGGTCTCGATCTCCTGACCTTGAAATCTGCCTGCCTCGGCCTCCCAAAGTGCTGGGATTACAGGCGTGAGCCACCGTGCCTGGCCCCTATCCAGTAATTTACTTTCTAAGTCATGTGGATATCTATTTCATCCAGGTGTATATTGCTTTAGGAAAAAATATAGGAAAATCAAAACTTCAAGGAATTATTGCTGATTTTCCTTTGAAACTTAGTGAACAAGAAAGCACCGTTAAAGCAAGCTGTTAAAAACCCTATTGTGTAAAGAAAGGTATACATTATTTTAAAGCCAATATGATTAGTATCTTTTTTAAAACGTAGACTCAATTGACAATCCCACTGCTGGGTATACACCCAAAGGAAAAGAAATCAGTATATTGAAGAGATATCTGCACTCCCATGTTTGTTGCAGCACTGTTCACAATAGCCAAGATTTGAAAGCAACCCAAGTGTCCATCAACAGATGAATGGATAAAGAAAATGTGGTACCCATACACAATGGAGTACTGTTCAGCCACGAAGAAGAATAAGATACTGTCATTTGCAAAAACATGGATAGAACTAGAGGTTATTATGTTAAGTGAAATAAGCCAGGCACGGAAAGATAAACATCACAGTTCTCATTTATTTGTGGGATCTAAAAATCAAAATAATTGAACTCATGGAGATAGAGAGTAGAATGATGGTTACCAGAGGCTGGGAAATGTAGTGAGGGGCGGGGTGGGGGGAACATGGGTGTGGTTAATGGGTACAAGGAAACTAGAAAGAATGAATAAGACATAGTATTTGATAGCACAACAGGGTGATTATTGTCAATAACTTAATTGTATATTTAAAAATAACTAAAAGAGTGTAATTGGATTTTTTATAACACAAATGATAAATCCTTCAGGGGATGGGTACCCCATTTTCTATGATGTGACTATTGCACACTGCATACCTATATCAGAACATTTCATGTACCCCATAAATATATACACCTATGTACCCATAAAAAAATTTAAAATCAGTTGAGCATAAAAGATTTCCTTTTGTTATTCTGATGTTAAACTCTGTACTACAAAACAATATAAATATCAGTCAAACATCCTATAAATATGAATTTGGATGAAATCTTTAGGGTTCTGTAGGATATATTTTACCTTTGAATTAATTTCATAATTTTTTAAGATGTTAATTACTGAAACAACTAGGTTTATTTTTATATCCTTCAGTATCCATAGTTGTTTTAATTATTATCTCATGTTTTTGAATATTTTTCCACAGTGGAAATTATGAATTCAATAAGTTATTTTGTTCAATAAGTTAAGTCAAAGACCATCTGGCCTGTGGACTTGAATAATTATTTATTATTCTTGTTTTCTACTGTGTACTTGCATCTGAACTTATTCAAAATTTACTTATTTTAAACTCACAGTTTAGGGCTGCTGGTTACAACAGTAAAGGTTTTTCTCTAGCCATAAAATATGTTGTTAACATATTTAACATAATATTTTGGGAGCATTGGTAATAAAACTGCACTTGACTGTTCACACTTAAATCAGGAACATCTGTGTGTAACGTGGTGATGTAAAGGGCTGTGGTTGTTACCTTGAATGGAGTAAAGCAGCTAGTTCAATCGGTGATTGAACTCTTACTCTACTTACACCTACCACATTCTAAGCAACCTTGCTAATTGACCATGAACCTTTGTGTCATTAACAATAGTATGCTTGAGTGATATGACTGCTCTCATCAAGTATCTCTCTTTGCCATTTACTTTTATCCTGAGTAAATCAAACCTTTGATTTTATCAACTTTTATATTAGACAAAGGTAAATCACATTTTTCTTTATATCATGTTCATTACTCTTTTCTACTTACATTTATTATAATTTTTAGTGTCTCTTAGATCTTTGAATCTATTAAGATACTACAGGATATTTAAGTATGAAACATGGTACCTTTTCTTGAGGAGCTTATAGTCTATAGGAAAACCTTTATTGTTACCAGCTATGAGATAATTAATCTTAATTATTTAAATACATAAAGAGATACTTAAATATTCATGTCATTTATTAATACTTGAGAGTACTTTGTTTTACAAGTAGGAAAAATAATTCTACATCACAGTGCAGCTGTAGCAATTACAGAATCCCTTGAATTCAGCTTAGTAGAAATAATAGGTAACAGTGCCTTGCACATGGTAGATGCTCAAATACTGGTTGCATGGATTATTACATACCAGGGACTTTTTATTTAGTATCTCCATTTTATAGATGAGGAACTTAAAGCAAAATGAAGTTATTAAGTAAGTTGCCTAAAGTTATACAACAAGGAAAAGAGAGCCAAGATTGGAACACAGACAGATTTTGTCTGTAGAACCTGTGATCTTAACCATTCCACTGATAATAATAGCAGCACAAGCAATTCATTCACATAAGTTTTTTCTCTCCTGTATTCTCCATTAGGAATAATATATTTATTAAAAGGGGACATTGTTGGGGGGCGGTTCCAAGATGGCCAAATAGGAACAGCTCCAGTCTACAGCTCCCAGTGTGAGTGATGCAGAAGACAGGTGATTTCTGCATTTCTAACTGAGGTACTGGGTTCATCTCACTGGGGCTTGTCGGACAGTGGGTGCAGGGCAGTGGGTGCAGCCCACCAAGCGTGAGCCAAAGCAGGGCGAGGCATCGCCTCACCCGGGAAGTGCCAAGGGGTCAGGGAATTCCTGTTCCTAGCCAAGGGAGCTGTGACAGACGGCACCTGGAAAATCGGGTCACTCCCACCCTAATACTGTGCTTTTCCAATGGTCCTAGCAAATGGCACACCAGGAGATTGTATCCCATGCTTGGCTCGGAGGGTCCCACACCAACGGAGCCTTGCTCACCGCTGGCACAGCAGTCTGAGATTGAACTGCAAGGCAGCAGCAAGGCTGGGGGAGGGGCACCCGCCATTGCTGAGGCTTGAGTAGGTAAACAAAGTGGCCAGGAAGCTTGAACTGGGTGGAGCCCACCACAGCTCAGGGAGGCCTGCCTGCCTGCCTCTGTAGACTCCACCTCTAGGGGCAGGGCATAGCCAAACAAAAGGCAGCAAAACCTCTGCAGACTTAAATGTCCCTGTCTAAAAAGCTTCGAAGAGAGTAGTGGTTCTCACAGCACAGAGTTTGAGATCTGAGAATGGACAGACTGCCTCCTCAAGTGGGTCCCTGACCCCCGAGTAGACTAACTGGGAGGCACCCCCCAGTAGGGGCAGACTGACACCTCACATGTCCAACCGTGTGCCCCTCTGAGATGAAGCTTCCAGAGGAACAATCAGGCAGCAACATTTGCTGTTCAGTGATATTCGCGGTTCTGCAGCCTCCGCTGGTGATACCCAGGCAAACAGAGTTTGGAGTGGACCTCCAGCAAACTCCAGCAGAAGGAAAACTAACAGACAGGACATCTACACAAAAACCCCATCTGTACGTCACCATCATCAAAGACCAAAGGTAGAATAAAACCACGAAGATGGGGAAAAAACAGAGCAGAAAAGCTGAAAATTCTAAAAATCAGAGCACCTCTCCCCCTCCAAAGGAACGCAGCTCCTCGCCAGCAAAGGAACAAAGCTGGATGGAGAATGACTTTGATGAGTTGAGAGAAGAAGGCTTCAGACAATCAAACTTCTCCGAGCTAAAGGAGGAAGGTCGAACCCATTGCAAAGAAGCTAAAAACCTTGAAAAAAGATGAGATGAATGGCTAACTAGAATAACCAGTTTAGAGAAGTCCTTAAATGACCTAATGGAGCTGAAAACCATGGCATGAGAACTGTGTGATGAATGCACAAGCTTCAGTAGCTGATTCGATTAACTGGAGGAAAGGGTATCAGTGATTGAAGATCAAATGAATAAAATGAAGTGAGAAGAGAAGTTTAGAGAAAAAAGAGTAAAAAGAAATGAACAAAGCCTCCAAGAAATATGGAACTGTGAAAAGACCAAATCTATGTCTGATTGGTGTACCTGAAAGTGACGGGGAGAATGGAACCAAGTTGAAAACCACTTAGCAGGATATCATACAGGAGAACTTCCCCAACCTAGCAAGGCAGGCCAACATTCAAATTCAGGAAATACAGAGAATGCCACAAAGATACTCTTCGAGAAGAGCAACTCCAAGACACGTAATTGTCAGATTCACCAAAGTTGAAATGAAGGAAAAAATGTTAAGGGCAGCCAGAGAGAAAGGTCGGGTTACCCACAAAGGGAAGCCCATCAGACTAACAGCAGAACTCTCGGCAGAAACTCTACAAGCCAGAAGAGAGTGGGGGCCAATATTCAACATTCTTAAAGAAAAGAATATTCAACCCAAAGTTTCATATCCAGCCAAACTAAGCTTCATAGGTGAAGGAGAAATAAAATCCTTTATAGACAAGCAAATGCTGAGAGATTTTGTCACCACCAGGCCTGCCCTACAAGAGCTCCTGAAAGAAGCACTAAACATGGAAAGGAACAACCAGTACTGGCCACTGCAAAAACATGTTAAAATGTAAAGACCATCAAGGCTAGGAAGAAACTGCATCAACTAACGAGCAAAATAACCAGCTAACGTCATAATGACAGGATCAAATTGACACATAACAATATTAACCTTAAATGTAAATAGGCTAAATGCTCCAATTAAAAGACACAGACTGGCAAATTGGATAAAGAGTCAAGACCCATCAGTGTGCTGTATTCAGGAGACCCATCTCACATGCAGAGACACACATAGGCTCAAAATAAAGGGATGGAGGAAGATCTACCAAGCAAAAGGAAAACAAAAAAGGCAGGGGTTGCAATCCTAGTCTCTGATAAAACAGACTTTAAACCAACAAAGATAAAAAGGGACAAAGAAGGCCATTACATAATGGTAAAGGGATCAATTCAACAAGAAGAGCTAACTATCCTAAATATATATGCACCCAATACAGGAGCACCCAGATTCATAAAGCAGGTCCTTAGAGACCTACAAAGAGACTGAAACTC
Organism: Symphalangus syndactylus; assembly: GCF_028878055.3. Lineage (NCBI taxonomy): Eukaryota > Metazoa > Chordata > Mammalia > Primates > Hylobatidae > Symphalangus > Symphalangus syndactylus. The sequence goes on from NC_072428.2 coordinate 23,645,763, forward strand.
CCACACAATAATAATAGGAGACTTTAACACCCCACTGTCAACATTAGACAAATCAATGGGACAGAAAGTTAAAAAGGATATCCAGGAATTGAACTCAGCTCTGCACCAAGTGGACCTAAGAGACATCTACAGAACTCTCCACCCCAAATCAACAGAATATACATTTTTCTCAGCACCACATGACACTTATTCCAAAATTGACCACATAGTTCGAAGTAAAGCACTCCTCAGCAAGTGTGAAAGAACAGAAATTATAACAAACTGTCTCTCAGACCACAGTGCAATCAAACTAGAACTCAGGATTAAGAAACTCACTCAAAACCGCTCAACTACATGGAAACTGAACAACCTGCTCCTGAATGACTACTGGGTACATAATGAAATGAAGGCAGAAATAAAGATGTTCTTTGAAACCAATGAGAACAAAGACACAACATACCAGAATCTCTGGGACACATTTAAAGCAGTGTGTAGAGGGAAATTTATAGCAGTAAATGCCCACAACAGAAAGCAGGAAAGATCTAAAATTGACACCCTAACATCACAAGCAAGAGCAAACACATTCAAAAGGTAGCAGAAGGCAAGAAATAACTAAGATCAGAGCAGAACTGAAGTAGATAGAGACACAAAAAACCCTTCAAAAAAATCAATGAATCTAGGAGCTGATTTTTTGAAAAGATCAACAAAATTGATAAACTGCTAGCAAGACTAATAAAGAAGAAAAGAGAGAAGAATCATATAGATGCAATAAAAAATGATAAAGGGGATATCACCACCGATCCCACAGAAATACAAACTACCATCAGAGAATACTATAAACACCTCTATGCAAATAAACTAGACAATGTAGAAGAAATGGATAAATTCCTGGACACATACACCCTCCCAAGACTAAACCAGGAAGAAGTTGAATCCCTGAATAGACCAATAACAGGCTCTGAAATTGAGGTAGTAATTAATAGTTTACCAACCAAAAAAAGTCCAGGACCAGACAGATTCACAGCCGAATTCTACCAGAGGTGCAAGGAGGAGCTGGTACCATTCCTTCTGAAACGATTCCAATCAATAGAAAAAGAGGGAATCCTCCCTAACTCATTTTATGAGGCCAGTATCATCCTGATGCCAAAGCCTGGCAGAGACACAACAAAAAAAGAATTTTAGACCAATATCCCTGATGAACATCAATGCAAAAATCCTCAATAAAATACTGGCAAACCGAATCCAGCAGCACATCAAAAAGCTTATCCACCATGATCAAGTGGGCTTCATCCCTGGGATGCAAGGTTGGTTCAACATATGCAAATCAATAAATGTAATCTAGCATATAAACAGAACCAATGACATAAACCACATGATTATCTCAATAGATGCAGAAAAGGCCTTTGACAAAATTCAACCACACTTCATGCTAAAAATCTCAATAAATTCGGTATTGATGGGACATATCTCAAAATAATAAGAGCTATTTATGACAAACCCACAGCCAATATCATACTGAATGGGCAAAGACTGGAAGCATTCCCTTTGACAACTGGCACAAGACAGGGATGCCCTCTCTCACCACTCCTATTCAACATAGTGTTGGAAGTTCTGGCCAAGGCAGTCAGGCAAGAGAAAGAAATAAAGGGTATTCAATTAGGGAAAGAGGAAGTGAAATTGTCCCTGTTTGCAGATGACATGATTGTATATTTAGAAAACCCCATCGTCTCAGCCCAAAATCTCCTTAAGCCGATAAGCAACTTCAGCAAAGTCTCAGGATACAAAATCAATGTGCAAAAATCACAAGCATTCTTATACACCAATAACAGACAAACAGCCAAATCATGAGTGAACCCCCATTCACAATTGCTTCAAAGAGAATAAAATACCTAGGAATCCAACTTACAAGGGTTGTGAAGGACCTCTTCAAGGAGAACTACAAACCACTGCTCAATGAAATAAAGGAGGACACAAACAAATGGAAGAACATTCCATGCTCATGGATAGGAAGAATCAATATCGTGAAAATGGCCATACTGCCCAAGATAATTTATAGATTCATTGCCATCCCCATCAAGCTACCAATGACTTTCTTCACAGAATTGGAAAAAACTATTTTAAAGTTCATATGGAACCAAAAAAGAGCCCACATTGCCAAATCAATCCTAAGCCAAAAGAATAAAGCTGGAGACATCACGCTACCTGACTTCAAACTATGCTACAAGGCTATAGTAACCAAAACAGCATGGTACTGGTACCAAAACAGAGATATAGACCAATGGAACAGAACAGAGCCCTCAGAAATAATACTACGCATCTAGAACCATCTGATCTTTGACAAGCCTGACAAAAACAAGAAGTAGGGAAAGGATTCCCTATTTAATAAATGGTGCTGGGAAAACTGGCTAGCCATATGTAGAAAGCTGAAACTGGATCCCTTCCTTATATCTTATACAAAAATTAATTCAGGATAGATTAAAGACTTAAATGTTAGACCTAACACCATAAAAACCCTAGAAAAAAACCTAGGCAATACCATTCAGGACATAGGCATGGGCAAGGACTTCATGTCTAAAACACCAAAAGCAATGGCAACAAAAGTCAAGATTGACAAATGGGATCTAATTAAACTAAAGAGCTTCTGCACAGCAAAAGAAACTACCATCAGAGTGAACAGGCAACCTACAGAATGGGAAAACATTTTTGCAATCTACTCATCTGACAAAGGGCTAATATCCAGAATCTACAAAGAACTCAAACAAATTTACAAGAAAAAAACAGCCCTATCACAAAGTGGGTGAAGTAGATGAGCAGACACTTCTCAAAAGAAGACATTTATGCAGCCAACAGACACATGAAAAAATGCTCATCATCACTGGCCATCAGAGAAATGCAAATCAAAACCACAACGAGATACCATCTTACACCAGTTGGAATGGTGATTATTAAAAAGTCAGGAAACAACAGGTGCTGGAGAGGATGTGGAGAAATAGGAACACTTTTACACTGTTGGTGGGACTGTAAACTAGTTCAACCATTGTGGAAGACAGTGTGGCGATTCCTTAAGGATCAGGAACTAGAAATACCATTTGACCCAGCCATCCCATTACTGGGTATATACCCAAAGGATTATAAATCATGCTGCTATAAAGACACATGCACACGTATGTTTATTGCAGTACTGTTCACAATAGCAAAGACTTGAAAACAACCTAAATGTCCATCAATGATAGACTGGATTAAGAAAATGTGGCACATATACACCATGGAATACTATGCAGCCATAAAAAAGGATGAGTTCATGTCCTTTGTAGGGACATGGATGAAGCTGGAAACCATCATTCTCAGCAAACTATCGCAAGGACAAAAAACCAAACATTGCATGTTCTCATTCACTGGTGGGAACTGAACAATGAGAACACTTGGACACAGGAAGGGGAACATCATACACCAGGGTCTGTTGTGGGGTGGGGGCAGGGGGGAGGGATAGCATTAGGAGATATACCTAATGTAAATGACGAGTTAATGGGTGCAGGAAACCACCATGGCACATGTATGCATATGTAACAAACCTGCACGTTGTCCACATGTACCATAGAACTTAAAGTATAATAAAAAAAATTGTTGATTCACTCCAATTGACGAAGAGATGAATAAAAATTAAAAGCTTTAAAAAAAAAGGGGACATTGTTGACAATTCATGCTCCTGAACTACCAGCTCCTTATATTCCTTCTCTCTGCAGAACTGCAGACTAGCATGTCACCACCTTGAAGGTATTCGATATTCTGCTTCTTTTGGGCTTTTGCATTCAGCCTTCCCCTTTCTCCAACGAGAGGATCCTTTTCTATCATCTTTATCATGACATGCCCAAATGTATTACCTCTAGACCTTCACCCAGTCCATTAGACTGTTCACGCTTACGTGGAATTCCCTGCATGATGTTTCTTTTTCTTCTGTTTATATTAACTCATTACTTCACCTTTTCTTTAAAACTTAAACCTTTCAACTGTAACCATCCCGAGGAGGTACATGACCCAAACCATACTGGTGTTGCTTTTCTTCTTCACCCCCTTTGTATTCTCTCTCTCTCTTTTTTTTGAGTTGGGGTCTCACTTTGTTGCCCAGGCCGGAGTGCAGTGGTGGGATACCACAACTCACTGCAGTGCTGGTGAACACCTGGGCTCAAGCAGTCCTCCTACCTCAGCCTCCTGAGTAGCTGTGACCAGAGGCATGCCACTATGCCCGACTAATTTTTATTTTTTCTTAGCGATGGGGTCTCACTATGTTGCCCAGGCTGGTCTTAAATTCCTAGGCTCAAGCAGTCCTCCTGCCTCAGCCTCTCAAAGTGCTGGGATTACAGGTATGAGCCATCACACCCAACCGGTATTCTCATTTGTAATATAAATACAATAATATCTGCCTTTCCTGTTTTATATATGTATAATAAATATAAAATTATAAAATGTATGAAAAAGCACTTTGAAAAGATGTAAAATCTCAATATTGAAGCAAATAGAGGTAGAGCCTTTGTGGTTGAAGGAAGGGTTGGAAGAATCCTGGAGCTATACCTGTTGGCTTCTCTTCTCTGTTAGCAGCCCTGGAGGGGTACCATGGAACTGCTAAAACTTCTCAGGGCATGATTTGAAAGTGGTAAACTGGATCCAACCTTTTTTTTTTTTTTTTTTTGGAGAGCGAACTGACCCAAAGAGACTGGGTGAATTAATGTCAAGCAGCTTATAAAAAGATTTTCCACCTTGCCTCACTTTGTTTTGCATAATGGTTGTAATCAGTAGTATTCTAAACAATCTGTAATTTTTATAACATTAGCTGAAACTGTTCTTGTAACTGACATTGTGATAATTCCCCAATATTAATTCCACCTCATTCGGTCTCCAAGCCAATTAATATTACTCCATTCCTCATGGCAGTGTTTGGTTCGCGAATGAGCATGTGATCCAATTCTGGCAAGCAAGGGGTAGTTCAAGGAAACAGTTTCTTTCTCTTTAATGAGTCCCAGAATGATACAGTTGCCATATAATACCTGAATTGGCCCCTTGTTAGTAGTCTAAGAAGAGGCCCAAGAATGGAAAGTGGAGACATGAAAATAACTAGTCTATATTGAAGTATATCAAGTATCCAGGTCAACCAGCCTGCCTAACTTTGTGGTCCCTGTTATAGGATAGTAAATTTCCTGATTATTTTGTGGTTTAGTTATGGTTTTCTGATATTTATAGCTAAAGCATCCCAAGTGTTACTGACACTTTGTGTTTTTCATTACCAAATATTATGTTTTGTACAAATTTATGGATGTTTAAAACATAAAATGATTGGTTTTATGACATTTATGTCATAGTTAACTTTTCCAAGGTCGTCTGCTCTAAATACTCCCTGATTATCTTTTTCCTCCATTCTTCCAAAACTCTATCCTTAGGATAGAGTTTTGGGATAGAGTTTTGCTTTTTTCAAAAGTATTTGTTTCAGTGAGCTCAGACTTCTTAAGTCAACCATTCACTTCATGTGCATGACGGCATACATAGTTTTTCAGTCTCACATTTCTCTTAATCTCTGGTTCTATATGTTCAACCACCTGTAGATCATCTCCTTTTGTGACTTATTGTAACTTCAGGGTTAACAGGTCACACATTGGATTCTTCCCTCTCCCATCCACTCTACCTCTGAAAAAAAAAATTCATGCAACTCTCCTTTCAAAGGAAGCCATCTTGCTGCCTGTGAAGGTGAATCATCACTGATACATTGAAACTTTGAGGGAATTCCTCATGTTCAGCCTTTTGTAATTTGAAAAAAATGTAAATGAAGGACTTTTTTGAGAATAGTTAACCTATGGTTCAGGCTTAATAATTTGTATTTTTTTGGCTTTTGAAAGAGTCTGTCTCAGGACATTTTCTGTTTCTTATTTTGTGTAATTTTAAATATACTTTTTGTCTCTTCCATCTGTGAAGCACACTTTCTATTTTCTTTCCATTTTTATGTTTCTTCCTTTCACATTTCATGGTCCCCTTTTCCTTTCTTCCAGTTTCACTTAGTCACTCTAGAATCATCTTTGACTCATTTTTGACTCATCTTTTTCCTTTATTCTCTTTGTTCAGTCTATTATATTTTTCTTTAGAATGTCTCATATTTTTTACTCTCCATTTTTCAATACTATAGACACTCATTATCTCATGCCTGGATTAATGTAATAGCCTCTTAGCCAGTGTTCTTTTCTCAAGTTTTTATTCATTCTTTTTGCCAGACTAAGTTTACTAAGATACTGATTTAACTTTTATGTGCCTGACACACAGGAGGTACTTGGTATATGTAGAAGAAATGAGAAATAAGTCTCCTTTGCCTACCAAATCAAGTCCCAGGCTTCTTTAATTGGCTTTCCAGAGCTTTCATGATCTGGTCCATTCTATATGTTCAATATTGTTTGTCATTGCATCTTAACAAGCATCTCCCATTCTATTTTAGCCAAAATTCTTTGTTGCCATTAGCATACTTCTTAGTTCTTTCTGCCTTTTGGTTTTGTTTTCCTCTACATCCCTTCTCATACTTGAAATGCTTTCTCTCAATGTACTTGTACTAAAATAGGTGGCATGTTGGAATGGTAATTGAGAAAAGATTAATGAATAAGCTATTTACGTAGTTGTAGACAGAGGTAAGGGAAAACAACAAGGGATGGTGAAGCACCCCACAGATTAAAGTAGTGGTAGAATGATTAACACACCTGTACCTGAAGAGATAAGGGAATGAAGCAGATGCTGGAATCTGGAAAGAGCTGTAGCTATAGCTGCAGAGGAAAGCCTCAAGGCAGAAGCTGCGGTCTTTTTTTTCTTTTTCTTTCTTTTTTTTTAAAGAGACGAGGGTAGGGGGTGGGTTTTTATTTTTAAGAGATGGGGTGGGGGTGGGGGTCGCTGTGGCACAATTATTGCTCACTGCAGCTTTGAACTCCTAGGTTCAAGTGATCCTCCAGCTTCAGCTTCCCGAGTAGCTAGTAGCTAGGACCAGAGGCATACACCATCATGCCTGGCATATTTTTTTATTTATTTAGAGACAGGGTCTTGCTTTGTTGCCCAGTCTAGTTTTGAACTCTTGGCTTCAAGCAATCCTCCTGCCTTGGCCTCCCAAATCACTAGGATTAGCTGTGATCTTTGATAAAGATATAGAGCTATTGCCAATTTGTGGTTAGTAGGGAGGGAGCTGGTAAAATACTTCATTCTCTTTCTCTTCCTAGCCTACTGATCTGCTAGTACCTCCCACAGATTTAACCCAATCAGGAGCCAGAAGTCAGAGAGTTTGCTATACCCACAGATATCAGCCACATAGGGCACACAGCAATGTGGAGAAAGAGTGGGAAGTGAATCAGGAGTGATAAATGGAGGATATCTACTACTCATTCTTCAAGGCCCAGCTCAAGGTCTACCCCCTTCATTCAAACTTTCGTTCATTCCTTCGATATATACTAATTGTTCTCTTTATGCCAGACATCAGTTTGTCTGCCTGCTTTTCTAAGAATAGAGCCCTATCTCTTGACTCACGTGGTTGCTTTAGCAGTCATTTTATGCAGTGTACATATCCAAAGGTGGTATTTGAACTGAGACCAATGAGTCCTTTCTCCTGGATTTTGAATTTGGAGTTAGGATATACTTGGGTGAGTTTTTCCCTGGGTGGCTAAAACTGGAAGATGTAGAACTTTGAAGGTATTAGTAGCCCTGTTTTCTGCTGCTCCTCTTTCAGCTTCATTTTGGGTTTCCTCCTATCTCAGTTGACTTTATTTCTCAGCGTTATATACTGGCTGCTTCTCTAATCTATGAATTTTTCTTAGGATTGAGTCATTTTCCATTTTCTATCCTCTAATAACTCTCTAAGTGATAGTACCTGTTTTTACAGCTTAAATACGATTTTAAAACTACAAAAATGTTTTTATTTTAGGAAAAATAGAAAATACTAATCACATAATGAAGAAAATAAAAATTTCCTATAATCTCACCACTCTAATAAGTCAACTTTACAAAAGAGTCAAAAGTTTGTTGTTTATCCAGTTCTTAAGAAAATGAAGTAGTCAGGATTCTTAATTGCACACTGATTTAGTCAGCAAAGGAATTTATTGGAAGGGCATTGGTCATCTCGGACTTGAAAAATGATTACAAACAAGGGAGGCTATGCAGTATCCAAGACCATAGCATAAAACCAGCTTCCACTCTTGAATACTGTATATCACAGCTTATACCATCATTGCTGACCATAGTGGATGCTGCTGCTGCTGCTGCTGCAGTATCACTCACCCATAGAAGCTTGAAGTTACTACACTTCCCTGACTATCTACCAACAGATGGATTTGCAGTAGTCCTTGTTTTTTTGTGATAACTAATCCAACATCCAAGACAGGTGCATCAGATTAGCAGAGCCTAGCCTCATGCTTATAAAGCTGGTACCTGGCATCTTTGCTTCTCTGGTAGGCAGTCAGCTCTTATAATGTAGAAAAACTGGCCAGGCGTGGTGGCTCACGCCTGTAATCCCAGCACTTTGGGAGGCTGAGGTGGGTGGATCACAAGGTCAGGAGATTGAGACCATCCTGGCTAACATGGTGAAACCCTGTCTCTACTAAAAATACAAAAAAAATTAGCCGGGCGTGGTGGTGGGCGCCTGTAGTCCCAGCTACTTGGGAGGCTGAGGCAGAAGAATGGCACAAACCCAGGAGGCGGAGCTTAGTGGCACTGCACTCCAGTCTGGGCGACAGAGCAAGACTCCGTCTCAAAAAAAAAAGAAAAGAAAAACTGCCCACTGCCTACCAGAGAAGCAAAGATGCCAGGTACTAACTTTATAAGGGAGTTCAGTTACTGTGTAGCCGAGACTGAAAATCAGATTCTTGAGTATTTAATATAGTCAATATACACAGAACAGCACAATCAATTGCACACCAATTCAAAAGTTGGTATTTCAAGATTTTAATGTGTTTGATTGGTGTCTGCTAAACTCAATGAACATGTAATTTCATAAATGAACACCGCTTTTACATCCTTCAGTTCCACCCTCCACAACACTGCCAGAGTTATTTTTCTAAAATGCAAATTTTGTTATGTCATTCTTCTACTCAGAATCCCATTTTTTTATAGTATAACGTTCAAACTCTTTAGTGTAACATACAAGTCCTTCTCAATATTTGAATCCTGCCAAATTTCTAGCCACGACTACCAATATTCTACTCTGTCCCCTGAAATAACACATTAGCTCCAGTCATATCTTATTAGTTCTGTTCCCCTGAAAAATATCATGCTTTTTCATGTTTCTGTGGCTTTGTGCGTGTAGAACATTTTGCCTGGAATGCCTACCCCTTTGTTGTCTTCTTTGCAAATTTATCTTTAAAGATTCAGTTCAAATAGCACCTTTGCATGTAATACCTTGTTGATATACTCAGTTTATGTTTTTTATACATTTTTCTAATATAGCACTCATTACATTGTATTGTAATTATTTCTTACATAATTTTTCCTATTAGAGGCTAATAAATTTGGGAATTTAGATTTCCTTGTTATCTTTTTATCTCAGAAGATGTTTGTTTAATAAATAATGGAAACACTGTACTTCTGGTTAGTTAGTTGATTTTGTTAGTACACTCATGCAGTCAATCTCTTTATGATTGATTAACTTTGCCTGATCCACAGCCGAAGATTATGTTCCCACCTTGGCTAATCTTGCAAGGGAACTAGGGAAAATACACTTTAATGGACCAGTAGTATTATCTTGATATATGAAATATAACAAATTATAATTATAGGCTTAAGGATGAACTTTGAAAGTGTCAGGAAAGTACCTTGTTTTAGTGAAATATGTGTACTGAATTTTCTGTTTGATATGTTTCTTATTAAGGAACTAAAAAAAGCAGCCTCAGACTTAATAAAGTCCAAAGTCACATGTCAATATAAGATGGGAGAAGAAAACATCAGTCTAACAATTAAAGAACAAAAATTTCAAGAACTTCAAGAAAGACTCAACATGGTATTTTATTAAATGTATTTGTTTATAACGTTAATATTTTCAATAAAACTTATGAGAATTTCAGGATTGTAACACAAAAATATTCCGTCTTTGCAAAGTCAATATGCATAGTTAAAGGTAATATGAATCTGTTTTTTAATTAATTTTTGCCGTAGACTTTAGGACAATAAGATTTGGCTAGAACTATTTTATTTCTACTTGAATACGGTTTTGAGTAATCTTGTGGTACAATGGTATCTCCAGGACAGCTTTGGAGATGAGAAATTTTATAGTTTTTAACATTTACAATTTTGCACCAACCTATGTTGGTATATAGTATCTTCTTCAGTTCACTGAAGTCACTGTTTAAACCACAAACAAATGTGGGTACTTTGGGCCGGGTGCAGTGGCTTACACCTGTAATCCCAGCATTTTAGGAGGCTGAGGTGGGTGGATCACTTGAGGTCAGGAGTTTGAGACCAGCTTGGCCAACATGATGAAACCCCGTCTCCACTAAAAATACAAAAATTAGCTGTGCATAGTGGTGGGCATCTGTAATCCCAGCTACTTGGGAGGATGAGGCATGGAATCCGCTTGAACCCAAGAGGTGGAGGTTGCAGTGAGCCAAGATCGCACCACTGCACTCCAGACTGGGTGATAGAGTGAGACACAGTCTCAAAACAAACAAACAAAAAAACAAATGTGGGTACTCTGGGGGTAGTAATAGGTCATAACACTCCAAAATTTGTTTAGTACTGAATTGAATGTAGAATTTGCTGAATTTTATATCATAACTTTAAAACTATTCAAATTTTAAAGGAATTGGAATTAAATGAGAAGATTAATGAAGAGATTACTTGTATTCAAGAAGAAAAACAGGTAAGCAATCAAGATATTTGGAAGCCAGTAAATATTCTAAAAATCAGATAAAATGTAAAAAATAAGTGGAATCATGCATAGCACATAGTAGGCACTCAGTTAATGTGTATTAAATGTACATGTGTATACTTTTTAAAATCAGTGTCAATATACGTTCATTAAAAAATACCTTAGATTTTTTCCTTGATAGATTAGACCAGTGATACCCTAACAAATAATTATTGAAGCTTATTTATGTGTAGTGCATACTTTTTCAGGACATTATACTCTCATTTGAGTCTGTTTGATGCTTATAATTATTCCATTTTTTAAAAGATGTGTGAAAGAATATTCCTCCTGTTTCTTTTTTCTTTTCTGCTTTTCCTCCATTTGACTCTCAATGTATGCCATGACATCCTAGCCCATTAGGACATTTTATAATATTATACCTCATATGACATTTTAGTAGTGATGTATTTACTGTTGGGGGGTGGCGAGCCAAAAAATCTTTATTTTAGTTTTGAATTCTTCACGTGTCTTAGAATCCACAGTTTATTCCAAAAAAGTTTGTTAATTATTTGAGGGACTCTTGGAAATAATATAATAGAAATTATTTTAGATACCATTAGATGTGCCATTAGTTTAATATAAAGTATTGAAATTAAACTATAAATACAATGAGTTAGGAAACTAGAAAATGTATGTGAAGAATGATCTTAGAAACATACCTATCTTAAAACTTTTAAATTGATATATCATATTTGTGTATTTTCAAAGGATATCATCATTTCTTTCCAACATATGCAGCAGTTACTTCGGCAACAAATTCAAGCTAATACTGAAATGGAGGCAGAATTGAAGGTGCTAAAAGAAAATAATCAGGTTCTATCTGTCTGTCTGTCTATCTATCTATCTATTGTGTTTTAGTATATTTTCATCTAATTAACTTCCTGTTTAGTTTATTCTTCTGTCCAGTTTTATTGAGATTATTTTGAATTCTAGGGGTAAGATATTGACTTTCTTCATCAACTTGTTTTCAGTGTCTAAAGTAATGAGCATATATTATTCAACATTTATGTCACTAGTGAAATGTTAAATTTTATCAAGTATCTGACTTAATTTTACAAAATGAAAAATCCACTCTGTTATAACAGAATGAATAGGATTTTTTTTTGTCTTAGAATTGTGGTCACAATGCAACACTGAAAATAAAAAGTGAAAGTGTCAACTGCAGTTTAAGAGAGCATTCAGCCAGCTCTCAGAAGTTTGGGGTAGATCTCTCTTCACAGGAATATGATAAAATTGGTGCTGTTACCACAACAAGCACCTCCTCATCCTCTTTCCAGTATATATAAGGAAAGGACTGGGAAAGAGAGGACATTGTTGGCCATTGATAATTTGGGAGTGCAGGGTTCAAAAAGAGGCTTTTTCCCTTACATCCCTAGCAGAGGCAGGTGCATTTCCCCTTATAAAGCTGAGTGAAGAAATGTACAAGAAAATCTCTTGTAGGGATTGAGATACAAGAAGGGGAGACTGCCTTTTGTTCCCTGGCTAGATGCTTGAAATGCTGTAGAAAGGTGAAGGTCCACTCTAGTGTTACCAGTAAAGTAAAATGTGATAAGTTCATGTGGAAGCGGTTGGCACGTATTTCTTCTGTTTTGTTTTGTTTTGTTTTCTTTCTTTCTTTCTTTTTTTTGTTTGAGATGGAGTCTTGCTCTGTCACCCAGGCTGGAGTGTAGTGGCATGATCTTGGCTCACTGCAACCTCCACCTCCTGGGTTCAAGCGATTCTCCTGCCTCAGCCTCCCGAGTAGTTGGGATTACAGGTGCCCACTACCACAGCCAGCTAGCATATGTTTCTTGAAGTTTGGAAGTTTACTAAGAACATATCAACTGATGCCCAGTTTTGGTCTACAAATTTCAAAAAAGGAAGTTTTTAGAGTAATCTGTGCCAATGGAGCTTGAAGTGTATTCTTAAAAAACCTTATGGTTCTTTGGCTTCACATGAAGGAACCGTGGAGATTAGTGGAGGAGCAGGAACTGCCTTGTATGCCACTGGGCCAAGTGATGGGATGTCCAATTCAGAAAAGGGGTTGGGGATATGTTCCGCTGGGGTGGCCAGTAGAAGTTACTTCTATCCTTCTGAAGGAGTTCAGGGTAAAGCTGAACATTTCCCAAGAAAACTACAATTACCTCCCACATAAAAACTACCATCAGTCAAGGCCAGGGCCAGTTTCATGAGTATGTGACCAGTGCACTGGCATCATAGGGACCCACACTCAGAATGGCCTTCTGCTTCAGGTTTAATGTTTCATGGTCACTGTCTTGAAGATTTTATTTTGAATTTACATTTTGTAAATGAAGTCTAGTGGTAATGGAGCATGTGCTAGGGGCTTGGATCCTCAGCTCAGGTATTTCCACTACCTCCCAGGAGTGGTTCTTGGCTGCTGGCTCTTCCACCCTCTGGGGATCTACGTCCTGCTTTGCCTCCTACTGCTCGTTCCCATCCTGCCATTGGTGCAGTTTGACTGGGTCACATTTGTGGGGAAAGGTCTGTGTTCTACTGTTGACCTTTACTCTTTGGTTGGGTGTAGGTGCAGGCAGGGAGGGCCTAGGTTGGGTGCATGTACCCCACAGTATTTTGGCGTGAGACATAACAACAGTTGTCTTTGTTGCAGGTTGGTAGTGCCTTAAAGTGTTAGGCAGGTGACTTGGTGGGGGTCTGCAGGGAGGATGAATCCCCAGTCCAGGTACTGAGTGCATACCTCCTGGCAGTTGCAGTCCCTTGAGAGTCACCCATTTGCCATGGGTTGGGGTGAAGGCCCCATGGGAAGGGAAGATTCTCTTCCCCACCCATGTCCAGGACAGGGAACCTGGTAGCTGGTGGCTCTCACTCATGCTGAGTTGTGTGATGAGGCCCTTAGGCACCTTATGAGGGTCTGCATTTGCCTGGTGAGTATCCCCAAGCCTAGGGGATCATGATATTAAATAGAAAATAAAAAGCACCATGACAAATTGAAAGAGAGGGAGGGGCTGCAAAGAAAGGAAAAAGTTGTATATTTTAGTACCTTTAGTAGCACTTTTTTCCCTGTGTTTTTCATTTTGTACCAGGCCCAATAAATTATGCAGAGTCTATCATTGAATGGAACCAAATTGAACCTGAGCAATGCAACATTTATTAACATCTCCTCACCATTGATGTTCTATGGCTTATCATGTAACGAAAGTTTTGCCTTCCTTATTTCTCTTACGTGTCCCAAATACTATAGAAGAGGGAGGGAGAGGTGGTATTCTATCGTCAGACCTCTCCCTTCCTTTAATCCCTTCACCTATTCCAATATAAGACTAGCAAAAAAAGTTTCTCTTGAAGTCCAGCTATTAGCAAGTACTCACCTCCCATCTCCCCTGCCTACTCTATAGTTAGATAACTGGAATTATTTCTCTAATATGTTGAACCTTCTCCCAAGCAACATGTGATATAATTTAACTAGGTTCTTTATGCATAGCTGTTACCAAGAGCATCTTCTAATCCAAATAAATGAGCTGAAACATAGATTTTTAGGCCAAACACAATATTAAAGATCATCTAATCCAACCATTTTGCTTAATGAAAAGAGAGACCCAGGAAATGTAGGCAGTGTGGTTCAAAGCCTCAAAATTAGTGACAAAATCAGGATGAAATCTGTTGTGATTCTAATCCAGCACTATTTCTATAACATAGTGTTAAGATATTTTTCCTAGATCTATGACAGCTAATCTAGCAATTTTGTTAGATCAATTATACTAAGATCATAACTCTTAACTTGCCCCTTCATGAGCTCTAAGTCCGGTACTTACATACTGCTGAATTCTACAGAGCCTATATACAGTTATGTATTTCTCTGAGTTAACGGTGACTATAAATATAATTCCAGGATATTTTGACTGTGGCTACCAATCATTAGATAATCAAATGCCTCTCTCTTTTTCTCTCAAATGCCTTTCTCTTTAACTGCCACAAGTATTACCTGAACCTTGATAGTACATAGAGAAGCTAGATTTTATAAGCTAAAATTTTAAAGTATTGTCAAAAACAGAATTGTCAGCTTTTTATTTTGATAAGTAAAGATATTAAAAATGCAAACAATACAATCTATCATTACTATCATTTTATGAAAGAGAACATTTTAACATCAAACATATATTAAGGACATAATCTCAGGATAAAGGATAGTCCTTTATAAGAAAAGACATTTGATGACCTTATATTGACATTTTTTGTCTTGGACTAGTGAATGTTTTGTCATGGATCAGTACTTGTCTGCAGACTGGTATCTGAGAACCACTGAAATATAGCATAACAAAATATTAATGTTGAACCGTTGCTGAGGATTATGTTGCATAGATATCTCAAGTGTTTTCTTGAGGAGCATTCTCATTCTACCTGTACTAAAAGGGATCATAACTCTTGATAATGGCCAGCTGTTTTTCAGTGCTCTGCAATCATGCTGTCATCTGTCTTACTTTTCTAGTAGTAAAATTTAGAGCATAGAAAGCTAAATTCTCATGATAGGAAATATTTTCTATTGTGATTTAATTATTGTTTAGTCCAGTTATAAGCATAGTTATGTTCCTGTAGTCATAGTATTAACAAGAATAATATACTTAGTTTTTTTCATAGTATTAACTAGGATCATTTAGTTAGTTTTTGGAAGATTAAAGCATTAGCAAATGGCTTCATTCTGAATTTTCACAATATCAATTTTTTTCAGAGATGGTTTTCAAAAGAGAGAGGCATTTGGATTATCTAAGTTATTGGTAGTCATAGTCAAAAGATCCTGGAATTATATTTACAGTCACCATTAACTAAGAGAAACACATAACTACATATTTATGACTACCGTAGGCTCTGTAGAATTCAATGGTACATAAGTACCAGACTTAGAGCTCATGAAGGGGCAAGTTAAGAGTTGTGGTCTTAGTGTAGCTGGTCTAACAAAATTGCTAGATCAGCTGTCTCTGTTATCCAGATGCAAAAATACCCCAAATAATTTCCTAATAGAATATACTATACTTAATCTTAGCCAAAAGGCCAAGAAACAATCCCTGATAGAATATAAACTCCATGGCCCGGCACAGTGGCTCACGCCTGTGATCCCAGCACTTTGGGAGGCTGAGGTGGGTGGATCACCTGAGGTCAGGAATTCGAGACCAGCCCGACCAACATGGTGAAACCCCGTCTCTACTCAAAATACAAAATTAGATGGGCATCATGGCACATGCCTGTAATCCCAGCTACTCGGGAGCCTGAGGCAGGGGAATTGCTTGAACCTGGGAGGCAGAGGTTGCAATGAGCCGAGATTGCACCATTGCACTGCAGCCGGGGAACAAGAGTGAAACTCCGTCTCAAAAAAAAAAAAGAATATAAACTCCTTAAGGACAGCAACATTTCCACTGATGTAGCATAAAAACCTAAAACAGTGTCTGGCACATTGTAGGAGCTCATTAAATTTTCTTAATGACTGAAAGATGAACATGAATAAACTCATAGTCTTTCCAAGTTTAGATATTGCCTGGTCAGGACTTCTAGTTAAGCATGTTTAACCCCATGTTACGTATTTTTGAAACTGCAATAAAATGACACTAATATATCCACAAGGACAAGGAAATGGGGAGGAAACAGTAATAGTACTAAAAAGTGGGAACCAGATGGACAATGGTAATTTACTTAGCACAAGAGAAGAAGTAGAAACGAAATCAAAGATGCAGAAATGGTCAGGATTTGCAAGTATCATGTGCCTCTAGAAGTACAGTATGCAGCTGAAGCCAGAAACTAAATCTATATAAGAAGCCATTGCAATCCCATATTCTCTTTCCCACCCTGCCCAAGTAGACAGTGCTCCTCTCCTACTTTGCAGAAGATTGGAGGTTTCTGTTGGAGAATCTGAGGAACAGCTGAGGTTTGGGGGGAAGGGGATCTAGTGGTTTGCTGGAGCCAGCTTTTGCCAGTGGGAGCTGGTTGTTAGATATTAAGGAATTTTGTGAACTGGTTGTTAAACCAATGGTAGTTTGAAATTAACTATGATGTGAATATTTAACATGAATGAAAATGGCAAATGCCTCAAATCAGGCTTTTTTTTTTTTTTTGAGAGCTAGTTTATCAGTTTACTACTACGAGTATGATATTGACAAGAGGTTGGAAGTCTGAATTCTAAACAGTGAGACCTTCCAGCCCAGTATCCTCATTTAGAGGGCAGCTAGCCTAATTCTCTGGCAGAAAAATGGGAGATTCTTTTCAGAGGAAGCTAACCTGCCTGAGAGAAAAGACTATAGCTGCTACAGTTAAGCTTTCCCAGTGAAATAGCTCAGCCAGGTCAATCCACAGTGAAACCTACCATTTGACAAAACTTTCAGCCGGCATTTTAATACCTCATTTTTAAATATGAATAGGTAGTTAATGATTACTGGACATTTGAAGAAAGCCTCTGATATGGTTTAGATATTTATCCACCCAAATCTCATGTTGAGATGTAATCCCTAATGTTGGAGGTAGCTCCTGGTGGGAGGTGTGTGCGTTATGGGGGTGGATTCCTCATGGCTTGGTGCTGTCCTCAAGACAGTGAATGAGGATAGTGAATGATCTCGTTTTCACAAGATCTGGTTGTTTAAAAGTGTGTGGCACCTGCCTGCCTTGCTCTTGCTCCTGCTTTCACCATGTGATGTGCAAGCTCCCACTTCACCTTCCACCACGAGTAAAAGCTTCCTTAGGCCTTGCCAGAAGCAGATGCCAGTGCTATGCTTCCTGTACAGCCTGCAGAACCATGGGCCAATTAAACTTCTTTTCTTATAAATTACCCAGTCTCAGGTATTTCTTTAGCAATGCAAGAACAACCTAATACAGCCTCCAATATGAAAAACAGACAAAACAAATAGGATAATGAAAAAACCTTGTAGAAACTAAGAAAGTATATTTAGTTAAAGGGAATATGTTAATCTACAAAACAAGAATTTTGAGTTCATAAAGAAACTCAGAGAATAAAAGAGAGCCCTTTAGATAAATATATTAGCAGACATAAAAAGTACAAAGGAAAGGTTGGAAGATAATACTGTCCTCTAAAAAGTAGAACCAAAAGACAAAAAGATGGAAAACAGGAAAGGAAATTGCGGGGTCAGTTCAAGTTGTCTGGTGAGTGTCACAGATAGAAGAGAGAAAATAGAGGGAGAGAAAATGACCAAAGAATTAATACAAAAAAATCATCCAGGCCTGACAGATGTAAGTTTGTCTTGCCCAATACCAATGCATATCATTATGAAATTTTGTACAACACATAAAGAAAAGATTCTAAAATTGTACAAGAAAGTAGGTCATATACAGGGATTAAGAATGAGAGTGGTAACACAAGGTTTCAGACTTCTCAGTGGCAACACCGAAACGTAGAAGACAATAGAACCATGCCTTCAGATGTTGGGAAAAAATTGATTTCCGAAGCAGAGTTGTATTGTATTTAGCCAAACAAATTGCCAAGTATTGGTAGAATCAAGACATCTTCAGACATATAGGGTCTCAAAAAATTTACCACCCTATGCCTCCTTTATCAAGAAGTAATAGAATGTTTGCTCTACCAAGACAAGGGAGTAAACCAAGACAGGAAACTATGGGATCTGGGAAACAGGAGACTCATGACAGAACTGAAAAAGGGTATCCTCAGAGATAACCTAATTTGTACGGCTGACAGAGAGAAGTAGGTCAAAATTGTAATGGAAGGATGGATGTCTCCAAAAAACTGAAATCGAGAGAATACCTGAAGTAGGCAGTTTCTTTTAGATAGAGTTATTGGGTGCAGACAAGAAACGATTGATATTGCTAGTGCACTGTTTTAAGAGCATGATGTTCTTGGTCATTTATTATTACTAGGATACAGACTTGTGGTTTATTCTCCCATATCTTCTCTAAAGTTTTATATGTTTATCTTCTAAAATACAATATATTATCAATAAAAAAATTTGTAAGAATATTAAAGTACTAAGCATCTATTATACACACTATAAATATTTAGAAACTACTCTGTTTTATAGTTATGCACCACATAACAATGTTTTGTCAATGACAGACCACGTGTAAGATGGTGGCCCCATAAGATTATAATGGAGGTAAAAATTCCTATCATCTGCTAGTATCATAGCCATCATATTGTCATAGCACAACACATTACTCACATGTTTGTTGGTAATGCTGGTATAAACAAACCTGCTGCACTGTCATATAAAAGTGTAGTACATACAATTATGTATAGTACATAATACTTGATAATGATAATAATGACTATGTTACCAGTTTATGTATTCATTATACTATACTACTTATCATTATTTTAGTTTACTTCTTCTATTTGTTAAAAAAAAAAAAAAAGTTGGCCAAGTGTGGTGGCTCATGCCTGTAATCCCAGCACTTTGGGAGGCCAAGGCAGGCGGATCACGAGGTCCGGAGTTCGAAACCAGCCTGACCAACATGGTGAAACCCTGTCTCTACTAAAAATACAAAAATTAGCCAGTGTGGTGGTATGCACCTGTAATCCCAGCTACTCAGGGGGCTGAGGCAGGAGAATCGCTTGAACCTGGGAGATGGAGGTTGCAGTGAGCCGAGATCGCGCCATTGCAGGCCAGCTTGGGCAACAGAGCAAGACTTCATCTCAAAAAAAAAAAAAAAAAAAGAAAAGAAAAAGAAAAAGTTAACTGTGAAACAGCCTCAGGCAGGTCCTTCAGGAAGTATTCCAGAAAAGGGAGTATTATGATAGGAGATGAAAGTTCTATGAGTATTACTGCCCCTGAAGACTTTCCAGAGGGAAAATATGTGGAGGCGGAAGACATAATATTGATAATCCTGACTCTGTGTAGGCCTAGGCTAATGTGTGTGTTTGTATGTTAGTTTTTTTTTTATAATATTTACAGTGGCTTTATTAATACTCATTAAAAACTAGAAACAGCACAAATGTTCAACCCAGAGGTCAATGTATAAACAAACTATAGTGTATCCATACAACAGATTACTCAGCAGTAAAAGAGAACCAACTACTGATTCACACAACAAAATGGATGAATCTCAAATGCATTTTGCTAAGTAAATGAAGCCAGACTCAAAAGGCTACATACAGTGTTGTTCCGTAATTCCATTTATAGGGCATTCTACAAAAGCCACAATTAGAGAGACAGAAAACAGATTATTGATGGTCAGTGAAGAATAGGGGTGCTGCAAAGTGGCCCAAGGGAACTTTTGGAAATAATAAGACTGTTCTCTATATCTTCTGGGAGTTACATGAACATATGTATTTGTTAAAATGAACAATTGGGGAGGGGAAATGGGAGCTCCTGTTTAATGGATTCAGAATTTCTATTTGAGATGATGAAAAAGTTCTGAACATGGATAGTGGTGATAGTTGCACAACATTGTGAATATACTCAGTGCTACTGAATTATACACCTAAAAATGGTTAAAATGGTAAATTTTATGTTACATATATGTATTTTTAACTTTTAGGTTCAGAGGTACATGTGCAGGTTTGTTACATAGGTAAATTGAGAGTCACATAGGTTTGGTGTACAGATTATTTTGTCACCCAGATAATAAGTATAGTACCTGATTGGTAGTTTTTTGATCTCCCTCCACCCTCAAGTAGGCCCTGGTGTCCATTGTTCCCTTCTTTGTGTCTATATGTGCTCAACGTTTAGCTCCCACGTATAAGTGAGAACATGTGATATTTGGTTTTCTATTCCTGTATTAGTTTTCTTAGGATAATGGCCTTCAGCTCCATCCATGTTGCTGCAAAGGACATGATCTCATTCTTTTATGGCTGTGTCGTATTCCATGGTGTATATGTACCACATTTTCTTTCTCCAGTCTACTGTTGATGAGCATTTAGGTTGATTCCATGCCTTTGCTATTGTGAATAGTGCTGTGATGATGTGTCTCAGTTTTTGACCAAAAAGCTTAAAAAGGAAAAATATAAAAATTTAAAAATAGCTTATACAATAAGGATATAAAGAAAGAAAATATTTTTATACAACTGTACCATCTGTGTGTTTTAAGCTAAGTGTTATTTCAAAAGAGTCAAAAAGTTAAAAAAAAGTTTTTAAAGTCAACTAAGCTTGATTTATTATTGAAGAAAGAAAAAATTAAAAAAATTTAATGTAGCCTAAGTATACAGCATTTATAAAGCCTATGTTGGTGAGTAATAACGTCCTAGGCCTTCACATTCACTGACTCACCCAGAGCAACGTTCATGGTAAGTACCTTATATAGTTACATGTGTACCATTTTTAATCTTTTATACCTCATTTTTACTGTACCTTTTCTGTGTTTAGATATCCTTAGTTATAAAAATACTATTGTGTTACAATTGCCTACACTAGTCAGTGCAGAAAGATGCTGTACAGTTTTGTAGCATAGGAGCAATAAGTTATACCATGTAGTCTACATGTAGACTATACCATTAGTAGGCTATACCATTAGTAGGCTATACCATCTAGGTTTGTGTAAGTACACTCTATGATGTTCATACAGTGACAAAAATCACCTAATGATGGAATTATCAGAACATATCCCTGTCTATAACCAACACATGACTCTATATACCTATAAATTAAGGAACTGTTACTTTTATAAAAATATCTATTTTATCCTAAAATAGAGGCAATCAAAATAGGTATTCATTGGGTACTCTTAAAATGCATAGCTTCTTATGAGCAAGAGGAGAATCTCCATGTTAAAATTGTAAAATTCTTATTAGATATGTTGCCATAATTTTACATAATTTATCTTTGCATACTGATATTCTAGACGTAATTGAGAATTCTCTAAATAGATGGAGTACTATGAATAATATGGAATTCAAATGAGATGGATTTATATATGTAATATGGAAAGTAAGCAAAACTTTTTTTTTTAAGGAAAGCAGATGACAGAACAGTGTACAATATGGTCTCATCTGTATTTAAAAATGTATATATATTTTACATACATAGACAATTTCTGGAAAGAAATACAAGAAACTGCTAAAGTGGTTACTTCTGGAGTGGAAAACTGAGAGAATAACTTTACTTTTTTTTTTTTTTAAATATCCTTTTGTGTGGCTTGACATTTTTAACCTGAATGTACATAGCTTTGTAAACAACTTAAAGATTCCAGATGTATTAGGCATGTAGGCAGGAGTTCTATCACTGTTTATCTTTTTATAGAAATTTACTTGGATTATTATCAGACACTGGAAAAACCTAATAATATTGATGACACTGATTTAATAGCTTTAAAAACCTGGTCTTAGAAAACACATGATAGTATTTTTACTCTCTAAGTTTATTTTGTGGGAGGGAGAGTGTGGTAGTGATTCCGTTATGTTAGTTCAATGAAGTAATTAAGTTAATATGGTAAATATTTAAGTTATGCTTAAAAAGTGTTAATTTGAAATTAAAATTAAAATTGTATTTCAGAGTTTTCTAGCCAGTTAATTTCTAAAATAAACAGATAATGGAAAAAATGTTCTGTGGTAGTTAAATTTCTTTAGTAGAGTTAGGCTGGATTGTGCTACATTTCATACTTTTCAGTGCTGTACTTTATATTACCTTTTCAGCACATTAAAACTTATGCAGTGAAACTGAATAATGGCAATGTTCTTATACCCTTTTATAGCCATTTCTTTATCATAACCTCCCCCTATTTTCTGTTAGCTAAACTATAAGCACTTTTCCATTAATTTATGAAAATTATTGTTGAGATAGCACATTATCACTGATCTGTATGGCACTTTCAGCATGTTAGAAGCAAAGGTCCAAGCAACATAAAACACATCAAAATTCATTAATGTGGTATTGATTATTTTTTGGATAATTAATTTTATTGCAGACCCTTGAAAGAGATAATGAGCTGCAAAGGGAGAAGGTAAAAGAAAATGAAGAAAAGTTTCTTAATCTTCAAAATGAACATGAAAAAGCACTAGAAACTTGGAAAAGACAAGTAAGCTTATTAAATAGTAAAGTAGTAAAATATTTTAAATAGTTTTAGACATTTAAAATAACTATAAATGCTAAGAAAATATTGCAAAAATATTAGAGGACTAAAATCAGACACATTTTTTTCTTGGTCTCATATTTCCAAAAAGGTGAATGCTTTTTAAAAGCTAAATTTAATGAAATTCCCTGTAATGCTTTTATGCATGGAAGACCACACAAATACATGTTTGTGTATATATGCATGCATGCATATATATAATTTGAACTCCCATATGTGACAAAGAAAAATTAATTTACTTTTTCATAAAACCATTGCATAGTATTTTAGCAAATGATTAAAATAATTATATATGTACTATTATTAACTGATCTATTTTGCTTTCCTCAGCAGTTTTGTTGAGATATATTAGAGCCATGTTTAGAACATATGTGCAGTAGTTGACTTCTGTAGTATTACCGTTTTATCATATTAACAACATATCATAAGGGTGGTTGTATTCTAAACATAGCTATTTCCTTAAATCACTTTTTTTATTTTATAATAATTTTTAATTCAGCAAGGTAGATAAAATAATAGTGTAAGATGAGGTAAAATCAAATTGTGAAATATAGAGGTTCACTTTAAACATTGGTGGACCCCAAAATTAATTATTCTATGCTAATATCAATTTTAATTGCATTTTAAATTCTTTTTAAATAAATGACAGAGTAGAAAGTCACTATGAGTTTATGAAGCTATATTTTGGGAAAGTATGATTATGTTTTAGGCTATTGTGCTAATTATACTATACAATATATTATAGTAATGGATATCTAAATACCAGCTTGATAATATTTTCTGTAGACTATTTTGTTTGATTCAAATTATTACATAAGTAACTCCTGATTTGATTCATTTGAAACTAACATTGTTTTTTTTTTTTTTTTGAGATGGAGTCTCGCTCTGTCCCCTAGGCTAGAGTGCAGTGGCTGGATCTTGGCTCACTGCAAGCTCTGCCTTCCGGGTTGACGCCATTCTCCTGCCTCAGCCTCCTGAGTAGCTGGGACTACAGGCGCCCGCCACCACGCCCAGCTAATTTTTTGTATTTTTAGTAGAGACGGGGTTTCACCGTGTTAGCCAGGATGGTCTCGATCTTCTGACCTCGTGATCTGCCCGCCTCGGCCTCCCAAAGTGCTAGGATTACAGGCGTGAGCCACCGCACCCGGTTGGAACTAACATGTTTTCTTAATTTATAGTTTGGAGACATCAAGTCTTCACTGATGGTTTTGCTAAGGTTTACTTAAATCTAAGAAAAGTTTTGTATTTAATTTTATCAGAATACTAAAAAATCCCTAATTGGTATACTAGTACAGTTTATCATTAGGCAACAAGCATAGTAATGTTCATTTTAGCATCAGTTAATCTACATTTTATCCATGTACCTTCTTTTCATCCCCAGTGTTTAAAAGCCCATGGAAATGGTGCTATCAGGATAAGGAAAACTGTTTAAGTGAAAAGGAAATATAAACTTAAATATGCCAAACACGCAAAAAAACCCCAAAAAGATCAGTTTAGCTAAGAAAATTAAACATTCATTTTTTCTGAGACTACAACCGTGCTCCTCTCTCAAGAAAAAAAAAGAAAACTATTAAGAAAAATAAGCAGTTTCACTGGTGAGGCCTCAATCTATAAATGTGGATAAAGTCGGTTTTATCTTAGAATTTTTAAGTTCTGCAATCATTTTGCTTCCATTATGCTTTGGTACTCAACAGAATATAGATAAGTAAGAAAAAGCTGCCTTGGTTCTATAAGAGTTTTCTTCAGTGGGAGATCACATTTACTTTTTAATTGTATTTCTATCTGTAAGTTTTTCACCATTCTTGAGTGAAGGGCAATAGTAGTGTGGCTACTGAGATTGGATCAAGACAGGTTAAAAAAACAAAGATACTGATAAAAATAAATTGGAATCATATAAACTGTTTCATATTTGGTCATTCAAAAAATAAACAGTGAAAGAAAATACTATGCTAATAAAACTTGCATATTATTAGATAGCATATTTAAAATTCATTGAAATATTAAAAATAACAATATTATGTGTATCTTTTTATTTTGACTAGATATATAACCAATGGTTGTATATAGACAAAAAGACAATAAGTGAAAATGTTCAGAAATTAGGGAAAGGGAGGTCATAAAAAGAATTCAATTTGGCCGGGCGTGGTGGCTCACGCCTGTAATCCCAGCACTTTGGGAGGCCGAGGCAGGTGGATCACCTGAGGTCAGGAGTTCAAGACAAACCTGGCCAGGATGGTGAAACCCCGTCTCTACTAAAAATACAAAAATTAGCTGGGCATGGTGGTGGGCACCTGTAATCCCAGCTGCTTGGGAGGCTGAGGCAGAGTATTGGTTGAACCCAGGATGTGGAGGTTGCAGTGAGCCGAGATCGCGCCACTGCACTCCAGCCTAGGCAACAGAGTGAGACTCCATCTCAAAAAAAAAAAAAAAAAAGAAAAAAGAATTCAATTCACAACACTTATTGAGCATATACTATGTGTTAGACACTATTCTAGGCACTGGGTTTTCAAAGATGCCTAAAATACAAGGATTATCAAAGAGCTTACACTCTGCAGGGACAGATAACTATGGCATTAATCACAATAGTGCAAGGTACTTTTTAGCATTATTAACAAAGTACTGTGAAAGCACAAAATAAATCATTTTCTTTAGCTGGGCTGGAGAAAGTTTTAGAGAAAAGATGACCCTAGAATTTGGCTTCAAAAAATGAAATAGGATTTTTCTGGGGGGAGTTGGGGGGAAGATGGAGTCTTGCTCTGTTGCCCAGGCTGGAGTGCAGTGGTGCGATCTCGGCTCACTGCAACCTCCACCTCCTGGGTTCAAGCAATTCTCCTGCCTCAGCCTCCTGAGTAGGTGGGACTACAGGTGCATGCCACCACGCCCGGCTAACTTTTTGTATTTTAGTAGAGATGGGGTTTCACTGTGTTGCCCAGGCTGGTCTCGAACTCCTGAGCTCAGGCAACCCATCTGCCTTGGCCTATCAAGGTGCTAGGATTACAGGTGTGAGCCACTGTGCTGGGCTGATGAAATGGGATTTAAGCATAAGGTTCCCATCTCCACCCTTCCCATTCCATCCTGTTGGCATTTCATTTAAAAAAGAACAGAACAATCGGCTGGGCGTGGTGGCTCATGCCTGTAATACCAGCACTTTGGGAGGCTGAGGTGGGTGGATCACGAGGTCAGGAGATCAAGACCATCCTGGCCAACATGGTGAAACCCCGTCTCTACTAAAAATACAAAAATTAGCAAGGCGTGGTGGCACGTGCCTGTAATCCCAGCTACTTGGGAGGCTGAGGCAGGAGAATTGCTTGAACCTGGGAGTCAGAGGTTGCAGTGAGCCAAGATAGCCACTGCACTCCAGCCTGGCGAGAGAACGAGACTCCATCTCAAAAAAAAAGAATAGAACAATCATGGAGGCATGAAAGTCCATTTTCAAGGACCAAGAATAGTCTGCTCTGAATTAAAAATGGGATGTGTGAAATGTGACATTGGAATATAGGTTGAGATCAGCTTTTGAAGACTTCCTTACTAGGAGATTAGAATTTAGGTAATGGGAAGCCATTGAAGGGTTTAAAACAAATAAGTGACACAGGCAGATTGTGTTTTAGAAAAATAATTCTTACAACAGTACGGAGGATGGCTGTGTGGAAAGAAATCAATAAAAAGAATGTTGTAATAATCTAATCATGAACCTATGAGTGTGTGAATTATGACAGTACAACAATGAAGAGGGATAGATACAGGATGAATTTTGGAAGTAGACTTGGTATGGTTAGTGACATTTTATATATAATGGATATTGGGAGGGGAAAAGACATCAAATATTCTCAGGTTGGTATAACTCATAGAATGATAATATCATTAACTAGCTTAAGGAATGTAAAAGGAGAAGCAGATTTTGTGGATGAAAATAATGAGTTTAATTTGAGAACTGTAGAATTTATGGTGCTTTCAGGACATCTAGCTTGAAGTGCATACTATCCATTTGGAGATGTTAATCTACTCCTAGGAGAGAGGTTGGGGAGGAGATATAGATTTAAGATTTATTAGCATATAGGTGAAATAAGATAATCTGCGGAAAGAGTGGAACACTTGAAGGAAGAGTGCTTAAGAAGAAAGAACCTTGGGTTTCTTATCCCAGGAGCCAAGAAAAAAGAAGAAAGAACCTTGGGAAAAGCCAACATTTTGTGAGTGGTGTGTGTGTGTGTGTGAGAGAGAGAGAGAGAGGAGAGGGGTGTGTGTGTGTGTGAGAGAGAGAGACGGGAGAGGGGTGTGTGTGTGTGTGTGTGTTTGGGGGCAGGAGGGGAGAGGGAGTCAGTAAGAAAGGTAGGAGGATAAAGAGAGAGTACTAGCATGGAAGTCAAGAAGGGAAGCTGTTTCAAGAACAGAGTAGTCAACATGGTCAAATGCTACAGAGCTATTAAATGATGTGAGACTTGGAAAAAATCCTTTTGCTAATTTGCAGGTGATACTTGAGAAGACAGTAGAACAATGAGGGCAGAAGTCAGGCTATTAAGGAGTGATGGGAGGTTAGAATTTGAAAGTAGCAAGTATAGACTCTATTTTAAGAAATGAGAAAGACAGGGCCAGGCTCGGTGGCTCATGCCTGTAATCCCAGCACTTTGGGAGGCCAAGGCGGGTGGATCACAAGGTCAGGGGTTCGAGACCAGCCTGGCCAACATAGTGAAACCCTGTCTGTACTAAAAACACAAAAATCAGCTGGTGGTGGTGGAAGCCTGAAAGCCCAGCTGCTTGGGAGGCTGAGGCAGAAGACTCGCTTGAACCCAGGAGGTGGAGGTTGCAGTGAGCCAAGATCACGCTACTGCACTCCAGCCTGGGCGACAGAGTGAGACTCCTTCTCAAAAAAAAAAAAAAAAAAAAAAAAAAAGAAAGAAAGAAAAAGTGGGACAGACAGAGGAACTGAGTCAAGGAGGAAAAATATTAGGAATGTGAGTAGAGCATATTTGTAGGCTGACGAGAAGATGCTGATGTGGTGTGAGAGATTGAGAATAGACAGAAGAAAAGAGAAAATTCCTAGAATTAGGACTTAGGAAGACAGGAGAGGAAGGAATGAAGAACACCTGGAGAGTTTAGCCTTGGAAAAGAAATACTTTGCAGAGATAGATTTAAAGATGATTAAAAATATATGAAATGAACAAAGTAACATGAGTTTACATCTATTGGCCTCTATATAGGGCTTTATAGAGGAATATTAATTATAAAAATATTAGGAATAGTAATTATAGTATTTATAATAAGGAATATTACAAGCATTAGTGGAATTTGTGGTAGGAGTTTTAAAATTGTTCAAGGGAAACTTTTATAAGAAACTTTTAAACTTTTATAAAACCATAAATATACTTTTCCATGACAAAAGGATATTTTTCTCCTCAGTGGAACTTACCTTGTCTCATATTTGAGGCTTCTGTGAGAGTACTCCTTTCCCCCAAAATAAAGTTTATGAAATTTTATAGGGAGTGAAAGTCTAGTTATGTCTTATTATGTCTTATTTATGAATTTAATTTTTTTGTTTTTTATGAATTTGAATAAAATTTTTTATGAGACCAAGAGGTAGTTTAATATTGTCATTAAGGACACAGTCCTCAGATTTAGCTTTGGAATTAAATCCTCACTGCCATTTTGTGTCTACTTGATCTGGGACAATTACTTAACTTCCGTGAGCCTCACATTTCTTACCTGTAAATTGGGCATAATAATACCTCACAGGGTTTTGATGAGTATGCAATTATGCTTATTAAGTAGTCAGCCCAATTCAATAAATGGTGGCTCTTAATATTAGTAATGACTTTGTGATTGTTTTGATTCTTTGACTATTTCCTGAAACTGTTGTTAATGAAATATTTTCAGATGAAACATATTTATATACTTGATATACTTGTTTATTCTGGTTCCTTTTTTATAATAGGCTGAAGAACTTAATGGAGAAATTAATAAGATTAAAAATGAATTATCATCCCTTAAAGAAACTCATATTAAGTTACAAGAACATTATAACAAATTATGCAATCAAAAAACATTTGAGGACGACAAAAAGTTTCAGGTAAAATTTAAGTATGTTGTGGGGTACAAACTATCAAAGAAATTAAGGCTGTCACTATGATTTTTTTCCCTGTTTTATACATTAAATTTCTCAACTTTAAAAAAATGAGTATATGCATGTGGTCTCTAATACATTTTTAGTTAATTTTTGTATACAGTATGACATAAGGATTGACGGTCATTTTTGTGTATGAATTTCCAATTGTCCCAGCACAAATATTTGTTGAAAATACTATTTTCTCTCCCATTGTACCTTAGTACTTTCTTTGAAAATCAGTTGATCAAATATATGTGGGTCTGTTTCTCGACTCTTTATTATGATCCATTGATGATATGTCTATACTTAAGCCAATACAACACAGTCTTTATTAATGTAGCTTTTAAAGAAGCTATAAAATGTAGCTAAGTCCTTCAATATTGTTCTTTTTCCAAAAAAACTTTTTTCTATTCTAAGTCCTATATTTTCTTATCACTTTTAGAATCAGTGTCTCAATTTCTGTTTTAAAAGTGTGTGGGGTTTTATTTGGCATTGAGTCTTCCAGTCAATGAACATGGTATAGCTTCCATTTATTTGGATATTTTAAAATATCTCTCAGAAATGTTTTGTAGTTTTTATCATATAGGTCTTGGAAATTTTAGGTTAAATTTATTCCTGGATATTTTATGTCTTGGGATCCTAATGTAAACAGTACCTAAAATTTTTATAATTGTTCATTGCTCATATATAGAAGTACATTTTTTCAAGACAAGGTCTTACTATGTTGTCCAGGCTGTACATGAACTCCTGGGCTCAAGTGATGCTCCCACTTCAGGCTCCTGAGTAGCTGGGATTACAGGGGTGAACTGCCATGCCCAGCTTAGAAGTACAATTGGTTTTTGTATATTGACCTCATTTTTAAATTAAGTTATTGTTATAATAGTTGTTTTCGTTGAACTTTAGGGGTTTCTATAATATATGATCATGCTGTCTGCAAGTTTAAGACAGTTTTACTTTCTTTCTGAAAAGCTGTATGCTTTTTCTTTTTCTCAATTTATGCACTAGCTAGGACCCTCTAATCTAATTTTGAATAACAATTGTGAGAGTGGGCATGCTTGCCTTATTTCTATCTTAAATGGAGACTAGTCCTTCACCATTTCTTATCATTTTAGCTATATGTTTTTGTTTATACTCTTTATCAGTTTGAGAAAGTTTCCTTTCATATCTGGTTTGCTGAGCTTTTATCACAAATGAGTTTTTATCATGAATGGACATTAAATTTTGTCAAATGCTTTTTTCTGTGTCTATTAAGATGATTGGGTTTTTAAAAATTCTTTTCATATTAATTATATCAATTGATTTCCAGATGTTAATCTGCATTCCTGGGATAAACTTGAGTTGATCATAATATATTATCCTTATTATATATGGCTGGACTTAAATTGCTAGTGCTTTGTTAAGGATTTTGTATTGATGAGGAATGTAAGTTTTGTTTGTTTTTTCTTTGCAATATTTGAACTGGTTTTTGCGTCAAGAGTAATACTGGTCAAGTAAACTCAGTTGGAATATATTCCTTTCAATGTATAGAGTTGGTATGATTTCTTTATTGAATGTTTGGTCGAATTTACCAGTGGAGCTATGTAGACTTTCTTGGTGGGAATATTTTAAATAACAAATTCGGTATTTAAATTATTTACAGTGCTATTCAGATTCTCATTTCTTCTTATGTTGGTGTGCAGGAAAGAGTTAACATAGCACCCCTGTGAATGCTGTACTTAGAAAGACCTCTTAGTAAAGTTGGCCCCTGGCTGATGCCTGGAAACTTGAATTTTGGGAGGATTCTCACCATTTCCTGACAAGAGTGGCTCACTGTACCTAAACTGTTAGTAAAAACAATGCGGTTTGTTCTGAACAACTGCTTTCTTTCTGGGATTCTAGAATTTTGGCACATGCTACATAGAGGGTACCTGCATGAACAGCAACCTCCCCCAAAATACTTTGGGCGCTGAGTCTCTAATGAGCTTCCCTGGTAGACACCAATTCACATATGTTGTCACAATTCAGTGCTGTAGGAGTTAAGCTTGTCTTATGTGACTCTACTAGAAGATGACCTTTGGAAGTCTGGTTTCCTCCAGACTGCAACTCGTGTGCCTTTTCCTTTACCTATTTTTCTTTGTATTATTTCTCTATAATAAATATTAGCCATGTATATGGGTATATATTGAGTCCTATGAGTCCTCCTAATGAATCTGATTTGGGGTGTTGTGGGACCCCGAAAGAGCCAGTTGGGGTAATTTTTATCTTTCAAAGAACTTGTCCTTTTCATAAGTTGTCAAATTTATTGGCTAGGGTTGCTCATAATATTCTCTTATTATTATAGTCCTCTAGGATCAAATTGATGCCCCTCTGTCATTCTTGATATTCGTAATTTGTATCTTCTCTTTCTCGCTCTTTGTTTTTCTTGATCATTTAAGTTAGAAGTTTTCAGTTTTATTGATCTTTTCAAAGAACCAGGTTTTGGGCCAGGTGCAGTGGCTCACTTGGGAGGCTGAGGCAGGGGAATCCCTTGAACCTGGGAGGCAGAGATTGCAGTGAGCGGAGATCGTGCCACTGCACTCCAGCCTGGCAACAGAGTGAGACTCCGTCTCAGGAAAAAAAATAACAAACAAAAAACAGGTTTTGGTTTCATTCATTTCTCTCCCATGTTTATTTATTTGCTATTTCATGGATTTTTGCTATTAATTTTCTTATTTCCTTTACTCTGCTTACTTTGGGTTTAATTTGGTTTTCTTCTAGCTGCTTAAGCTTGAAGCATAGATTATTTACCTTTCTTCTTTTCTAATATAAGCACTTAAAGCTATAACATTTCCTCTTAGCACTGCTTTGGTTCCATCCCACAAATTATGATAGGTAGTTTTTTCATTTTCATTCAGTTAAACTATATATATATATATTTTTTTAGTAAAGTATACACAACGTACGCACACACATATAAACGTGAAGCAAAAACTGACAGAACTGAAAAAAGAAAGATAAATTCACAGTTGTAATGAAATATTTTAACATTCTTCTCCCACTAATTGATAGAACAAGTATACACACATACACACACACAATCTGTAAGGATAGAGAAGACTTGGACAATACCAACCAACTTGACCTAATTGACATTTATAAAACATTCCACCAACTGGCCGGGCATGGTGGCTCACACCTGTAATCCCAGCACTTTGGGAGGCTGAGGCGGGTGGATCGCCTGAGCTCAGGAGTTCGAGACCACCCTGGGCAACATGGCAAAAGCATGTTCCTATTAAAATAGGAAAAATTAGCCAGGCATGGTGGCACACGCCTGTAGTCCCAGCTACTCGAGAGGCAGAGGCACGAGAATTGCTTGAGCCTCGGAGGCAGAGGTTGCAGTGAGGCAAGATGGCACCACTGCACCCCAGCTTGGGCTACAGAGTGAGACTCTGTCTCAAAGAAAACAAACAACAAAAATAAACCTTCCACCAGCAGCAGAACCAACAGCAGAACACACATTCTCTTCAGCAGCACATGAAATATTCACCAAGATAGGCACTATACTTGGCCAAAAAATAAGTCTTAGTACATTGAAAAGGATTAAAGTCTTACCTAGAATGTTCCCTGACCACAACTAAATTAAATTTGAAGTCACTAACAGAAATATATTTGGAAAATTCTGAAATGTTTGGAAATTTAACAACATATTTCCAGGGGATCATACTCATACCCATATCCATGGGTCAGAGGAAACCTCACAAGAGAAATCTTAAAATTTTTGAGCATGGACAGCATGGCAAAACCCCATTTATATATCTCTATGTCTGTCTATCTATCTGCCTGCCTGCCTATATGTCTATTGAAAGAGAGTCAGGATCTTGCTCTGTCACCCAGGCTGGAGTGTAGTGGTGTGATCACACCTCACTGCAGCCTCAATCTGCCAGGCTCAAGCAATCCTCCCACCTCAGCCTGACTATGGGTGCACACCACCACACCAGCTAGCTTGCTTCTAACTTTCTTGTTTCCTTCCTTTCCTTCCTTCCCTTCCTTCCCTTCCCTTCCCTTTCCTTTCCTTCTTTCCTTTCCTTTCCTTCTTTCCTTCCCTTCATTCCTTCCCTTCCCTTCCTTCCCTTCCCTTTCCTTCCTTCTTTCCTTCCTTCCTTCCCTTCATTCCTTCCCTTCCTTCCTTCCCTTCTTTCCTTGCCTTCCTTCTTTTCTTTCCCTCCCTTCCCTTCCCCTCCCTCTCTTTTTTTTTCTTTTCTTTCTTTCTCCTTCCTTCCTTCTCTCTCTCTGCCTCTCTCTCATTCCTTCCTTCCTTCCCTCCCTCCCTTCCTTTCCTTCCTTTCCTTGCTTCCCTTCCCTTCCCTCCCTTCCTTCCTTCCTTCCTTCCTTCCTTCCTTCCTTCCTTCCTTCCTTCCTTCCTTCCTTCCTTCCTTTCCTTCCTTTCCTTCCTTTCCTTTTCTTGATGAGGTTTCACCATGTTGCCCAGGCTCAAAATATTTTAGGATTTTTCTTGTGGTGTCTCCTCTGACCCATGGGTATGAGTATCACCCATTGGAAATATGTTGTTTAATTTCCAAACATTTGAGAAAATTCCAAATATCTTCCTATTAATGATTTCAAATTTAATTTGGTTTTTGTCAGGGAACATTCTAGGTAAGACTTTAATCCTTTTAAATGTACTAAGACCTATTTTTTGGCCAAGTGTATTATCTATCTTGGTGAATATTTCATGTGCTGTTGAAGAGAATGTGTGTTCTGCTGTTGGTTGGTGGAATGTTTTATAAATGGCAATTAGATCAAGTTGGTTGGTATTGTCCAAGTCTTCTCTATCCTTACAGATTGTGTGTGTATATGTGTGTGTGTTCTATCAGTTAGTGAGAGAAGAATATTGAAATCTTTAATCATAACTGTGAACTTATTCCTCTTTTCAGTTCAGTCAGGCTTTGCTTCATGTGTTTGTAAGTCCTGTTATTAGCTATATGATTTATGATTGTTATAACACATTTATTGTTCTGATTTCCTGATTGACCTTTTTATCATTATGAAATATCCATATTTATCCTAGTAATATCTCTTGTCTTAAGGTGTGTTTTATCTGATAATAATATAGCTATTTCATCTTTTGATTAACATTTGTATTATATATCTTTTTCATCTTGTTACTTTTTTATGGGAGTAGTCATATTGCATTTTCTTATGTTGAATTATAACATGAGGAAATCTTTAATGTTCTCTTTTTTAAGAACTGTTGATTGTATTTTGTTACTGTAGTAAAATGTACATATTGTTTGCTATTTTAACCATTTTTATGTGTATAGTTCAGTGGCATTAAGTACATTCAGAAGTGGGTGTGGTTATGTACCAATAAAATTATATTTACAAAAACAGCTGAGTGCGGTGGCTGATGCCTGTAATCCCAGCACTTTGGGAGGTTGAGCCAAGTGGATCACTTGAAGTGAGGAGTTCGAGACCAGCCTGACCAACATGGTGAAACCCCATCTCTACCAAAATACAAAAATTAGTCAGGTGTGGTGACGTGTGCCTGTGATCTCAGCTACTTGAGAGGCTGAGGCAGGAGAATCACTTGAACCCAGGAGGTGGAGGTTGCAGTGAGCTGAGATCCACCACTGCACTCCAGCCTGGGCAACAGAGCGAGACTCCATCTCCCTTCCCCTTCCCCACAAAACAAAACAAAACAAACAAACAAACAAAAAAGCAGGCAGCAGGCTGCATTTGGCCATTTGACTGTAGTTTGCCAATCCTTGTTCTACAGTTTAATTTATCATGTATACTTTCCAATAATATTATACCAAAGTTTATGATAAGGTAAGAAACTTGCAATACTACATTATCATTTTCTCCTTCCTGTCCTTTGTGGTGTTATCATACATTTTACTTCTATATGTTATAAAACCTACCATATATTATTTATTTCAAAGAATTACCTGACAAAGAAAATTAAAAATGAGATAAAGTATCTTTTATATTCACCACCACATTTACCATTTCTGTCACTCTTTATTCCTTTGTTTAGATCCACGTGTCCACCTGGTGTATTTCTTCAACCTGAAGAACTTCCTTTTAAGGTTTTTTTTTGTTTTTTGTTTTTGTTTTTGCATATCTGCTGGAGTTCTCTCCGGCTTTTTTGTTTGTCTGAAAAGGTGGTTTATTTATCCTTAATTTTAAAGAATATTTTCACTGGATATAAAATTCTAGATAATTTTTCTTTCATTAATTTTAAGATGCCATTCCATTTTTTTTTTTTTTTTTGCTTGCGTTGCTTCTGGCAAGAGGTCTATGACAATTCTTATATTTATAACCCATCTTTATAAGTGTCTTTATATCAGCTGGGTGCGGTGGCTCACGCCTGTACCAGCGCTTTGGGAGGCCAAGGCGGGCAGATCATGAGGTCAGGAGATCGAGACCATCCTGGCTAACATAGTGAAACCCCGTCTCTACTAAAAATACAAAAATTCGCGGGCATGGTGGCGCATGCCTGTAATCCCAGCTACTCGATAGGCTGAGGCAGGAGAATCGCTTGAACCCGGGAGGCGGAGGTTGCGGTGAGCCGAGATCGCGCCACTTCAGCCTGGGCAACAAGAGCAAAACTCCGCCTCAAAAAAAAAAAAAAAAAAAAGTGTCTGTATCTCTGACAGCTTTTAAGATTTTTCCTTCATGTCTGTTTTCAAGCAGTTTGATTATGATGTACCTTGTATGGTTTGCTTGGTGCATATCTTGCTTGGAATTTATTGAATTTCTTGGCTATATATAGTTTTCATTAAATTTGGAGAAGTTTTGGTCATTTCTTCAATTTTTTTTCCTGTCCCCCTCGTCTACTTTCTGGGACTTCAGTTACACATGTTAGACTGCTTAATATTGTCCCACAGGTTACTGAGGCTCTACTGCATATTTTTTCAGTCTTTTTTTCCCTCTCTGCTTCAGTTAGGATTGTTTCTGTTATGTCCTGAAGTTCATTTATATGTCTTTTTAAAATGTCTAATCTGCTATTAAGCCTATTCAGTGAGTTTTTAATTTTATTTACTGTAAGTTTCATCTCTAAAATTTCCATTTGGTTCGTTTTTTTCTTTTGGGATTTACAATTTTTCTCTTCATTATGTTCATATCATTGTCCTTTAAATCCTTGAACATTTGTAATAGCTGTTTTAAAGTTCCTTTGCTAATTCTATTATCTCTGTCATTTCTGTATTTGTTTTTATTATGTTATAAATAGTGACATAACAGGTAACATTTTCCTGCTTCTCTCCCTGTCTAGTAAATTTTTATTGTATTAGAACATTTTGAATTTTACATTGCTGATTGCTAGACTTTGCTATCTTTATTTCAAGAATGTTGAAGTTTCGCAGGAGGTTAAGTTGCTGATAAGCTTCATCATTTTGAGGCTTATTTTTAAACTTACGGAAGCATCTAGAATAGCCCTTAACTATACGGCTACTTCATACCTACTAGAAAGGCATGATCCTGCTGGGGTCTCTACAAAATGTCCCAAGTATTCAGTAAGTTCATTCCTCTCTGGCTTGTTGGAACTCAGAGTTTACCTAGACCTGTGGGAGCTCTGGAAATTGCTCAGCTTGTGGCTCCCCTGCAAGTCTTCATGGACTTTTACTCCTCACATGTCCAACTTAATATCCAGCAACAGATTAAACAGCAAATGTCTGGAGCTCTTTTTCTGGGGAGCTCTTTTTCTGGGTAGCTCCTTCATCTTCACTGCATTGCCTCACAAATTACAGCCAGTTTAGCCTCTCTAAATTCTGATGTTTGTCTTCCCAGCTCAGACCATCTTGCTTTGCAAGAGTGCCCCTTTCTTGTGCTATGGTGTAGAAAGTGTCTAGGCAGTAAGCCTGAGTAATCATAGGTTCATCTCACTTTTTCCTCTTTCTCTCAGAGAACACAATTTTCCCTGTTTGTAGTTCATTGTCTAAAAACTGTTGTTTCATACACTATATCTAGTTTTCTAGTAATTTACAGTGAGAAGGCAAGTCAAGTACTCTAGTAAGGCTGGAAGTCTAAATTTTAAAGATCATACAATATACGTTCTAGGGAAGTATACTATTTTTAAAGAGCTCTGTAATTAGTCCTTAAAGCAGATATTTTTATTTTTTTATTATACTTTAATTTTTAGGGTACATGTGCACAACGTGCAGGTTTGTTACATATGTATACATGTGCCATGTTGGTGTGCTGCACCCATTAACTCGTCATTTACATTAGGTATATCTCCTAATGCTATCCCTCCCCCCTCCCCTCACCCCACAATAGGCCCCGGTGTGTGATGTTCCCCTTCCTGTGTCCATGTGTTCTCATTGTTCAATTTCCACCTATGAGTGAGAACACGTGATGTTTGGTTTTTTGTCCTTGCAATAGTTTGCTGAGAATGATGGTTTCCAGCTTCATCCATGTCCCTACAAAGGATGTGAACTCATCCTTTTTTATGACTGCATAGTATTCCATGGTGTATATGTGCCACATTTTCTTAATCCAGTCTCTCATTGATGGACATTTGGGTTGGTTCCAAGTCTTTGCTATTGTGAATAGTGCCACAATAAACATACAATGTGCATGTGTCTTTATAGCAGCATGCTTTATAATCCTTTGGGTATATACCCAGTAATGGGATGGCTGGGTCAAATGGTATTTCTAGTACTAGATCCCTGAGGAATCGCCACACTGACTTCCACTATGGTTGAACTAGTTTACAGTCCCACCAGCAGTGTAAAAGTGTTCCTATTTCTCCACATACTCTCCAGCACCTGTTGTTTCCTGACTTTTTAATGATCGCCATTCTAACTGGTGTAAGATGGTACCTCACTGTGGTTTTGATTTGCATCTCTCTGATAGCCAGTGATGATGAGCATTTTTTCATGTGTCTGTTGGCTGCATAAATGTCTTCTTTTGAGAAGTGTCTGTTCATATCCTTCGCCCACTTGTTGATGGGGTTGTTTGCTTTTTTCTTGTAAATTTGTTTGAGTTCATTGTAGATTCTGGATATTAGCCCTTTTTCAGATGAGTAGGTTGCAAAAATTTTCTCCCATTCTGTAGGTTGCCTGTTCACTCTGATGGTAGTTTCTTTTGCTGTGCAGAAGCTCTTTAGTTTAATTAGATCCCATTTATCAATTTTGGCTTTTGTTGCCATTGCTTTTGGTGTTTTAGACATGAAGTCCTTGCCCATGCCTATGTCCTGAATGGTATTGCCTAGGCTTTCTTCTAGAGTTTTTATGGTTTTAGCTCTAACATTTAAGTCTTTAATCCATCTTGAATTAGTTTTTGTATAAGGTGTAAGGAAGGGATCCAGTTTCAGCTTTCTACATGTGGCTAGCCAGTTTTCCCAGCACCATTTATTAAATAGGGAATCCTTTCCCCATTTCTTTTTGTCAGGTTTGTCAAAGATCAGATAGTTGTAGATATGCAGCATTATTTCTGAGGGCTCTGTTCTGTTCCATTGGTCTATATCTCTGTTGTGGTACCAGTACCATGCTGTTTTGGTTACTGTAGCCTTGTAGCATAGTTTGAAGTCAGGTAGCGTGATGCCTCCAGCTTTGTTCTTTTGGCTTAGGATTGACTTGGCAATGTGGGCTCTTTTTTGGTTCCATATGAACTTTAAAGTAGTTTTTTTCCAATTCTGTGAAGAAAGTCATTGGTAGCTTCATGGGGAAGGCATTGAATCTATAAATTACCTTGGGCAGTATGGCCATTTTCACGATATTGATTCTTCCTATCCATGAGCATAGAATGTTCTTCCATTTGTTTGTATCCTCTTTTATTTCATTGAGCAGTGGTTTGTAGTTCTCCTTGAAGAGGTCCTTCACATCCTTTGTAAGTTGGATTCCTAGGTATTTTATTCTCTTTGAAGCAATTGTGAATGGGAGTTCACTCATGATTTGGCTCTCTGTTTGTCTGTTATTGGTGTATAAGAATGCTTGTGATTTTTGCACATTGATTTTGTATCCTGAGACTTTGCTGAATTTGCCTGTCAGCTTAAGGAGATTTTGGGCTGAGACAATGGGGTTTTCTAGATATACAATCATGTCATCTGCAAACAGGGACAATTTGACTTCCTCTTTTCCTAATTGAATACCCTTTATTTCCTTCTCCTGCCTGATTGCCCTGGCCAGAACTTCCAACACTATGTTGAATAGGAGTGGTGAGAGAGGGCATCCCTGTCTTGTGCCAGTTTTCAAAGGGAATGCTTCCAGTTTTTGCCCATTCAGTATGATATTGGCTGTGGGTTTGACATAGATGGCTCTTATTAGTTTGAGATACGTCCCATCAATACCTAATTTACTGAGAGTTTTTAGCATGAAGAGTTGTTGAATTTTGTCAAAGGCCTTTTCTGCATCTATTGAGATAATCATGTGGTTTTTGTCGTTGGTTCTGTTTATATGCTGGATTACGTTTATTGATTTGCATATGTTGAACCAGCCTTGCATCCCAGGGATAAAGCCCACTTGATCACTGTACAAGCCAGAAGAGAGTGGGGGCCAATATTCAACATTCTTAAAGAATTTTCAACTCAGAATTTCATATCCAGCCAAACTAAGCTTCATAAATGAAGGAGAAATAAAATACTTTACAGACAAGCAAATGCCAAGAGATTTTGTCACCACCAGGCCTGCCCTAAAAGAGCTCCTGAAGGAAGCACTAAACATGGGAAGGAACAACCAGTACCAGCCACTGCAAAAACATGCCAAATTGTAAAGACCATCGAGGCTAGGAAGAAACTGCATCAACTAACAAGCAAAATAACCAGCTAACATCATAATGACAGGATCAAATTGACACATAACAATATTAACCTTAAATATAAATGGGCTAAATGCTCCAATTAAAAGACACAGACTGGCAAATTGGATTAAGAGTCAAGACCCATTAGTGTGCCATATTCAGGAAACCCATCTTACATGCAGAGACACACACATAGGTTCAAAATAAAGGGATGGAGGAAGATCTACCAAGCAAATGGAAAACAAAAAAAGGCAGGAGTTGCAATCCTAGTCTCTGATAAAACAGACTTTAAACCAACAAAGATAAAAAGGGACAAAGAAGGCCATTACATAATGGTAAAGGGATCAATTCAACATCACCTGTGTCCAAGTGTTCTCATTGTTCAATTCCCACCTGTGTGAGAACATGCAGTGTTTGGTTTTCTGTCCTTGCGATAGTTTGCTCAGAATGATGGTTTCCACCTTCATCCATGCCCCTACAAAGGACAAGAACTCCTGCTTTTTAATGGCTGCATAGTATTCCATGGTGTATGTGTGCCACATTTTCTTAATCCAGTCTGTCATTGATGGATATTTGGGTTCGTTCCGAGTCTTTGCTATTGTGAATAGTGCCACAACAAACATACGTGTGCATGTGTCTTTATAGTAACATGATTTATAATCCTTTGGGTATATACCTAGTAATGGAATCGCTGGGTCAAATGGTATTTCTAGTTCTGGATCCTTGAGGAATGGTAATTCTGTATTTAACTTTTTGAGGAACTGCTAAAAAATTTTACTAAATAGTGGATATGTTTCTAAGTCCATAAAAATAGATCTACATCACAATTTCCATTGTGTGACTAGGACGTGCCATAATTAGTCTATCCACTTCCCTATTGGGCATCCTTGTACAAATATCTTTGTGTATGTTTGTGACTATTTCTTTAGGATAAACTTCAAGAAATGGTATTGCTGGGTCAAAGAGCTTTCTCACTTATAATTTTTTTTTTTTTTTTTTTTTTTTTTTTGAGATGGAGTCTTGCTCTCAGGCTGGAGTGTAACAGCACCATCTCAGCTTACTGCAACCTCCGCCTCCTGGGTTCAAGCAATTCTCCTGCCTCAGCCTCCCGGGTAGCTGGGACTACAGGCACGTGCCACCACGCCTGGCTAATTTTTTTTTTTTTTTTTGTATTTTAGTAGATAACGGGGTTTCACCTTATTAGCCAGGATGGTCTCGATCTCCTGACCTTATGATCTGCCCACCTCGGTCTCCCAAAATACTGGGATTACAGGCATGAGCACCTGGCCCTCTCACTTATAATTTTTGACACATATTGTCAGATTGCTTTCCGGAAAGGTTGTACCAGTTTATAGTCCTACCAACCATGTATGAGTACCTGTCTTCTCTAGCCTTCTTAATACTTTGTCAGTTGTACTTTGTATTTTTTGTTTTATTAAACATATTTTATATGTTTATCAGTTATATTCCTTTTGTTTTAGTTTATATATTCCCATTTGCAATTAAACATGCTTAAGTCCCTCCCATTTTAAAAAGTAAACGAACAACAAAAAAACTTTTTGATTTCACACCCATTTCTAAATACCCTAAGTAAAGTCTTCTTTGTAGAGTCAAGTTTCTTGAAAGATTGGTTTAAACTCATATTGCTTTCTTACTTCCAATTCATCCTTCAACATAGGGCAATCTGGGCTGGGCATGGTGGCTCATGCATGTAATTCCAGCACTTTGGGGGGCCAAGGCAGGTGAATTGCTTGAGTGCAGGAGTTCAAGACCAGTCTGGAGAACATAGTGAGACCCTTGTCTCTACAAAATTTTTTAAAAAATTAGCGGGCATGGCGGTGCACACTGGTGGTCCCAGCTACTAGGGAGGTAAGAGGAGCACTTGAACCTGGGAAGCTGAGACTACCGGGAGCCATGATCACACCAATGCACTCCAGTCTGGAGGGCCGAGGGAGACCCTGTCACAAAACAAGTAAACAAACAAAAACATAGGGCAGTCTGGCTTTGCCTCTCTGCTCCATAAAATGGATATTATGGCCGGGTGCGGTGGCTCACGCCTGTAATCTCAGCACTTTGAAAGCCCGAGGCAGGTGGATCATGAGGTCAGGAGTTCAAGAGCAGCCTGGCCAACATGGTGAAACCCTGTCTCTACTAAAAATACAAAAATCAGCCAGATGTGGTGGCACGCCTGTAATCCCAGCTACTCAGGAGGCTGAGGCAGGAGAATCGCTTGAAACTGGAAGGCAGAGTTTACAATGAGCTGAGATTGCACCACTGCACTCCATCCTGGGTGAAAGAGCGAAACTCCATCTCAAAAAATAAAAATAAATTAAAAAATAAAATAAAATAAAATAAAATAAAATGGACATTACATCCAGTCCCTTTGGATATTACATTTTTCAGTCCCTTTGAAGCATTTGATACTATGTCTTTCTTGAATTATCTTTTCCTTTTCTTCTATTATATTTTGTTCATCTGATTTTTTTTCTTTACCTCTCAGGCCACTTTTTTTATGGTGGTAAGAATGATAACTATTATAATAGTTATACCATTAATTGAGCACCTATGCACTATGTGTATTATATACATAATTTAATCTTTACAGCATTTCCCCCACCCTGCCCAAGTGAGCTGTGTCCTAGAGGTTCTTTCTTTCTTTTTTTTTTCAATTTTATTTAAGTTCCAGGATACATGTGGAGAATGTGCAGGTTTGTTACATAGTTATACGTGTGCCATGGTGGTTTGCTGCACCTATCAACCCGTCACCTAGGTTTTCAGCCCCGCATGCATTAGCTATTTGTCCTGATGCTCTCCCTTCCCTTGCTGCCCCCAACCCGGACAGGCCCCAGTGTGTGTTGTTCCCCTTCCTGTGTCCATGTGTTCTCATTGTTCAACTCCCACTTGTGAGTAAGAACATGCGGTATTTGGTTTTCTGTTCCTGTGTTAGTTTGCTGAGGATGATGGCTTCTAGTTTCATCTATGTCCTTGTAAAGGACATGATCTCATTCCTTTTTATGGCTGCATTGTATTACATGGTGTATATCTACCACATTTTCTTTATCCAGTCTATCATTGATGGACATTTGGATTGGTTCCGTGTCTTTGCTATTGCGAATAGTGCTGCAATAAACATACATGTGCATGTATCTTTGTAATAGAATAACTTACATTCCTTTGCGTATATACCCAGTAATGGAATTGCTGAGTCAAATGGTATTTCTGGTTCTAGATCCTTTGCCCACTTTTTGATGGGGTTGGTTTTTTCTTGTAAATTTGTTTAAGTTCCGTGCAAATTCTGGATATTAGCCCTTTGTCAGGTGGATAGATTGCAAAAATTTTCTCTCATTCTGTAGGTTGCCTGTTCGTTCTGATGATAGTTTCTTTTGCTGTGCAGAAGCTCTTTAGTTTAATTAGATCCCATGGCTTTTGTTGCAATTGCTTTTGGTGATTTCATCATAAAATCTTTGCCCATGCCTATGTCCTGAATGGTATTGGGTAGGTTTTCTTCTAGGGTTTTTATGGTTTTGGGTTTTGCACTTAAGTATTTGATCTATCTTGAATTAATTTTTGTATAAGGTGTAAGGAAGGGGTCCAGTTTCAGTTTTCTGCATATGGCCGGCCATTTTTCCCAGCACCATTTATTAAACAGGGACTCTTTGCCCCATTGCTTGTTTTTGTCAGGTTTGTCGAAGATCAGATGGCTGTAGATGTGTGGTCTTATTTCTGAGCTCTCTATTCTGTTCCATTGTTCTGTATGTCTGTTTTGGTACCAATACCAAGTTGTTTTGGTTACTGTTGCTTTGTAGTATAGTTTGAAGTCAGGTAGCATGATGCCTCCAGCTTTGTTCTTTTTGCTTAGGATTGTCCTGGCTATACTGGCTCTTTTTTGGTTCCATATGCATTTTAAAGTAGTTTTTTCTAATTCTGTGAAGAAAGTCAGTGGTAGTTTGATGGGAATAGCATTGAATCTATAAATTACTTTGGGCAGTATGGCCATTTTCACTATATTGATTCTTTCTATCAATGAGGATGGGATGTTTTCCGATTTGTTTGTGTCCTCTCTTATTTGCTTGAGCAGTGGTTTGTAGTTCTTGAAGAGGTCCTTCACATCTCGTTAGCTGTATTCCTAGGTATTTTATTATCTTTGTGGCAGTTGTGAATGGGAGTTCATTCATGATTTGGCTCTCTGCTTGTCTATTGTTGGCATATAGGAATGCTTGTGTTTTTTGCATATTGATTTTGTCTCTAC
This sequence comes from Symphalangus syndactylus, assembly GCF_028878055.3. Classification (NCBI taxonomy): domain Eukaryota; kingdom Metazoa; phylum Chordata; class Mammalia; order Primates; family Hylobatidae; genus Symphalangus; species Symphalangus syndactylus. The sequence continues at coordinate 23,689,665 of NC_072428.2, forward strand.
AGCATTTTTGTTATAGATGAGAAAACAGCCTCACAGAGTTTAAATATTGTTGTAGGCAGCCTCTAAAATGGCCTAAAGTGATTCCCACCTCCTGTTACTCATTGCTGTTTTGTAATCCCCTCCACTTGAGTGTGAGCTGGATTAATGACTTGGTTTTAATGAATGAAATATAACAGAAGTGATACAATGTCACTTTTTTTTTTTTTTTTTTTTTGAGACGGAGTCTCACTCTGTCGCCCAGGCTGGAGTGCAGTGGCATGATCTCGGCTCACTGCAAGCTCCGCCTCCCAGGTTCATGCCATTCTCCTGCCTCAGCCTCCCAAGTAGGTGGGACTACAGGCGCCCGCCACCACGCCTGGCTAATTTTTTTTGTATTTTTAGTAGAGACGGGGTTTCATGGTGTTAGCCAGGTGATACAATGTCACTTCTGAGATTACATTATAAGAAAACTGTGGTTTCTGTCTTGGGTGCATGTGTGTTTATCCTTCTCCCACCCTCTCAACCATAATGAAAAGAAGTCTAAGCTATCCTGTGAAGAGAGGTCCTGGATGATAAACACCACCTGGAAGAGAATTTAGGCACCCGAGCCAACAGCTGGCACCAACTGCCAGCAATATGAGTGAGACTCTTCCAGCAACAGTGAAGGCTTCACATGATGGAGCTGTAGATGATAACTTGATTGGAACCTCAAAAGAGATGCTGAGTCAGAACCATCAAGCCAACCACTCCTGAATTCCTGACCCATTGAAACTGTGGGATGTTTGCTGTTGTAAACCACTGAGTTTTACTGTTTTTCTCAATCTGTTTTACAATTTTCTCTCTCTTTGCCTCTCCCTTGGAGATTTTCATCAGCATTTTATCCTTTGTTTTCTTTTCTTCTCAAAATACACTCTCTGTAAGCAGTGTATTTCTTCTCCTCCCCTTCCCCTCCCTTCCCCTCCCCCTCCTCCTTCTCCTTCCCTTCTACTTTTCCTCCTCTTCCTCCTTCTCCTTCTTCACCTCCTCCTTCTTCATCTCCTCCTTCTCCTTCTGCTCGTTCTTCATCTCCTCCTTCTCCTTCTGCTCCTCTTCCTCATTCTCCTCCTTTCTTATTCCTTCTCCTTCTTTCTTCAACAGGGTCTCCCTCTGTCACCCAGGCTGGAGTGCAGTGGCACAATCATAGCTCACTGCAGCCTCAAACTCCTGAGCTTACTCACTCCTCCTGTCCCCGCTTCCCAAGTAGTTAGGACTACAGGTGTCTGCCACCACACCCAGCTAATTTTTAAAAATATTTCATCGAGATGGGGTCTTGTTATGTGGCCCAGGCTGGTCTCAAACTCCTGGCCTCAAGTAATCCTCTCATCTCAGCCTCCCAAAACACTGGGATTACAGGCATGAGCCATTTCACCCAGTCCAACTTGTATATTTTTGGCTGTCATCTATCTGCCAATGATTTTGAAATCTACATTTATAGCATTTATTAGGCCAATTTTCCCATACATCTAAATGTGCATTAGAATCCTAAAAGAAAACTCAGCAAACACCATTCTGGATATTGGCCTTGGGAAAGAATTTTTGACTAAGTTCTCAAAAGCAACTGCAACAAAAACAAAAATTGACAAGTCGAGCATAATTAAACTAAAGAGCTTCTGCACAGTAAAAAAAAAAAAAAAAAAAAAAAAAATCAATAGAGTAAATAGACAACCCATGCAAACAATGTATCTGATAGAGGTCTAATATCCAGAATCTAAAACAATTGAACAAGCAATAAACAAATAACCTATTTAAAAAGTGGACAAAAGACATGAACAGACACCTCTCAAAAGAAGACATATGAGCAGCCAACAAATATGAAGAAATGTTCAACATCACTAATCATCAGAGAAATGCAAATCAACACCACAAAGAGATAACATCTCACACCAGTCGGAATGACTATTAAAAAAAGAAGAGGCTGGGTGCGGTGGCTCATGCCTGTAATCCCAGCACATTTGGAGGCCGAGACGAGTAGATCACCTGAGGTCAGGAGTTCAAGACCAGGTTGGCCAACATAGTGAAACCCCATCTCTACTAAAAGTAAAAAATTATCTGGGCACAGCAGCACATTCCTGTACTCCCAACTACTTGGGAGGCTGAGGCAGGAGAATTGCTTGAACCCAGGAGGTGGAGGTTGCAGTGAGCTGAGATTGCACCACTGCACTCCAGCCTGGGTGACAAAGTGAGACTTTGTCTCAAAAAAAAATAATAAATAAAAAATAAAGTCAAAAACAACAGATGCCAACAAGGCTGCAGAGAAAAGGGAAAACTTATACACTGTTGGGAATGTAAATTACTTCAGCCACTCTGGAAAGATTGCTCAAAGAACTTCAAACAGAACTACGATTTGACCCAGCAAAACTATTACCAGGTATATAGCCAAAAGAAAATAAATCGCTCTACCAAAAAGACACATGTACTTTTATGTTCATTGCAGCACTGTTCACAATAGCAAAGACCATGGAATCAACCTAGGTGCCCATCAACAGTGGATTGGATAAAGAAAATGTGGTACATATACACCATGGAATACTACACAGCCATAAAAAAAGAACACAGTCATGTCCTTTGCAGCAACATGGATGAAGCTGGAGGCCATTATCCGAAGCAAATTAACATGGGAACAGAAAACCAAAGACCAATTTTCTTATAAGTTGGAACTAAACATTGGGTACTCATGAACATAAAGATAGCAACAATAGATCCTGGGGACTACTAGAAGAGGTAGGGAGGGAAGAAGACAATGGTTGAAAAACTGTTGAGTACTATGCCCACTACCTGAGTGATGGGATCAGTCATACCCCAAACCTCAGCATCATGCAATATAGCCATGTAGGCAACCTGCACATGTATACCCTTAATCTAAAATAAAAGTTGGAATTATTTAAAAGACAAAAGTAATAAATAAATACAGGTTTATTAGATATGACCACTTTAATGTATTACTAACTCTTCATACTCAGTAAGTTCAAACTGAACTCATATTTTCCTCCAAATCTACTACTACTCCTGTTTTCTCGCTCAAGGAATGACATCCACCAGTCATCTACTTACCTAATCTGAACTACGGGAGTCAGTCTTGACTCACCTTCTCCCTCAGCCTTCACATCCAATCATTGACCAAGTCCTATTAACTTTAGTTCCATAAATCACCAATGGGTTCACAGCTCTTCGTCTTTACTGATATCACCTGGACTGCTGCAGCGCTCTTCTGATGTATCACTCTGCCCCGTGTGTTCTCTCCCTTTAATTTAGTGTTTTTCAGACTTCTAGGTGCAACTTATCAGTGGTTCATGGAAATTAGTTCGGTGGGTTGTGACCAGAATTCTTTTTAAAATGAAATGAAATGGCATAGAAAACATTAGAGTGTATAATAGTAGGTACTGTTTGATGTGCCTATTGAGTTACAAAACATATTTCTCTTTGCTGGTTTCCATCAATGAAGTTTTGAAAACGTTAGTCCATTTTTTTTTTTGTACTGTAGCCAAAATGGTCTTTCCAGTCAGATCATGTTATTCATTCCTTGTTTAAAACCCTTCAGTGACTTCTCAGTGTCTTCCTGGTAGAGTTAAAACTCCTTAACATGCAATGTTAGGCCCTTAATGACCTAGGCCCAGCTTACCTCAAGCCGCATTTATCTTCATTCTTCTCCCTGCATGTAAGCTCTAGCCAAACGAAATCACTCATAGTTCCATAAATATACTCTTAATCTTACTTGCTCTTAAGTATCACTATATGCCATTTATTCTTTCTGGAGTGCCTCCTTATCCCCATCTATGACTCCATATCATACTTCAGGTATGTTTAGCTAACACCTTCTCCAAGAAACCTTCCTTGACTCCCCAAAGCAGGGACAGGACTATTCCTGCATGTGCCCATAGCAACCTTAATTTATCCCTATGAGAGCACTTACCACATACTATTAAAGTTGCCTGTTACGTATTTTCTTATCTTCATACCAGACTGTAGGTTTTTTGAGGACAGGGACTGTATTTTGCTCATCATTGTATCCCAAAGCCTAGTACAGTGCTTCACATGTAACATATGCTCAATATATAGGGGAAGAAAAAGCATGTTGGACTGATTCGCTGTTTTAAGGATACATAAAAATACTGCTTCACGGCCGGGCGTGGTGGCTCACGCTTGTAATCCCAGCACTTTGGGAGGCCGAGGCGGGCGGATCACGAGGTCAGGAGATCGAGACCACGGTGAAACCCCGTCTCTACTAAAAAAATACAAAAAATTAGCCGGGCGTGGTGGCGGGCGCCTGTAGTCCCAGCTACTTGGAGAGGCTGAGGCAGGAGAATGGCGTGAACCCAGGAGGCGGAGCTTGCAGTGAGCCGAGATCGCGCCACTGCACTCCAGCCTGGGTGACAGAGCGAGACTCTGTCTCAAAAAAAAAAAAAAAAAAAAACCTGCTTCACCTGACATGGTGGTGAGCACCTGTAGTCCCAGTTACTTAGGAGGCTGAGGCAGGAGGATAGTGTGGGCCTAGAATTTTGAGGCTTGTCGTGCACTATGATCGCACCTGTGAATAGCCACTGCACTCCAGCCTGGGCAACATAGCAAGAACTCATCCCTTAAAAAAATAAACTACTGCTCAAAACAGTTTGCCTTCCATGTCTATCTTGTTTTTAATAATGGGGTGGTTCTTCTATTACATATAACGTGGTATTATATAATAATGTGGTATGCATGTTTGAAAATGTATAAAGGTCTCCATTTTGCTTAAATATGATAAACTATATAAAATGAATGTAAAGTGATATTGTTATAAAGGGTATGGTATATTAAACTTACTAAAATATCATTTGACTTTCAAATAGAAATTGCTGAATGGTTGAACTGAAACACAGATTCCATTTATCACATTTGCTCAAATGTTTTGTACTTGTAAACAATGTTTTTAAAAGAATCTCTTCCATTTTACACTAGAATGTTCCAGAAGTAAATAATGAAAACAGTGAAATGTCAACTGAAAAATCAGAAAACACCATTATACAGAAATATAATACTGAGCAAGAAATAAGGGAAGAAAATATGGAGAATTTTTGTCCAGATACTGAATACAGAGAAAAAGAAGAAAAAAAAGAAGGCTCATTTATAGAGGAAATAATTATAGAAGGTAACCTTAAAATTATATTGATATTTTCTAATTTGTATGTTGATATTTACAGTAAATATTTTTGGGAAAATTACATTCTGCCTCCCCTCTTCATGACTTATTCCTAGTCTTTTTGCATTCTGGTTTCTGCCTTCACTATTTTGCTGAGAATGTTCTTGGAGTTACCAGTAACCTTCTGATGACCAGACCTAGGGCATTTTTCTTAATTCAGATAACCTTTCTGTAACCATTGGAATAATTCATTAATTCTTCCATCTTGAAAAAGTGTTTAAAGATGATACTGATTGGAGGTGTTCAAACCTAGGCTGAACAACCACTTGGTGGAGATGTTGTAGAGAGAATGATTGGACTTTTAAAAAGTCCTTCAAAAACCTGAAATTTATATTCTAGGTTAACTATACTAAAAAGTTGAAATCTTTGTTAGAATATAGATGAATAAAATTAATGTCTTGATTAAGTAGATATGCTATATACTTGTCCAAAACTATTCAAGAATTTAAAAACATTCACTGGGTAATGAATAAAAGTGATGATTGTCAGTCCTGAAGAAGCCAGCTAGCAATTTCTAGATACTGCTGGACCTAGGTAGTAATAGAAATTAGAGCATAACCTGTTAGGATAAATTAATTTTTATCAGCTATGTATTTATGTGAAATTGTACTAAATGTCCTAAATGAAGCAAATAGACTAGAAAAACATTTTTTAATACCTCAACTTACTTTCCGTTTACAAAACCAAAAATACTTTGCTATTATGAAATTAAAGTTTAATATGGGTAAAGCCAAATATTTAGCATGCTAAAGATATACTTGATATAATAAAGAGAACCCAGTATTTAGGTAATATTAATGTCATTAAGTTTGTATAATTATTGACCCATAAAATATTTAAGGTTAAATGTTTTTATAAAAATAGGTGATAAATATGTTTTATGAAATCAGCCGTTAGCGTATAATATAAAATTTTACTGTGTTCCCATCATGACAGATTTACAGCTTTTTGAAAAAAGCTTCAAGAATGAAATTGATACTGTTGTTTCTCAGGATGAAAATCAAAGTGAAATCTCCTTAAGCAAAACCCTCTCCTTAGATAAAGAAGTAATTAGTCAAGGACAAACCTCGAATACTATGGACAACAGAAAATCAGTTACTACAGAAATAAAAGACAAGATATGCTTGGAAAAAGACAATGGAGGTACAGAATTTAAATCACCAAATAATCATTTTGTAGTGTTAGATACAGCGATAGAAACAGAAAAAATACATCTAGAAAGAACCAGAGGATTAGATGTTCACCATACAGATGTAAACCTAAAGGTTGAAAATAACAAAACATCACTTAACAGTATTTTAAATGAGACAGCACACAATACATATCACAATAATAATAAAGATGTTTCTGAAAATGAGCCATTCAAACAATTCAGATTGCTTCCAGGGACTCAAGAACATGCTCTAGAGAAGGAAATTACAAATAGTGACCAAACCAAAGCAGATTTGGACTCATCTCTAGATATAAAAAAAAATCCTGTTCCATGTCAGAAATATAGTTTACAGAATTCAAGTAATGTTATGTTAGATGATAAACAATGTAAAATAAAACAAATACAACTGTTAACTAAAAAAAGTGAGTGCAGCATATTACTTTCTAAAGAAACTTCAGATTTTCTGCAAGTCTGTAATGATACTTCAGAGAAACCTGAACTAACTGTTCCCTGTGATATAGTAATCGACCACCACGTTTCATATGCTGCTTTTAGTACTAATTCAAAAGTACTTCTGAAGAACTCAGATAAAAATGTTCATAGTATGCCTATGTTGGTGAAACCCAACTCAAGCCCTGAGGGAAAAACTATGTGGAAAAATATGAGTGATATGCAAAACAGTCAATTTAATAACTGTTTGGGATACTTAGAAAACACTAATGTGAACGTTTCTCATCTTCATCTTAACAATGAAAATAGTCATGCTTCACAAGCCAAAGATGTTAAAACTGCTGTTCACATGAAAACTTGCACAGAAATAGAGTTTTCCAATAAAAAGAATCAGATTGATGAGAATCAGGTAACTGAAGCCACAAAAAATGACCTCTTCCTTTTTGTGAGCATTAATGAAAGACAGCATACATTGTTAAATAATACAGAGAAAACAGAATCATTAAATGACATCGTTTCAGGAAAAATGTTCAGTGAAGGACAGCTGGAGGAATCACATTCATTTCACATAAAGCCATCTGGAGATTTAGTAAACAGAAGCGGAAGGTCAACCTTTGATCTTTCAACTTCAGATAAAAAAACTGAGAAAACTCCAGTATACATGAATTTTTCAGACCCCAGTCCTTGGTCAAAAGTAAATCACATTGAAAGTCAAACAGCGAGCAGTTCAACCCCTAGCATTTCTTTGTTGCTGAAGGAGAGACCACTAGATCCATCAGAAAACAAAAAGATCATTTCAATGGCTCTTTGTAAAAATATTGGTGTGGATGATGTTGGAAAGGATATTGGACCAGGTAAGAAAACAAAGTAATGTTTTAATTCTTAAAATATTTTTCTACTTATTCTTGATAAATGTGTACAGTCATATTTCGTAAATTTTGTTTTAAAAGTTTGTCTTAATTAAGGAATAGCAAAAACAACAGATGTGGGTCATTATTTTAAATTAGGAACAACTACTTAATATTCTTTTGTTTTTTAACTTTTAGAGCAAATGCAGTGAAGTAGTTAAGCCTTCTGCCAAGTGTGCATATTTATTGCTCTTCTTTCTATATGCTCATCATTCATCCTTAAAAACTTCCTTCCCTCAGAACATTTTAGTTTCTCTCCTATGTTGTCTGTCTTTGCCCAATTTTCTCTCCCTTTCCTTAATTTTTCTATCTGTCCCTTCACCCACACCAGAAATCTGGCTCTTCCTTCTGTTTTATAAGTAATAATGAGGCATAACATTAATATATTTCCTATGACAAGTATTTGTCAGTTGAAAACACTTTAAATTGAATCCCTTAACATATATTAATGCATTCAGATGTTAAAGAGAATAGAGAGATTGTTCTGTTCTTAAAAACTGCCATATGAAATGGCATAATGTCCAAGTTTTATTTTAAAATACTCCAGATAAAAGTAGGGGAGGAGGTAAATGGATGAAATACATATGACTTAATATTGATGGGTATTAAGTACATGGCTGTCTATGTTTTTGTTTTTTTTTGTTTTATTTATTTATTTTTTTTGAGATAGAGTCTTGCTCTGTCACCCAGCCTGGAGTGCAGTGGTGTGATCATAGCTCACTGCAACTTTAACCTCCCAGGCTGAAGGAATCCTCCCACGTCAGCCTCCTGAGCAACTGGGAGTACAGACATGTCACTGCACCCAGCTAATTTTTAAAATTTTTTTGCAGAGACAGGTCTCACTTTGTTGCCGAGGCTGGTGTTGAACTTCCGGGCTCAAGTGATCCTCCTGCCTCAGCCTCCCAAATTGCTGGGAGCCACCACACCCAGCCTGAAAATTTTTCAGGGTTTAAAAATAAAAACATACTAGAGTATCATGAATTGGTGCTGTATAAATGTAAATTGAAAATAAAAAGCAGTAGTTTAAGAAGTATGATCATGAGGAAAATGGTTTTTTTATTGTTTTTATTTTCAGGACAGCATGTTTTCTTTTAATAGCAATCTCATAGTCAAAAGTTGCTAAGGTTGTTAAAGGCATTCTTATATTTTAAGGGAACTTTGTGGGTTTACATGGTACACTTAGACACCTTAAAAAGATGCAGATTCCAAGGAAAGCTTTTGTATGGCCCTCAGATTTAACAGTCTTCTTTTAAAAATGAAATTGAGAAAAATTTAAAGAGACTATTTGGTGATTAAAAACAAAAATATATCTTGTTTACTTGTACCAATGGGAAATAATGTAGGCAAAAATCAAATAACCAAAATACTGTATAACCTCATTTCCCAAACTGCAATTTTTCAAGGTCACAAAATATATTACTTAAGATTCCATTAACTTTTAATTAGGTACTGCTTTAAGTGCTGGTCTAAAAATCTACCATTTTTTTTGAAGTCCTTTCTTGTAAATTAAATTTCAGTGATATATAAGATACAAAGGGTGATATCTAAAATTCTGTAGAAATTCAACTTGTAAAATACTCTTAAATATGCCATCAGTATCTTTTAACCTTCATAATTTACATACTTCTCTAACTCATTTCTATCAATTTATTAAAGCCCAATGTGACCCCTTCTAAACAGCCCTTTGTTGGACTTCTCACTGTGGCCAATTTCTTTAAATAGTTTATAAATCTGGCATGTAGTTGGTTCTGACTTTTTCCATTAATCTGAATTGGTAAAATGTTCACTATACAAATGCTTACGTGTGTAGGAAATACAGTAACCAGAGGAATAATGATAACATTTTATCAGTTATTTTGTTTTAGACGGTATTTATACCATTTCTTTCACTGCTTTTAATGTGGAATTATAGTAATCAGGTTTTAGAAAGTAGCAATAATAAAATCTTGTTTGTTTTCAGAAATGAAATGCCTAATTTAAGAGCAAAGTCTAGGAAAACTGCAAAATATTCAACATTAAAATAGAAATTTGTTGCTTTTTAAATACAAAAGCATAGGATCAGAAACAAGTTCAGTCACTAAAATGAGTACCTAGAGAAAAATTCAGTTGCTGCCATTTCCTCTTTATCAATCAGATACTGCCAGCATTAACAGAGTTGCTGACACTTTGAATAACTGGAGTATCCATCCAGATCCCAAGGGAGAACCCAGTGAAGAGAAGAATGCAATTGCAAAGACTTTTTATGATTCCTCTTTTCCCACAGAACATGTAAGTCAATTAAAAATATTGCCGAGCAGACCTTAGTGAGCTAATTCTACAGATATGTGTAGAACTGTATGCATCTGGATGCTTTAAGACCTAACTGATCTCCAAAATAATATCAAGAGGGCAACATGGCACCATTTTTCACAATTAAGGTTGATAGAAAACAGCAGGAAAAAGTCACAGTGTATAAATCAAATAGATACAATCCAGCCTGTTTGGGGAAGGAGAGTGTGAGGCATCGGATATGTACTTCTATTTTTTACTCATCTAAATTTGGAAATAGTGGTATTTGAGCATTTAAAATTTTGTGTTAATAAAAGATTATGTCTAAAAGTAAGCTAATCAAGTCCAATTGTTTTTAATAATCCTTAAGTTAACTTACATTATTTTTGGAAACTGAGATGGAAAGAATTTAAAACTATTTCAATTATAACACGTGTGAAAGGATCAAGTATCCATGTGATACTGTATGGATATATGTATTAAAGTATTTGTAGAAATTATATGGCTTCTAGGAGTCTATTTGTCGTAAGGAAAGCAACTAACTATAGCAGGAAGGTTAGCTGCTTAAATATGTAAGTTTTATATCATAGTGTGTAGAACTTTAGCAAGAAAAAGGTTGTAGTGTTCAAACTATTAAACAACTTTCTCTTTAGCATATACAAAATGAATATTATAGTACTAACACATCCTTAACAAATAACAGCTTTTAACAAAGTATTTTATTTTCCTTTCTAAATAGGAGAAACCTCAAGTGAGATAGTATAACTCTTCTGGGAGAGTTGAGACAAAAATCAGGAACTATCCTTGATATGGTTTGGTTTTGTCCCCACCCAAATCTCATTTTGAATTGTCACTCCCACAGTTCTCACGTGTCATGGGAGGGACCCAGTGGGAGGTAATTGAATCATGGGGGCGGGTCTTTCCTTTGCTGTTCTCATGATAGTGAATAAATCCCAGGAGATCTGATGGTTTTAAAAATGGGAGTTTCCCTGCACAAGCTCTCTTCTCTCTTGCTGCTGCCATGTAAGAACTGCCTTTTGCCGGCTGGGCACGGTAGCTCATGCCTGTAATCCCAGCACTTTCAGAGGCTGAGGTGAAACCCTGTCTCTACTAAAAATACAAAAAAAAAAAAAAAAAAAAAAAAAATTAGCTGGGCGTGGTGGCAGGCACCTGTAGTCCCAGCTACTCGGAAGGTTGAGGCAGGAGAATGGCATGAACCCAGGAGGTGGAGCTTGCAGTGAGCCGAGATCATGCCACTGCACTCCAGCCTGGGCGACAGAGCGAGACTCCATCTCAAAAAAAAAAAAAAAAAAATTGCCTTTTGCCTTCCACCATGATTATGAGGCTCCCCAGCCATATGGAACTGTAAATCCATTAAACCTATTTTTCTTCCCAGTCTCAGGTATGTCTTTATCAGCAGCATGAAAACAAACTAATACAGTAAATTGGTACCAGGAGCGGAGTGTTGTTGAAAAGATACCCGAAAATGTGGAAGCAACTTTGGAACTGGGTAACAGGCCGAGGTTGGAACAGTTTGGAGGGCTCAGAAGAAGACAGGAAAATGTGGGAAAATTTGGAACTCCCTAGAGACTTGAATGGCTTTTTTTTTTTTTTTTTGAGATGGAGTCTCGCTCTGTCGCCCAGGCTGGAGTGCAGTGGTGCAATCTTGGCTCACTGCAAGCTCCGCCTCCCGGGTTCACACCATTCTCCTGCCTCAGCCTCTCCGAGTAGCTGGGACTACAGGCACCCGCCACTACGCCCGGCTAATTTTTTGTATTTTTAGTAGAGACGGGGTTTCACCGTGGTCTCGATCTCCTGACCTTGTGATCCGCCCGCCTCAGCCTCCCAAAGTGCTGGGATTACAAGCGTGAGCCACCGCGCCCGGCCTTGTTGAATGGCTTTGACCAAAATGTTGATAATGATATGGAGGATGAAATCCAGTCTGAGGTGATCTCAGATGGAAATGAGGAATTTGTTTGGAACTGGAGCAAAGGTGACTCATTATGTTTGGTAAAGAAATTGGTAGCATTTTGCGCCTGTCCTAGAGATTTGTGGAACTTTGAACTTGAGAGAGATGATTTAGGGTATCTGGCAGAAGAAATTTCTAAGCAGCAAAGCATTCAAGAGTTGACTTGGGCGCTGTTAAAGGCATTCAGTTTTACAAGGGAAACAGCATAAAAGTTTGGAAAATTTGCAGCCTGAACAATATGATAGAAAAGAAAATCCCATTTTCTGAGGAGAAATTCAAGCTGGCTGTGAAATATGCATAAGTAATAAGGAGCTGAATGTTAATCTCCAAGACAATGGGGAAAGTGTCTCCAGGGCAAGTCAGAGGTCTTCATGGCAGCCCTTTCCATCACAAGCCCAGAAGCCTATGAGGAAAAAATGGTTTTGTGGGCTGGGCTCAGGGTCCCTGTGCTGTGTGCAGCCTAGGGACTTGGTGCCCTGCATCCCAGCCACTCCACTCATGATTAAAAGGAGCCAAGTCATAGCTTGGGCCATTGCTTCAGAGGGTACAAGCCCCAAGCCTTGGCAGCTTCCATGTGGTGTTGAACCTGCAAATACACAGAAGTCAAGAATTGAGGTTTGGGAATCTCTTCCTAGGTTTCAAAGGATGTATGGAAATGCCTGGATGTCCAGGCAGAAGTTTGCTGCAGGGGCAGGGCTCTCATGGAGAACCTCTGCTAGGGCAATGTAGAAGAGAAATATGGGGTCAGAGCCCCCATATAGAGTCCCTACTGGGGTGCTGGCTAGTGGAGCTATGAGAAAAGGGCCACCATCCTCTAGACCCCATAATGGTAGATCCACCAACAGCTTGCGCTGTGCATCTAGAAAAGCCACAGACACTCAATGTCAGCCCGTGAAAGTGGCCAGGAGGGAGGCTGTACCCTGCAAAGCCACAGGGGCACGGAGCTGCCCAAGGCCATAAGAACCCACCTCTTGCATTAGCGTGACCTGGCCGCCATGCTGGATTTTGGACTTTCACAGGGCCTGTAGACCCTTTGTTTTGGCCAATTTCTCCCATTTGGAACGGCTGTGTTTACCCAATGCCTGTATCCCACCCCCCCTTGTATCTAGGAAGTAACTGACTTGCTTTTGATTTTGCTGGCTCATAGGTGGAAGGGACTTACTTGCCTTGTCTCAGATGAGACTTTGGACTTTTGAGTTAATGCTGAAATAAGACTTTGGGGGAGTGTTGAGAAGGCATGATTGGTTTTGAAATGTGAGGATATGAGATTTGGGAGGGGCCGGGGCAGAATGATATGGTTTGGCTGTGTCCCCACCCAAATCTCATCTTGAATTACAGTTGGTCTCACAATTCCCACGTTGTGGGAGGAACCTGGTGAGAAGTAATTGAATTGTGGGGGCCGGGCTTTCCTGTGCTGTTCTTGTGATAGTGAAAAAGTCTCATGAGATCTGATGACTTTAAAAGTCGGAGTTTCCCTGCACAAGCTCTCTTTTGCTGCCACCATGTAAGAATTGCCTTTTGCCTTCCGCCATGATTATGAGGCCTCCCCAGTCATGTGAAACTTAAGTCCGTTAAACCTATTTTTTTTCCAGTCTCCAGTATGTCTTTATTAGCAGCGTGAGAACGGACTAATACACCCTTTACACACTTTCCTAATTGAGCTCATAAGCAACAGTATAGTTTCCACTTGGTGTATGTGTGTATCATTAAAATATGGTGACTAAAGGGCAGTAACTCTGGCATTGGAAAATCTAAGTTTTAACTTTGCCCAATTGGATAAGTCATAGAATCAAAATAAACATGAAGCTTGAGGGCATCAAAGCTAAACATCCATTTCTAATTAGGGTGAATCCTTAACCCTTATAAGACAGCTGTTCTACTTTTTTTTTTTTTTTTTTTGAGACGGAGTCTCACTCTGTCGCCCAGGCTGGAGTGCAGTGGCGTGATCTTGGCTCACTGCAAGCTCCGCCTCCCGGGTTCCTGCCATTCTCCTGCCTCAGCCTCCAGAGTAGCTGGGACTACAGGCGCCCGCCACCACACCCGGCTAATTTTTTGTATTTTTTTAGTACAGACGGGGTTTCACCGTGTTAGCCAGGATGGTCTCGATCTCCTGACCTTGTGATCTGCCCGCCTCGGCCTCCCAAAGTGCTGGGATTACAGGCGTGAGCTACTGCGCCAGGCCCTCTACTTTCAAACAGTGGAATTTCACGTCTCACTTGAAAGCCCATTTTTATAATTAATCTAATAGGGGAGTTCTTTTTGTCTAATTCCTAATGCTCTATCTGCAACTAATGTTGCTTTTATGAATTTATTTTTGGCTGGGTGTGGTGGGCTCATGCCTGTAATCCCAGCACTTTGGCCAAGGCAGGCAGATCACAAGGTCAGGAGTTTGAGACCAGCCTGGCCAATATGGTGAAACCAGGTCTCTGCTAAAAATACAAAAACTGTCCGGGTGTGGTGGCAGGCACATGTAGTCCCAGCTACTCGGGAGGCTGAAGTTGCAGTGAGCCGAGATTGTGCCACTGCACTCCAGCCTGGGTGACAGAGTGAGACCGTGTCCCAAAAAAAAAAAAAAAAAAAAAAAAAAAAGAATTTATTTTTATAGAATTTTTAACTTTTTCATTGACAAGGTAATTTTTTTACAGATGAAACAGTGACATAAGTGTGAAATAACTTTCCAGGGTCATTAAGACACAATATGTGGTGGACCTAGGCTAGATATTGTGGCTCTTAGTCAAATGCTATATTATACCTTCTTAACTTTCACAATAGAAAAAATGTTTCTTCTGAAAGATTGATGCATATAAGACAAACTCAATTCACTGGCTGAATAGACATTTTCTAAGTGCTTATTACTATGTGCCAAGTACTATGGTAAGCTTCATTGTCCCAGCTTAAAGCTTGATTGCAAATTATCATGTAATGTGGGGCAAATTTAAAAGTAGATCTCCTTATAAATTTAATAGACCACAAGCACACCCATTCCTTTGCATATTGTAAAGGCTGTTTTGGCATGGCACTGAGAAATGAGCAGTTGTAAGGGGCCATTTGGCCCACAAAGCTGAAAATACTTACTCTGGCACTTTTTGGAAAAAGTTTATCAACCTCTGTTACAAATGAATTTTATGAAGACTTATAGCCAAAAAATAGTTTTATTTTTCAACATATTTTATGTACAGTCCACATCAATTCTGTTAAATTCAGGGAAGGTATTAAGTACCAATCCACTTTCTCTCTATGGGTCCAAAGTAACTTGAAAAGATGGTATGTTTTTCATTCTTGTTTTCAGCATTAGGTTGTTAGCCTACTGCAATCTTGATTACATCCAGGAATGAGGATGGAAAACCAGAGTAAGCAAAGCAAGCCACTTTTTTTTTTTATATCCAATGAATTAGATTCATTTAAGTTAAATTTTAAAATATAATCACAGGCAGAAATAAAAGGACTAGTACCAAGCTAGGGGAAATTTTTAGGCCAAAAATTAGATCTTGTAAGTCAGGCTGAAAGAGAAACAGGTGATAAATTTCTAAAAAGAATAGGAGGCGAAAGAACGAAGATACAAGGCAATATATCTATCTGACAACAGCTAGAACTAAAATTAATTACTGCAGTAGGCTGCAGAACCCTCAGGTAAGTTAAACAGGACAAGTTTTGTTAAGTGCAAACATTAGCTAATCTACACTGTATCTTGTTTCTCTAAAGCCAATTCCTGCTCCTACCCCTCTCAGCAAGTGGGTAGTTAAGGGGAAAGAAACTAAAGCAAGTAAACGTGTCCTTCCTTTCCATCATCAAGATAAAAAAGTCAAAGAATCAGGATTTTGGGAAACTGTTAATTTGTACTTGGATGCCAAATACACCAAAATGAACCTAGCATTTTGATGGCAAAATAGGAAATATTTATGTACATTTTTATCCATTACTAGTTATTCTTTCCAGTAATAGCATCTGGGAACTAAAAGAAGCTAATCAGTAAACTGAAGCCCAGAAAAATTAAATGACTTACTAGGTTCTCTTAGCAGTCCTGTGCAGACACTTTTGGAAGAACAAAGCCAATTAGACAAATATGAACAAAGAATCACCCCAAAGATCAGAGGTAAAACTCTCTGAGGGGACTAGTGGCTGACTATAGGATTTCAGGGAGGGAGCCAAAGAGAGCAATCCAAAAGGAACACTCCTTAGGGAGCCATGAACTTACCATTCTAAACATTTAAGTTCATTAAAAAAAAAAAAAAAAAGTGTTACTAGGTTGGGCACGGTGGCTCACGCCTGTAATCCCAACACTTTGGGAGGCTGAGGCAGGTGGATCATGAGGTCAGGCGTTGGAGACCAGCTTGGACAACATAGTGAAACCCTGTCTCTACTAAAAATACAAAAAATTAGCTGGGCATGGTGGTGGGTACCTGTAATTCCAGCTACTCAGGAGGCTGAGGCAGAAGAATTGCTTGAACCTAGGAGGTGGAGGTTGCAGTGAGCCGAGATGGCGCCACTGCACTCCAGCCTGGGTGACAGTGCAAGACGCTGTCTCAAAAATAAAATAAAATAAACTTAGTACTACATAATCTAACACTGAAAATGACAATGTTACTAACATGCTACTTTGACTGGTCAAATTGAAAAAGATTTTAATGTTAAGGCAGTACCCAAAGATCTTCACAAAGATTTATGAACAAATGATATTCACTGCAGCCTAGTTAACAGTGACCATTTTCTTACAATTTAAATGTCCAGAAATAAATTGCAGAACACAGAATATGATGGAGCTATCCTCTTAACAGACGTCAGAACAGGAGGAAATGCTAAAAATGTTTAACATAGCATATAAACCAATAAAAATATGACCCCAATATTTAAAAAGTGTATACAGAAAAGAGACCAGAAGATTTACACAAACTCTTTAATGGTGGTTGGGATCTTGGGTGATTTTAATGTAATTCTTACCCTGTTTCATATTTCTAAAAACACGTGTATATCCTTTTCAACTAAAACACAATACAGTATAGCTCACTCCTGTAATCCTAGAACTTTGGGAGACCGAGGTGGTTGGATCACTTGAGCCCAAGAGTTAAGAGAGACCAGCCTTGGCAACATGGCAAAAAATACAAAAATTATCTGGGTGTGGTGGCACATGCCTGTAGTCCGAGGTACTCAGGAGGTGAAGGTGGGAGGATCACCTGAATCCAGGGAGGTCAAGGCTGCAATGAGCTGTGATTGTGCCACTGCACTCCAGCCTAGGTGACAGGGTGAGACCCTATCTTAAAAAAAAGCCCACCATAATTGTTATTTTGAAAACAATTCAGTATTCCTTTTGTTTTATCTATTGTTTATTTTTGAGAGAGGGTCTCACTCTGTTGTCCAGGCTGGAGTGCAATGACACGATCTTGGCTCACTGCAACCTCCACCTCCTGGGCTCAAATGATCCTTGCACCTCAGCCTTCCAAGGAGCTGGGACTACAGTCGCATGCCACCATGCCCAGCTAATTTTTGGTAGAGATGGGGTTTTGCCATGTTGCTCAGGCTAGTTTTCGACTCCTGAGCTCATGCAATCCACTCACCTCAGCTTCCCAAAGTGCTGGGATTACAGGTATGAGTCACAGTGCCTGGCCCAGTATTCCTTTTGAAGAGAAAATTTTATCTGGGAATCTCTCAAAAACATCAAAGATTGTTTTGCATGAAATTAACTCAAATTAATTTTTGGTAGGGATAAACTGGAAACAAACATTCAATAGTAGGAGATATATCAAACATCCATAAAAGGGAGTATTGTGCAGCCATAGACAATTGTTTTTAACGACCTAGGAAACTGCTCACAGAGGAAAATACATAAAATTCTATAGAATGATCGAATAGGCTAAAAATAGAAAAAAAGGCTAGCAGCAAATAATACCAAAATGTCAACAAGCCTCTCTGGATAAGGGATTACTAATGATTTTTAGTTTCTTTCTACTTTACTCTATTTTCTAAATTTCCAGTAAGTATTTTAACATCAGAAAAGAACCTTAAAATGAAAAAGTTATTTAACACACTATTTTTAAAATTACCCAATACAGTGTCTTGAAAACATGCCAACTTCCAAATATCTCACTGCTCCTTCCTGTTTCTTCAACAATGGTGTTCTGAAGCATGGGAGGAAACATGAAGTAGTAAAAGGCAGTTTTTGTACACTTTACTTCCATTATATATTAGAGATTTTGAAGATCTACTACATAAGCCTACATATTCACATTGTATAGTTTTCTGGTGCCAGAACTACTAAGGTAGTGGAAATCAGCCAAGAGATGGTGGTTTTACCACATACTCATAACTGCAGAGGCTTTACAGACTCTTTAAGGCCTTTTGTATAATAATTTCAAAGGTAAAATTAATTAGTTTGATCTTTCCTAGGTGAAAACAAAACCTCTGATATCAACTCCGCTACAAAGCCATTTGCAGGCAATCAAGACTAAAAATACTTCTGGTGATGATGACTGGCAGAGCCTCATTACAAATCAACTAAATAAAAGTGAAAATTTACTAAGTTTAGAAAATGACAACCAGCCAAAAAAAAGGAAAGCAGAAGAGATGTTGGAAAAAGACAACAGATTAAAATAATGTAGATAAGTAAGTGCTTTCAGTAGTGAAATTATGTAACTGAAATTCTGGTATAGTTTTTACTAGAATAAAATGACTGTTGTATTTAAAGCTCTACGGTTTGTCTTCGCTTTTCCAAGTTTTTCTAATGTGAAGAAATTGTATTACTCTACTTCTGTCTTCCCTCTGTATATTATCCTTTCTTTAAAGTGCTCATTGCTTCTTCAATATCCTTTTTTACAGAACAGAATTTATGTATTGTATGACAGACATTGTGACCCTTTGTAACTTATTACTTCATATCCTCTGGAGTTTGTGATTTTAGTATAAATTTGAGACAATAACTGTCCAGACTTGGCAAATTTTTTTAGTTTATAATGTTTTACTAAGATTTAGGGCTTTTTTCTCAAAGAACAAAAATTATAAGCATAAAAACTCAGGTATCAGAAAGACTCAAAAGGCTGTTTTTCACTTTGTTCAGATTTTGTTTCCAGGCATTAAGTGTGTCATACAGTTGTTGCCACTGCTGTTTTCCAAATGTCCGATGTGTGCTATGACTAAAAATTGAAAAATTAAACACAGTGTTTGTTAGTCAACCTTTTAGCCTCTGGTATTCTTTTATAATACTACAGATTTGAATCCAGTTAAAAGCAAGATTAAATATAAGTAAGAGACATATATATAATACTACAGATTTGAATCCAGTTAAAAGCAAGATTAAATATAAGTAAGAAACAGACATATATATAATACTACAGATTTGAATCCAGTTAAAAGCAAGATTAAATATACCTAATTTAGAATTGTAAGAGAATTTAAGAATTACATAATTGTTTTTAAAAAATTTTTACCATATTGATCCTAAGCCTTCTAATTCTCCTGAACAACTATATAAAGCAGACATAAAAGTCATTAGTATTCTAGCCAATGCTCAGCCATTAAAGGAAATGTGCTGGAAAATAGGGCTCTTTCATTAAATAAGCTAATCACATTCAGTCTGAACTTTAATAAAATTATGATAAATAGCAACTATTTAACTACAGTCAACTGATAACACCACCTTGGTTCTCTAAACATCTAAGTGAAGTAATCGGAACAAACTAAATCGTTCTATAAAATGCTGCAAAGCATTAAATATCTTACCTGACAACTACTTTTCTCTGGGTCTGATCAATTTTGCAGTAGACCATTTTAGTTCTTACCGCTGAAAAAAGATGTTTTATATTGTATGTTATATGGAAAATTTCCAAGAAAACTAGCTAAGGTATGAAAACTGTGACCAAGTAAGCCATAATAAAACTTTATACTGTTTTCCAACATTACACACTGACTGTTTAAATCTAATAAGCAAAACAGTATGAGGCAACCAGAAGAAAGGTCATGCATTTGTCCTATGGCTGCTGGGACAATCTATATTAAATAAATATTGCATACGGTTTTTTGCTGTTTATTTTTTTTTTTAAGAATTCTAGGTGTTCTTCCCCTACCATCTCATACAGAGAAATAAACTAATTTCCTACTAAGTTATTACTTCTTCATAGAAGACTTAGAGCATTAGGGGAAAAAAGGTCAATAGTTCTGTACCTTTTATTAATCTTAATTGCATAATCCCAACTTTCAAATTTAAAAAGCTCAGAAAAAATTCCTGAGCAGTTAAGTTGCTTTATAATCTAATTGTTGGGGAAGAAGTTCTTGTTTCTAGGCTAATCATAAAAAAACTGGTAATGGTTAACACTTGAAAGATCACTTACTATGTGCCAGGCACTGTGCTTTACCTGTATTAATTCATTTAATCTTTACAACCACAAATGAATCCCTATATTCCTGTTTCACAAAGGAAGGGCCTGGTCTTAAATCCACGTCTAATACTAAAATCTGTGCTCTTAACCACAATGGTGTATTGCCTAAACATCTTTGTTCTATGTGATTTCAAGGGATAGAATATAGCAGTTTATATTTCTACTAAATTTTCACCCTACAACAAATATATCCACTAATCTACTAAATACGCATCTGCTACAAACAAATCTTTGTTGTGTAAGGCTCAGCTTCCAGATAAAAATCTTACTATGATCCATGTAGTAGATGAGAAATTCTAGAAATAAATGAAAATATTCTATCTGCCTTACCGTCAATAACAAATGCTTCAACATCATCAGCTCCAATCTGAAGTTCTTGCTGCATTGTGTCAAAAGAAATTTCCTTATTTTCTACTGCCATTCCCATAAAAGTAAGCAGTCTCATTTTTGCCATATTCTGTTCATGTAATAGGCCTAGATAACAGAATAGTGAAGCCTGATGAGTGTTCATACTAATTAAAGACCTGCACAATTACATCTCATGTTAAGCTGTGGACATTATTTTTACTTTTGTAATTGTGGAAATTATTGTTTGAGCACTTATATAGAACAATTTTGACAAAGCTTCTTACATTTGCAAACCATAAACTGACTCCACAGAGCATTAAAAACAATTTTTCTATAGTACCATAGGTGATAGATTCAAAGTTAAGAATGGGCCATAAAATGATTATTTTAGACCCTAAAAGTTTTGTACATTTTACATTTTAAAATAGTTATACATTTTAGGAGATAAAATCTACAAAGTACATTTCATAAGAACAATTTCTATTTACTTAAATTACCTAAGCTTATTTTTCACACTAATAGCTCTTCATTTAAACACAGAGGATTTCTTATCTACTCATTAGTTTTTTCTGTGTTACTATTACTGGTAAACATGAAGTTTTAAAGTACTTTCACAAACATTTTCAGTTATGAAAACATTCCAGTTTGCTTCAGGTCACTATTTAAAAATCAAAACTACTTACAAACCAAAACTGTCAAAGTGTGTGTGTCATTTAACATTTATAGGCCAATACAGTTAGTACTAGATATAATTAAAGAATACCATTAACAGTGATACCTGTTCTTTATAAGACAAAAGTAGAAAATTGCACAAATAATTCAAATTTTGCATTATAATTTCTAATGAAACATGATGTTGTAATTATTCAAATAACAACGTGTTAGGCCTAGAAGAAAACTTAAGGAATTACCCAGTCCTGATCCTTTCACTTTAAAAACAAAACTCAAGAGCAAAGAGATTAAATGGTGACTTATAGTCAAAAAATAGCAGTGCTAGGCCTAGAATAGGTTCATTTCTAAAATAAAGGGCTAGAAATTTTAAAAATTAGGAATCCTAAATATATAACCTAGTCCTAAGTAGGAGCAGAATTCTAACACAGTATCATATATACTTGTTTTGATGCTAACTTATTATAAAACTAAGTTTCTAAAACTAATCTAGATTTACATGTTCCTTTTCTCTGAACTTTTAAACTATGTAAAATCAGCAAATGATCAATCAAGTGCCCTCTAATAAATTCAGAGCTTCAAGTCTGTATTGTTTAAAAAGTTCTCTCTCTAAACACTCCATAAATAAATTTTAAATTTATAACATTCATATATTAGTGGAAGATTAGGGAAGCCCATTAACATAGGGCATGATCATCTGTTAATTAGCTGTAATTATGATACAGGCTTCCTATTTGGCACAGATTCAACAAAAAACATGATCACCATAACTCAAATGAATGAGGTACACAAGTAAGTATTGCTAACTGGGTTTAATGGAAATCTACAGGCATAAGAAATCAATTAGTGCACATTAACCCTAATTAACAATGCAAATTAGATGCCGATTAACTTTCTGAAGCAAAAGGTAGCAAATGGATAACACCAGATTACATGTGGACATGTTAGGGCAATTCAGTTGACACAAGATAATGCTACTGTTGGCCTAAGTTGTCAGTGTTAATAAAGGAAAATGTTCTGACAAACCGATTGCAACTTGTGGAATCTAGATAGTTGTCACTAGGCTTTCAGCTGTAATAAATGTTTAATTATACAATTAAAATAAAAATATACACAATATAAAGATGTTTTCTGAAAAGCATATAAACAAATTTCTAATAGAATACTGATTTGCACAGATGTTCAAGAAACGTAAGGCAAATGAAGGAATTTGAATTCTAGCTGGCACAATAAATTAGCAATGTTATGAATTTTTTCCTATCAATGAATTAGTATTAAACATTTTTTCAAAAATTCCTTAACATTCTCAGTTCTATTGGCATAGACAGACAACTCTCTTTCAATATAAAGTGATAGAAACTTCTGAAACTTCTATTATTTTAAATACTCCTGAAATTAAATCTATTTTACTGCTCATCTTTTCTGCAGTTACAATCTTACCATAAATGAGAAAACTTATCAGAGGAATGAAGATTATTTCTAGGCTGAATGCCATAAAACCGTTATCTATTTTACATGTGAAAACTTGCATCTAAAAACACTTTAAATTGGTGTTTAAAGTAACTTTAAAACAAAGAACCAAACTTAAAACCCTTAGGACTCCCGTTCTGAAAAATCAAACTACTAAGGCAGTGAAGTATGAGTTAAAGACTTTGTAGGAAGCTGTGCTTTGTTTCATAAAACTAAAATACAACCATCAAAGAGGAAGTCACAGTGTACTGTGTCATATTTCAATTTTAAAGTTATAAAAAATCTAATTTTATGGAAACATTTATTCATTACTAATATGTCAAAACCTTAATGCAGTAATAAAAAAATGTGCATCATTGAGCAATTTCTGCATTGTCACTGACCCGTCTTAAAATGCTGCAATATAGAAAACCCAATTCTAATGCATGCAATAGCTTATGAACCAGTGCTCCTTTGAAACAGTCAATTACACATCAATGGGGGAGTGTCAAAGTGTTAATTACTACTCCTTTTTCCTTGGTGCGTAAATAAAGAGGTTGCTGACATTAACATTCCATCACATAGCTTCATGCCACAAAACAAATTAACTGGGACAGAATGTGGTTTCCTGGGTCTAGTGCACCTGGCAAAGCTTTCTACACAAACACACTTACATCTACTTTATCTTGGTGTATTTCAAATGCCTTACTATGTTCAGAGTAAGTCAATCTTCCTCAATTCCAATGGAGGTGGACAATTTACAGGTGACAAGCATTAATGATTACCAAATTGAAGACTCAAAATACACCATACATTTCATCTGTATCCTCAAGAACCAGGAAGACTAGTCTCAAAAACAAAAAAAATTCAGTCTTAATATGGAAAATATAATCAATCTCTAATGTGTTTTGATTATTGCCTAGTAGGAAAACAAAGCACCTTAGTTTCACAGTTGACTCCAGTGTAAAGAAACTGGTAGTTTACAACATTTAAAACCTGTTCAACTGCAGATTTTCTAAGTTTTCTCTTTGTATTTTAATATGTTAAAAACATGCTCCAGAAGGAAATTAAAATATTGAACATATGTAGAGTTTGCTCAATAAGGATGAATAAGATCTGATTCAATTTGACAAACATTTACTGAACTGATACGCTAGACAAGAAAATTCAATGATAAAAATAATAAAGACTATGCTGTTTTCAACAAACTGTAGTTAGAAAAGTCTTACTATCACATAAAATTACATTTCCATTTCTAGTTCCATCTTTCAGATCTAGCTGGCAATACTATATACTTTTGTAATTTGTTAATGGCGGGGGTATCCAAGCATAAAATACTATAGTAGAGGGGGAAAAAACTATTTGTTACCATTCTGTGGCTATGGCTTAAAAAAGGGACCAAAAATACAAATCACCATATATCTAAGGAATAAGGTCTTCTACAAAGAAACAATATTATTTTAAGAATAATGTTTAGCTTAATAAAGTACCTTGAATCATCAAATTTTATCAGCTCTTAAAACATTTCTGAAAGTTACCATTATGATCAAAGTAATGGTAATTCTTTCAGTTGCTTTTCTGCTCACTCCTCCATCTCTAAATTTTAAAAACAAATGTACCAATGGAACTATTTCTTCAATCTTCTCCAAGCACCCGATTCTTGATATAACTTTACTTCAAAGAATCATGGTACAGAAGAGCTGGAAGGGCCTAAAGTTCGGCAAGCTCTTAAATAAGACAAAAAGGGTCCAAGTCATTTTCTCTCTCTCTTTTTTTTTTTTTTTCCGAGACGGAGCCTCACTCTGTCGTCCAGGCTGGAGTGCAGTGGTGCGATCTGAACTCACTGCAACCTCTGCCTCCCAGGTTCAAGTGGTTCTCTTGCCTGAGGCTCCTGAGTAGTTGGCACTACAGGTATGTGCCACCATGCCCACTAATTTTTGTATTTTTAGTAGAAACGGGGTTTTGCCATGTTGGCCAGGCTGGCCTTGAGCTCCTGACCTCAAGTGATCCACCCATCTCAGCCTCCCAAAGTGCAAAAATTACAAGTGCCAAGTTGTTTCCTTTTTTTTTTTTTTTTTTTTTTTTGTTGAGATGGAGTCTTGCTCTGTTGCTGAGGCTGGAGTGCAGTGGCGCAGTCTTGGCTCACTGCAACCTCCGCCTCCATCTCCCGGGTTCAAGCTATTCTCCTGCCTCAGCCTCCCGAGTACCTGGGACTACAGGCACCCGCCACCACGCCCGGCTAATTTTTTGTATTTTTAGTAGAGACAGGGTTTCACCATGTTAGTCAGCCATGATGGTCTTGACCTCCTGACCTCATGATCCGCCCGCCTCGGCCTCCAAAGTGCTGGGATTACACCTATAAGCCATCACGCCGGGCCCCAAGTTGTTTTCATACTCCCAGTTTCATTCTCTTTTTATCACAAATGCCACCTCCTACACCTTCTTGTTTTCTGATTCTCAATTCATTCTAAGTAGTATTTTAAACTGTCTACCTATTTTTGTGCTGTTCTATCACACATGACTCCTTTTAGGATAATCTACAAATAAGGCCACAACCATACTTGCTGGACCACATAGTACATAACTGTTAGTGTAACATGTTCCCACCTCTGTGCCTCAAAGAATAAATCCCAAAACTTACCAAGTGAATCAATGAAGTCTTTATTATTCTGATAAAACTTGACATATGATGCCAATTTAGCACTCACAAAAATGGTTAAAAGCTATACAGATAAGAGACAAAAAAGATACCGTCAATACAGAATTAAGATTTATTGTAAGATATTCTAAGATATTGTAAGATATTGTAAATATTATTTTAAAGATATTGACTCCTACATTTTGTTCAAGGCAGAAATATCATTCTGTTTCATCAAATTACCAAACCATCTGCTTTCATACGGCTCACTTTTAAAATGAAATAATCAGTAAATACACTGAGCTCTAAATTATCCACAGTGAAAGATGGTGGCTAATGGCATAGTCCAGATGCACAACAGTCCAAAATATATTTATACTTGCATTTGAAAAATGTTCATGTGTTTTTAAATATCAGACTTATCTTCCTAAGCGGGGCTAGGAACAATATATATGCAATAAAAAAGAAACTTTTATTATCTAAGTCTATAATGGTGAGTAAGTGAGAAGATGAAAGAAAGGGAGGTAGCCAGGCGCAGTGGCTCACGCCTGTAATCCCAGCACTCTCGGAGGCCAAAGTGGGCGGATCACTTGGGGTCAGGAGTTGGAGACCAGACCAACATGGCAAAACTCTGTGTCTACTAAAAATACAAAAATTAGCTGGGCATGATGGCATGTGCCTGTAATCCCAGCTACTTCTCCTGGAAGCTGAGACAGGAGAATCGCTTAAACCAGGGAGGCGGAGGTTGCAGTGAGCCAAGATCGTGCCACCGCACTCCAGCCTGGTGACAGAGTGAGACTCTGTCTCAAAAAAGAAAAAAGAAATTAAGAAAGGGAGGAAGAATAGGACTGTGTTCAGTGGATGAAGAAAAGCTGGTCCTAAATATGTCTGTTCCTGATATAAAAAGAATACATAGTTCTTGATCTTTCCATATCTTGCCATTAGTCACTTTTATTAATGCAAAGAAAAAGAGTCCTGCTTCAGTATGTAAACTTTAGGAAATGAGAACATTTTTTCACATTAAAGGATAAACTACTTACATCATGAATAAGCTCGCCTTCCAAAAACTTGACTGGTTTTAAAGTAAGAAGGTGATCAAAAAGAAATGCATTTGGATCTTTCAATGCTCGTACAATACACCTTAATTAAAGAACAAAAATATAAGCTCAGGGTTTTGAAATCCTGGCTTTTCACTGAGTTTTTGCAGATCATAAAATATACTTAATTTGGCAAAATATCTAACAGTCCAAAACATATAGACAACATTAAAAAAGCTACAGGATTGGCTTAAGACAGGCCAATACATTTATCAGGTTCATCTGTTTTAACAAAATGAAATATATTAATTGTAGATAAAAACATAGCTGGAGAGAAAGCATCAAGGTAATCAAATAGCAAGCAGCAGCAGAACCATATGCCAAGACACTAAGTGCTTCACCTGCCTTATATCTCATTTATTCCTCACAACAACCTAGGAGACAAACAGTATTACTATGCCCCATTTATCAACTATGAAGCAGTTCAGAAGTGCTAATTAAGAGGTGGAGTAAGAATGTGAATGGAGGCAGTCTGACCTCAAAGTAAAGGACCTTTACCACCAACTTCCCTTTTTATCAACTCCTATCATGTAGAGGTCCACACAAAGCAATGACCATATAAAGAAGTTTAATAATCCTTATTACACAGATTTAGAAAACTGATTCTATTCTTGTTACCAGTTAGATCTAAGACTGTTAAAAGCCCTTATTCTCATTAGCAATGGGTTAATTTCTGGCAAGCCATCAACTTTCCACCTATAACCTTAAAATTAGGGTCAACTGGCCCAAGATTAAGTTCTAATTCTTGGGTTGGGATCATCATCCCCATACCAGCAATACCCACACCCAGTAAACACCATGCAGCTATTTCATATTCAATCCACAGTTCTTCCAATATCAAACCTTGAATTTTAGTATCTACATTAGAATCACCAGGAAATACACACTATCAAATGGCTCTGGATCACTGGTGGTTGCAAACATGATTTCAGTTACATAATTTAATACTGTAGCTCACCTCTACATTGCTGTCAAACCCTCATTAACGTTTAACATTACCTGTGGGCATCAACTCGAGCCTGGGAAGCATTGTCCTCTGTGTAACTTCCGAGCAATTCCACCATGACTTTTGACGCAGCATCACTAAAAAGAAATATTGCTTTAGGAACTTGAAAGTATTACTGCTATTCCTTCATTTAAAAATATTTTTAAGAGGCAGGTACTGTGCTGATGACATTATAATGATGACTAAGAGAGACAAAGTCCCTGTCTATGGGAAAAGTCATGAAACTTTCCTTTTAGTAGGAAAGATGAACAACTAAGGAAAAGTAACTAATAAGTGCTATGAAGGAAATAAATGGTGATGTAATCAAAGCAACAAGGGCAGAAAACAGAAAGGCCGCTTTATGTACAGTGAGAAAACAAAGTCTCCCTCAGAAGAGATGACATGTAAGCTGAGACCAAAAGGATGTAAAATATCCTTTTCTTGGCCATGAAAAGAGCTGGGTTCATGAAAGGTGGGGTAAGATGACTTTCCAAGCAGAGGGAAGACCAAGTATAAAGGCCCTAGGCGGGAAAAAAGTTTTGTGTCCCAGAAACTGTTAGGACAGTATGGCTGAAGTTGAGAAAATACCAAATATTTAAATAACTCTACTTAAGATACCCTTCCAATTAAATTATTCTTACAGTTATACACATCAGTTTCACTGGAGTAAATAGGGCAAAATAAATAAATGCAGTCATTCAACTGGATTTTTAGAAAATGTTTATCTTTACTCCTCAAGACTTCCTTTAAACTGTGGAATTTTCAGCTTATAGAAAGCTTTGCTAACTAGGAGGAAGAGATTTTTTTTTCCTTTTTTCATTTTCTAAAAATACTTACTCCCCACATCTGAGTTTAGCCTGCGCAAAATCAGCAGAAACTATATCATTTATTTTAAAATGGGAAATGCTATCTAAAAGTTATTTCAAAACTAAGGTTTACTAAGATTCAGAAATACCACTGTAGGCATGGCTAAGTGGTAACCCGCATCTTAAATGTAGTGATATAAATGCCTAGGCACAGTGGCGCATGCCAATAGTCTCACCTACTCAGGAGGCTTGCTTGAGCCCAGGAATTCAAGGCTGTAGTGCACTACAATTGCACCTGTGAACAGCCAAATACCCACTGTACTCCAGTGTGGGCAACATGGTCAGACCCCATCTCTAAAAATAAAAAATTAATACTGAACTCAACCTGGAAGAGGCCACGATCCAAAGGAGCCAGAGCAGCTGAAAAAAAGTGTTTATTGGTGGTCTGAGCTTTGAAACTAGAGATGGTAGAGAACATTTTAAGAAAGGGAGCACACTCACAGGTTGTGTGGTAATCAGAGACCCCCAAACAAAAGTTCCACAAACTCTGGTTTTGTGACTTATTCTTGTGTTGACGAGGTGGATGCAGCAATGAGTGCTCAACCACACAAGGCTGAGGCGTGCAATGGAACCAAAGACAGCTGTTTCTAGAGAGAGTTCTGTAAAGGCCAGTGCCCATCCAACAGTGAAGAAAATTTTTGTTGGTGATGTTAAAGAAGATACAGAAGAACATAATTTGAGAGACTACTTTGAAAAGTATCACAAGACTGAAACCACAGAAGTTACAGGAGGACAGGCAGAGTGGAAAAAAGACAGGATTTGCTTTTGTAACTTTTGATGATCATGATAAAATTGTGGTTCAGAAA
Organism: Symphalangus syndactylus; assembly: GCF_028878055.3. Classification (NCBI taxonomy): domain Eukaryota; kingdom Metazoa; phylum Chordata; class Mammalia; order Primates; family Hylobatidae; genus Symphalangus; species Symphalangus syndactylus. Next base: position 23,718,828 of record NC_072428.2, read on the forward strand.
TAACACTCTATTAACAAGCGTTAGAGAAGTGAAAAGGGCCCTTTTTAAACAACAGATGCAGTTGTGGGGTGGATCTAGCAACTTTATGAGTTGTGGAGGAAACTTTGGAGATGGTAGTTTTGGCCATGGGTAGAAACTCTGGTGCAAGAGGAGGCTATGGTGCTGGGGTGGTGGCAGCAGGAGTAGTTATGGAGGAGGGATTGCTGGATATAATGGATTTGAAGGTGATGGTGGCAACTGTGGCAGTTGTCCTGGTTTTGATAGTAGAGGCGAGTATGGTGGTCGTAGATATGGTGGCAGCAGTGGAGGATATGATGGTTACAATGACGAAGGTAATTTGGGGAGTGGTAATTACAGTGGTGGCAGGAACTATAATGATTTTGGATATTATAGTGGACAATGACAATCAAATTATGGACCCACGCATGAAAGGGGGCAGTTTTGGTGGATAAAGCTTGGGCAGTCTCTATGGTGGTAAATATGGTAGCACAAGATTCTAAAAACAGCAGAAAAGGGCTACAGTTTTTGGCAGGAGTGCAAGCCAGGAGAAGTCAGAAAAGCTGCAAGTTACTTTGGGGCAATTATCCAAATGCATTAGAGGAACTGTAAAAATCTGCCACAGAGGAATGATGATCCACAGTCAGAAAAGTTACTGCAGCTTAAACAGGAAAGCCTTCTTGTTCAGGACTGTCATAGCCACAGTTTGCAAAAAGTGCACTATTGATTAATGCAGTATAGTGTCAATTAGATGTACATTCCTGAGGTCTTTTATCTGTTGTAGCTTTGTCTTTTTCTTTTCATTACATCAGGTATGTTGCCCTGTAAATTATGGTAGTGTAGTGGTATCAGGAATAAAAAACTGAGCAATTTTCAACTTTTCAATAAAAATTAAAATTAAAAAGTATAATGACTTAACTATAAAAATTCAAAGAAAAACTTTTAAAAAACCACATCTTACTCATTAGTTATCTTGTGCCACACTGTAAGCACAGGTGCAAGTCATTTTCCAGTTTTAGCAACCACAGTATACTTCAATCTTCTCAGCTAAAGAAATCTTTTTAATCCATTTGAAGCACACAGCATGGTGTCTGACATGTAAGGGCTCAGTTACCAGTATCACCCTTTAAAATGCACAACAGGCCGGGTGCGGTGGCTCATGCCTGTAATCCAAGTACTTTGGGAGGCGGAGGCGGGTGGATCACGGGGTCAGGAGATCAAGACCATCCTGGCTAACAATGGTGAAATTCCGTCTGTACTAAAAATACAAAAAATTAGCCGGGTGTGGTGGTGGCAACTGTGGTCCCAGCTGCTCAGGAGGCTGAGGCAGGAGAATGGCATGAACCCGGGAGGCGGAGCTCGCAGTGAGCTGAAATCGCGCCACTGCACTCCAGCCTGGGCGACAGAGCGAGACTCCATCTCAAACAAAAAAAAAGCACAACAAACACCATGTGCATCAACCACCAATATAAATAAAGTCATGAAGGGGCACCCATAAACTTGAAGCATTTTTACTTAACTGCTAGGCAACATCTCAGAATTTTACTAATTAGAATATGTATTTTATGTGTTCTAAAGAAGAAAACCAACTCTCAACATTTAGATCGGCAGAATGTCAGAAATGTCATGTTTAAACAAGTATCCGCTTCCAGTTCCCTACTGTGGGTGGCATTTATCCACTCAGTGCCCAGTAAGTGCTATCTTCTTGGGAATGCAATGGTTCACAGATGCGGTCCCTTGCCTTCACTTAGCCTACAACCTTACTTTCAACTAAGGGTGTTAAACGCTAGGATACAAGTAGAGGGTGCTGTAAAAGGGACGCACTAACCGAAATATGAGGGGGGTGTTTCTGGCAGAGAAATGAAGCTGACTACAGTAAGACTACTTAGACAAGGGGTAGGCAAACTTTCTGTAAAGGGCCAGAGAGTAAATATTTTAAGCTTTGCAAGCTATATGGTATCTGTTGTAACTAAACTCTTGGCAAAAGCAGGCACAGACAATATGTAAATGAATAGACATGGATGTAATACCAATGTTACAGACCCTGAAATCTGAATTTCATATAATGTCCACATATCATGAAATATTACTCTTTCTTTGATTTTCTTTCTCAATCATTTAAAAATGTTAAAACAATTCTTAGTACACGGGCTATACAAGAACCAGTGCCAGCTCCTGGTCCAGACTGGCAAAGAGTATGGTGCTTTTATACCTGACATAGGCTCGCTATGTCTAGGGTGTGATAAGCAAGAGGAAGGACACGGGTGGAGAGACGGAATATTTACATTAACACAAAGTTTTTTGTAGTCTGCCACTGCACCATCCAAAACTGATGAGATGCTTCACCACATTCACCAAGCTCATGCTACAGTAGTAGGTTGAAGCCCATGTTGGAAAGGCCCCACATCCTTTCTTAAAAAAAAGCCAAATTTCACTTTTTAAAAAGTTCAAAGATGAGGGAAAACTACTTTTAATCTTCATAGTTATCTTTAACTTAGTAGGTCAAATTTATAGAAATAGATTTATAGCAACTCTGTGGAGAACAGAGTAAAGCAAAATTACTGGCCCTACTTCTCTTTAAAAACATCCCCACCTACTTATACTGCCTGTTAAGTTATAAGTTAGTTCATTACTTCTGAATACCTTTTCTTACAATCCACAAGTGCCTCATAAAGTAGTCTTAAAAGGGTGTGCTTTTTTTCAGTGGTGAGATTCCAGTCAGAAATCCATTTTCTAACCTGCAAGAGATTGACAAAAGTTGAAAGCTGAGTAACACATATAAAAGTATAACATATAAAAGTACATTTCTGGCTGGGCATGGTGGCTCATGCCTGTAATCCCCAGCACTTTGGGAGGCCAAGGCGGGAGGATCAACTGAAGTCAGGAGTTTGAGACCAGCCTGACCAACATAGAGAAACCCCGTCTCTACTAAAAATACAAAATTAGCCAGGCGTGGTGGCACATGCCTGTAATCCCAGCTACTCAGGAGGCAGAGGCAGGAGAACTGCTTTAACCCTGGAGGTGGAGGTTGCGGTGAGCTGAGATTGCGCCATTGCACTCCAGCCTGGGCAACAACAGCAAAACTCCATCTCAAAAAAAAAAAAAAAAAAGTACATTTCTTATAAGCAGAACAACTATTCCACACAGTAACTCACTTGATCCAGCTCAGTTGGGATGTACTGGATGGCCCCACAAGATGCTGCCACTTTAATAAGGCTGCAATATACTGTGTATCTTACAGGAGTATTCTTATCCATCCCATGGAAAAGGTTGCTTAACCTGGTTGGTTAACAAACAAATAAACAATGTTTGAAATCAGCAACCAGTTTTAAGTTGAGGTTAGCTCTCACCACAAACCTGTGGCAGGTACCGTTAACAACTTCATATTACAAAGGAGGAAACTAGGGCACAGAAAGGTCAAGCCACTTGTCCAAGGTCACAGCTAATAAGAGCCACAGCTGAGAGTCAAGTTCCAGAATTCCTGCTCTGCACCATTAAAAGTTAGTAACATGAAAAAAGCACCTTGAAAAACCAAGTTTCTTTCAGATCTTAACTTACAACTGCAGTCTCAGAGATGGGCGTTCACCTTCGCGAAATTTGACCAGCTTTTCACATAGGCTTTCAATCAAAGCTTCTTGCTTGTCTGGTTCCAGGATCAAGAGTAGGGATACCACACTGTTCATCACACTTTCAACATCTACACAAGTATGGATAACACAATTAACAGTGGTACTACAATACTCAATGTGTCTAGTTAAATATGCATTTCCAGTGTTTTAATACAATGAAGACCATCAAATATAAGATACTTTTGCATTCAGAAAGCAACTTGTATATTTTATTAAAGAGGAAGGAAATTGACACCTAAGATGTGGTTTCTTTTTTTTTTTTTTTTTTTTTTTCAGATGAAGTCTTGCTCTGTTGCCCAGGCTGGTGTGCAGTGGTGCCATCTTGGCTCACTGCAACCTCCGCCTCCCAGGTTCAAGTGATTCTCCCATCTCGGCCTCCCAAGTAGCTGGGATTACAGGCACCTGCCACCACGCCCAGCTAATTTTTGTATTTTTAGTAGAGACGGGGTTTCGCCATACTGGCCAGGCTGGTCTTGAACTCTTGACCTTGTGATCCACCTGCCTCGGCCTCCCAAAGTGCTGGGATTACAGGCATGAGCCACTATGCCTGGCCTATGATGTGGTTTCTAACTAGTAAAAACAGAGACTGATTTACATGTATATAAAGTTTCCATTTTTACTGTCATGATATTCAATCATTTGGAAGTTACTGGTATGATTTGGGGCTAGGATACTTTCTTAATTAAGGAAAACTTTGTATATACATATAGGAAATCAGAAATTAAAGCTGTCAGCTCTCTGCTTGAATTAGTTATTTTTAAGTATTACAGATATTAATCATATCCTAAATCTAATCTAATTTTTTCGTATATGTGCTGCTGAAATCAGCATCTAAGTTTGATCTCTAAACCTTAACTAGAGATTTCTGAACTCACGAGTCTGAAAATTTCCCATTCTATCTCAATAAACAGGAAACTGGTCTAATAATTAAGTGGCTATTAGATTACTTGAAATTGTATCCCATTTGATGTTACTCTGAAACTTATGAACAGGAAAGAGCTTCATTTTTTTCTTCATTTTATTCTGAGACTATCAGCATTTAGCGTAGTAACACTTAAGAAATATACCTGTGTATAAAATAGAGGTTTTCTCAAAATAGGTTTACTTTACAGGTGTAATAAATTACACAAACTGAAAGCATGTGTGAAGGTAAGATTGAAAACAACAGTGCTTAGACTCTGGTTAACAATGTATTGTATAGTTGAAAGAGCTAGAAGAGAACTGTTGAATGTTTCCAACATAAAGAAAAGATGTGTGATATTCCAATTACCCTGATTTGATCATTACACATTGCATACATGTATCAAAATATCACCTGTGCCCCCAAAATACATACAACCACTACCCATCTATTTAAAAGTCCTGAAGTCTGAAATTCAAAACATATAAATACAGTCAGCCTTCTGTATCTGAGGGTTCCAAATCCTCCTTGCCTCAGATAATGAGGGACGACTGTATAATTCACAAGAAAAATTTAAAAGATTTTATTAGGAAATATTAGAAAAAAATTAAAAACAAACCTTTATCATCCTCCTTCAGACACACATCACAGGCTTCAATAATTTGAGCTAAATCAACATGAAGTCCACCTTCCGAGTTCTCTTCTGAAATCTCAGCTCCTTTAGATTTCAGATAAGCACGAAGCTCAGCAGCCTGTTGAGGATTGCTCTATTACAAAACTGACTACGAACCACAAAGCACAATCTCAAATTCTGTCCTCTTTCTGAAAAACTAAAATGCAAATACCGTGTTCAGCAACTATTTCAAATGATGTTGAAGACTCCTCCCTCACCTCGTCCATCTTGGCAATCCCACAAGAGCCACAGGTTTTCCTCCATGAGGTCCAGTGGCTCCTTAGACACGCTATGGCCCCCATGGATCACCTTCAGAATTTCTCTCATGTAGTCTGCACCCTGCTGGACTTTTGCACACAGCAAAAATCTTTTTGATAATATAACCCAAAGGGTTTGGTGGGGGTGTGGTTGCTGGGGAGAAGAAATCAATCTGACTTGGCAGATTTCACTTTTTTGAAAGAAATGAACAATAGTATTGCTCTCAAGTACACACATAACCACAGCTACTAGAAAAGTTACAGACATTACCTTGGCAAAAGGGTAATCATTTGTTAATTAGTTGAGAATCTATTTGAGATAAGCATTTTGGTTCACAAAAGGGCAATGTGGTGAATGCTGCCTTAAAATTACAACGAACTGGATCTGTTATGTAACTAATCTCTTAAAATTAAAAATGCATATCTGAGTCAGCATGCATCTTCAGACCTATAAAAACACAACTACGATAGCACATTCAGTCACTTAGACATTTCCTACCCTACTACCGAATTACATATATTTATTCCATTTTTCCTCTGGGACTCTTTATCTATGGCAGCCAAACAAATGCAGTTTTTTTTTTTTTTTTTTTTTGAGATGGAGTTTTGCTCTTATTGCCCAGGCTGGAGTGCAATAGCATTGAGTGCAATGGAGCGATCCCGGCTCACTGCAACCTCTGCCTCCGGGGTTCAAGCGATCCTCCAGCCTCAGCCTCCCAAGTAGCAGGAATTACAGGCATGCACCACCAGGCCCAGCTAATTTTGTATTTTTAGTAGAGGCAGGGTTTCATCATGTTGGTCAGGCTGGTCTCGAATACCTGACCTCAGGTGATCCACGGGCCTCGGCCTCCCAAAGTGCTAAGATTATAGGCGTGAGCCACCATGCCCAGCCTGGCTTTAAAGATAATAAAATGAGGATGTGCAACAGGAAGATGAAAGGATACCATTAGTAAATGTACAGGCATTACATTTTCTAGACCAAGCCCCCCCCCCAAAAAAATCAAAGCCATCAAGATTTTTAAACCCCCAAGTATATTTAGTTGCCTCAGGAAAGTATTAAACCTGCAGATCTGACGGTACTATCCTTTCAGGTAACAAGAACACAGTAACTTCATATAAGAGTTGGTATTATAAGCAAAATTAAAAAAAGAAAACAAACTGTCACCATGTCAGAGAAAACAAAAATACCACCAGAAATCATGCTTCATGCTTCTCTATGAAGGAAACAGATACACAGCAAACTTTTTCTAAGAACTATTCAACCACGTTTGCTGTTTTTCTGTCATCCTCACTGCCACAAGTGGTTGTGGAAGCAGCATAAGCAAACGAAAACAAAAAGATTAAGAATTCCATTTAACTCTAATCAAGCTGAGAATTTCACCAAAGTTAAACTAATCCTGAGCAATTTCATATTTCCCTGAAAGGACTGTCTACAGCGTAACTGATGTTACAAGAACAGAAGCAGAGCCTGAGAAAAAGACACTTTAAGATATGATCAACGACAAGAAATTCCTCCATTCACTTTGTATGTTAAAAAAAAAAAAATCCAAACACTTTCTCAGTTAACCTAACAGCCAACTGTTGGTAACATGCTTCCATTTCTAATCAGGTATCTTTTTCTGTCTTTCATATCTTCCTATCTGTGCTTAACCCCCTCCCCATCCTTGACCTTTTCTCTGCCTTTCGCATTTTCCCTTCTTACTTTGCTCTTCAGAGAATCGGAACTGCATTCCTACCATGGGGCAGGGGGAGGAGAGAGGGGGAACTCACTCCCGCAATTCTGTAAGTTGTCTTAAGTAAACTTCCATGCGAAGTTTATATGATATCCAATCATTTGGAAGTTACTTCCGTGTTAGCAGAGTAACAGAAATAAAACGACAAAGTTATGACTTCACAGAAGAATTTTCAGTAATACAAAATTAACTTAATACCATGTCGTGTTCAACTCCCACCAAATAAGGTTAAACTTTTGTTATGGGGAAAATGAGAACCATCAGCCCTGTACACCAAACAGCAAACGCCAAACGGGAAATTTAAAAATATCAGGATGGTCCATCAGGTGTACGCCTCACAGAATTTAAGAGCTGAACTGATACCATACTTTCGGGGTACAGAACAACTCTCACCCTCATACAAGTAGGAATAGAAAGCAAGCGTAAAATACGGGTCGTAAAATACGGGCATTTTGATCTTTTTTTTTTTCTGAGAGGGGCTCTCGCTCTGTAGCCCAGGCTGGAGTGCAGTGGCGCGATCTTGGCTCACCGCAAACTCCGCCTCCCGGGTTCAAACGATTCTCTTGCCTCAGCCTCCGCAGTAGCTGGGACTACAGGCGCGTGCCACCGCGCCCGGGTAATTTTTTTGTATTTTTAGTAGAGACCAGGTTTCACCGTGTTAGCCAGGATGGTCTTGATCTCCTGACCTCGTGATCTGCCGGCCTCGGCCTCCCAAAGTGCTGGGATTACAGGCGTGAGCCACCGCGCCCGGCCCGGCATTTTGATCTTTAGCACAAAATTACTTTTCCCTTCCTTGCTTATGCTGCCTACAGATTCGCCACCTCCCACTCCGAATGTGGCTGCATTTGACGGACGGAAGCAGACATCATTCCTAATCAGTCTACATGTACTATGTAGTCAGAAATGAGTCCCGACGCCCACCAGGGAGCTGGCGGTGAAGCGTCGGGCCCCGCGCTGGGACCGCCGGCTGGCGAGCTGGTGCGAATCGAGGCCAGGGACGCGCGCCCCAGCCACCGGCCTCCCCATTCTCGCGTGTAGAACAGCCGCGGGTGTCAGCCCCGGCCGCCCGGCCCAGGCTCGGCAGCGGTCCCTTGCGCTACTAGGACATCCCCCACCCCACCGTGGCGGCACCCGTAGACCGAAGCACACCTGATCTTCCTCACTGATGTCGATGAAGGCCGGGACGCTCATGGTGAAGGCCCGGGCACAGCGGACACTCCACTCGCAAGACCACGCCGACCGGAAAAAGGAACTGCGCAGCGCGACGCTGCCGGCGCAACTGCTTCCGGGTCACCCTGCGCGGGGAACTGTTGGGGCGGGGCCTTGAGAGCCAATCCTATCGCGCGCTCTCGCCGCGGAGCGCAACAGGGCGTGGCAGACGCGCTCGGGCTGGCCTAGTGGGTGGGACTTACTGGGCCACCACCCAGCGACGGTTGTCGCGGCCTCCGGTTTTCAGGCCCATGTAGCTATCTGCATTGATGTTGCCTCCCGCTGGCGCCTCCCTAAGTCCACCTTCCCTTGGAATGTTAAGCTTGTTGGGTCTTACCAAGTATGGATGGGTTTGTGTAGACCTGAAACTCTCCTGTACTGCTGTTGGGAACATAAAATGGTGCAGTCACTTTGCAGAGGAGTGGCACTTTCTGAAAAAGTTCAGCATCCACCCAGCATATGACCCAGCTATTCTTCTACTAAGTATTTACCCAAACTGTATGTCCGTACAAAGACTTGTACAAGAATGTTCATTGCCGCTTTTAAAAAATAGCAGCTTTGGCTGGGCGCAGTGGCTCTCACGCCTGTAATCCCAGCACTTTGGGAGGCCGAGGCGGGCGGATCACTTGGGGTCAGGAGTTGGAGACCAGCCTGGGCAACATGGCAAAACCCCGTCTCTGCTAAAAATACAAAAGTTACCGGGGCATAGTGGCGCGCGCCTGTAATCCCAGCTACTTGGGAGGCTGAGGCAGGAGAATCGCTTCCACCTGGGAGAAGGAGGTTGCAGTGAGCCCAGATCATGCCACTGCACTCCAGCCTGAGCGACAGAGCGAGACTGCATCTCATAAAATAAATAAAGTATACAATTCGGTAGTTTTTAGTATTTTCAGAGTTGCACAACCATCACCACTATTTAATTTTAGAACATTTTCATCACCCGCAAAAGAAACTGTACCCATCAGCAATCACTCCCCAGACCCCCTGGCCCTACCTCTCTCCAGCCCCTGGCAAACACTACATTTTGTCTCTATGAATTTGCCTTTTCTGGACATTTCATGTAAGTGGAATCACAAAATACACGGTGGCCTAAGTCAGACTTACTTCATTTAGCATAATGTTTTCAAGGTTCGTCCATGTATCACTCCTATATTCCTTTCTATTGCTTATAATATTGCATTGTTATGGATATACCACATTGTGTTGATCTGTTCATCAGTTGGTGGATACTTGGGTTGTCTCCATGTTTTGGCTATTATGAATAATGTTTCCATGAACGTTAGTGCACAAGATTTTGTGTGTACGTATATTTTTCTTAGGTATGTACCTATGAGTGGAATCAGTGGCTTATATAGTAAATTTATGTTTAGCTTTTTCAGGAGATAGTTTCCAAAAAGTTAACACTTTATTTTCAATAGCCAAAAAAAAGGAAACAACCCAAATGTTCATCAACAGATGAATGAAGTGGATCAAGAAATTGTTATACATCTGCTTAATGGAATACTGCTGTGCAACAAAAAAGGATGAATTATTGATACATGCAAAAACACAGATCAATCTTTTTTTTTTCAGTCTCTTCAGCCTGGGTGACAAAGTGAGTGAGACTCTATCTCTTAAAATAAAAGCTTGATTTTTTTTCTTTAGTTGACAATCCCAAAATAATTCAAAATAATTTTGCTTAATCATCATAATGTATGATTCCATTTATATAAAACTCTAGAAAATAGCATTATAGATTGCTGTTGCCTGGGGGCAGGTACTGGGTAAGGCGGAGGGAAAGATGGATACAGAGGGGCTTGAGGAAGCTTTTGGGGGTTACGGATGTGTTCATTATTTTGATTGTGATTGTGTCATGATTGTATGCATATATAAAATCTTTCAAATTGTGCAGTTTAAAAATGTGCAGTATATTGATACCACAATTATACTTCAATATAAAATAAATGCCAAGCAAAGGAAAAAAACAAGGTTGAGGGGATAGAGGACACAAAACATCTGGCTAGACTAAATTTGAAAGGATTAATTCTTGCATGGAATAGCGTTAACAATGTGGAAAGTGAAACTGAAGGCAGGGAACCTGTGTCATGTTCACTCTGCATTTCTGCACCCACCTCAGTGCCCAGCCCACAGTGGATAGTCAGGAAATACCAGCTGATTCTGAAGGAATAATCCCTGGACTCCTCCCCTCCCCTTATTATTGCAAAGTTGGAGGAATACAAACTCAACAATACAATATCATTTCATCAAATATTTAAAAGACTTGTCTCTTTTTTACTATTGTTAATTTTTTTTCATTCTGTGATCCTTGTGAAGTAAAGGAACACCCAGGGAAATTCTTGAGAGGGGTGGTGAGAAGATATGGACAGTTATTTAAAACTTTAAACTTTCATTTATTCAAAATAAACACACACACACACACATATATACAAACACAGGATGGGGGTGTGGCAGGCCCGAGCAGTCTTGGGAAATGCAACATTTGAGTAGGAAATGCCTGTCCTCACCTAGGTCAGGATGAATCTTGTGAGACAAAAGTAGCAAACCTAAGAAGCTATATTTGCTCATTCTGTTTGCCAGAGAATTTCACAAAGCCCCTGACTCAGTGACTGAGGGCAACTCTCTGGAAGAATACTCTAAAGATAAACAGGATAGAGCACAGGTCCCCATTCTCTTGCCTGAATCACTGCAGTTTCCGAAAAGATAAGTTCAATTATCTAGCCTCTGCTTCTTCATGTGCATGGGTATAATGCACACCCATGTCTGACAGCAATAATGATTGTCTCCATAATCTATAACCAGATGGACCCTGGCACCCAAACCATGATGTGATTTCGCTCTAATGTAACTTCTGAGCACATTTAATGTAACTTCTGAGCACAGGCAGAGCCACCACTGATGTACGCAAACTGTGTGCGGACACACTGCTTTGGAGCAATCTAACAGATACTCTCTGGAAGACTCTCCTGGGTTGCAATCCTCAGTAAGACCTCTGAATAAAACTAACTTTAATTCTTTGAAAGCTTGGCTGGCACGGTGGCTCATGCCTGTAATCCCAGCACTTTGGGAGTCCAAGGCAGGTGGATCACTTGAGGCCAGGAGTTCCAGGCCAGTCTGGCCAACATGGTGAAACTCTGTCTCTACTGAAGATACAAAAATTAGCCGGGACCTGGCAGGCTGAGGCAGGAGAATCACTTGAACTCAGGAGGTGGAGGTTGTAGTGAGCTGAGATCACACCACTGCACTCCAGCCTGGGCAACAGAGTGAGACTCCATCAAAAAAAAAAAAAAAGGAAAAGGAATCACCAGCGAGTTGAACAAAGCCCCATCATCTGCAAGGCAATATTCTCTTAGTTTAATTTTTACCTGAAAAATGCAACCAAATATTTACAGTTTTTCTTTATTGTTTAATTTGTCTATGTTCCCTTTGTTATCTCCTTTCTGATTAAAAATTCTGGAAAATGTGGATTTAACTATGTTTTTCAGTATTCTATTTGCAAGAGCCATATTAATATATTTGCTTGAAATTGTATTATTGGAGCAAAGCTGTATTTTTTTTTACAAGAATGCTTTGCATGACAGTCATATCTAAAATTTGTTTTCAAGTCTGTATGAGCATCTCAGAATGATGCAATTATTCATCTGATAAATGAAAGTATATTTTTATGCTAAAATAGCATATGTGGCCGGGCGCGGTGGCTCATGCCTGTAATCTCAGCACTTTGGGAGGCTGAGGCAGGCAGATCACCTGAGGTCAGGAGTTCGATCAAGACCAGCCTAGCCAACATGGGGCAACCCCATCTCTACTAAGAATACAAAAATTAGCCGGGCTTGATGGTGGGTACCTGTAATCCCAGCTACTTGGGAGGCTGAGGCAGGAGAATCGCTTGAACCCGGGAAGGAGAGGTTGCAGTGAGCTGAGATCATGCCACTGCACTGCAGCATGGACGACAAGAGCAAGACTGTCTCGGAAGAAAAAAAAAATAGTATGTGTAGTTGATTATCTAAATACTAAGACTATGTATAGAGGGTAATCCATTCTAAATAGGTGTCATTTATAGTATATTAGCACATCATACTTTTACTGAGTTGATGAACTATGAGCTCTGGAAAAGTGGGGATGTGTTCATTATTGCATCCCATCCCTTTTTTATCAACGTGCCTGATAGAAGTTGCAATAAGTATTTGTTGTATTAGTGAATGGTACTCTAAATGTTAACTCAGTAGATTGATTTGTGACAAATCTCTGAAAATTGCTTTAAATTTTAATTTTGAATGAAAAAATTTTAATTTTGAATCAAAATGAGTGATCACAACATTCTAGGAACACATGGAAAAGATTTTTTTTAAGCGTGGCAAAGACTGTCAACCTGACATCCACCCTCTTATTCCTTAGCAGCAGAACTAAGGTGTAGTTGTAGGTGCCACAATGCACCCTTCTATGATACGGAATTGATCAGCCTTCTTATAGCTAGGTGTAGCTGGTGAGATGTGGATGGAAATTTTGAGAGCAGCTTCTGGGAAAGCTCTCTCTTGGAACTGACTCTTTTGCCCTTGCCCCCCACTGCCACCCTCCGCTTTTTTTTTTTTTTGCTGCCTAAAACATGGACTTGATGGTGGGTGCTACAGCAACCAAACTAAAACCAAGACATGGTCTTGGTGGAAGCCATGTGGTGGAGAGGAAAGACAGAAGGAGCCCATATCCCTGATGATATTAGGAGAGTGTGATGCCAGCCCATGATGGCCTACCCATAAATTTATTTTACATAAGAGGAAAATAAACCTCCATCTTGTTTAATGCATTATTATATTGTTTTCTTCTTATATACAGATGAAACTAATCTTGATTGACACAGAGAAAAAGTTTGAAGTCTAAAGTCATAATTTTGTAAATTAAAGGTTTATGTTAGCGCAAGTTAACAAATTTGTATAATGCATATTGATGGTGGGAATCTTGGAATCTCTCTTAGTGTTGTTGCAATGTAATATTGAATTTACAAAGCTACCATCTTAGGATCTCAGAGATTTATAGCTAATAATGAAACTGTATACTAGCGATGCAACATATGATTGCGCTGACTTTATAGGTGAAACAAAGGATATTTAAGTCAGTTGATTGGTGACTTACTGAAATATATTGCACCTGAGCAGTAGATCCAGCAGTAGAACTCATGCAGCACCTTAAATCTCAGACACTTTGACCATTAGAAAGCATTAGTCTTTGTATTAAGAGAAAATTCATAAGGTTAACCTCCTCACTTCATGTGATATAGGCATTTACTGAAACATTCATAAATTTGTTGAATCCTAGGAAGACATATTCATCATTCATGCTTTTAAAATGATTTCAGCAAGGCTTGTCTATACCAGAGTAGAAAACTTAATGCACTAGGGAAAAGGTTTAGCAACTGCAAACAATGCAAATGCAAGAGTAATTTTATGAGCTAACAATTTTTAAGTTTTTGGGAAAAAAACTTTATTATTTTGAGCTCCTGTAGGTGCCATACTAACCACAATTCTGTGAGAGTTTGTTGTTGTTGAGACGAAGTCTCTGTCACCCAGGCTGGAGTGCAGTGGCGCAATCTCAGCTCACTGCAACCTCTACCTCCTGGTTCAAGTGATGCTCCTGCCTCAGCCTCCCAAGTAGCTGGGATTATAAGCGTGTGCCACCACGCCCAGCTAATTTTCGTATTTTTAATAGAGACAGGATTTCACCATGGTGGCCAGGCTGGTCTCGAACCCCTGACCTCAAGTGATCCATCAGCCTCAGCCTTCCAAAGTGCTGGGATTACAGGTGCAAGCCACCGCGCCCAGCTAATGTTGTTGTTTTGGTGTGTGTGTGTGTGTGTGTGTGGATGTGTGTGTGTGTAAAGATGAAGCAATAGAGGCGCAGAGGAGTTAGGCACCTCTGCTACTAAGAGATGCAGAGCATTGGCCAGCAATTCCTGTTCAGGTCTGTCTCATTTAACAGCTGCTGTTCTTATTTCTTTCCTTTTTGGTGATTTCACTTTAAAAATAGAATGTAAGACTTCTTTATGTAAAACATATACTTTTAAAATAAACTTTTGTACTGAAGTATAACTTATATTCAGATGCGCAGATTATAATAAGTGTACCCTTTGGTGAGTTATTACAGTGAACATACACAAGTACTCATCATTCAGGTTTAAAAAAAAAAAGAGCATTCATTAGCCATCAGGGAAAGGCAAATGAAAATCACAGTGAGATACCACTTTATAAAAAAGACATAGCAAGAATGGCTATCATATAAAAGTTTTTCTCTTCTTTTGTTGTCGTAGAGACAGGTTCTCACTCCCATCACCCAGGCTAGAGTGCAGTGGTGCAATCTCAGCTCACTGCAGTCTCCACTTCCTAGGTTCAAGCGATTCTCCTGCCTCAGCCTTAGACTAGCTGAGATTACAGGCCCTGCCACCACTCCCGGCTAATTTTTGTATTTTTAGTAGAGAAGGGGTTTCATCATGTTGGCCAGGCTGGTCTCGGACTCCTGACCTCAGGTGATCCCCCTGCCTCAGCCTCCCAAAGTGCTGGGATTACAGGTGTGAGCCACCACGCCTGGCTAAGCTTTTAAATGGAGGTATACTTGGAGGAGGCTTTACCCTTTTGCCTTTCCCCTTCTTCCTACCTTGGATGTAGATGTGGAGTTGGAGGTGGCGCAGCAATTTTGCAGCCTGGTGGTAACACGCTGAGGAGGCTGCATTCCGCATGCTAAAGGATCACCTAGAAAGCTACAAGGAACCTGGGTCTGTTCATTACAGAACCACCTTTTTAGCCTTGCAGAATTTACCTCTAGATTTCTTGTTTTGCAAGGAAAGTACACCTTATTTGCCTAGGTCACTATATGTCAATTTTGTTTTGTTATGGACAACAGATTTGGCACCAGAAGTGGAGTGCTTTAAGTAATAGAACCTAAAATTTGGCATTGGCTTAGTGAAAGAAGTCAGGCTTTGACAATGAGCACAAGGATTTCACAGGCTAGAAAGACCCTTGTTATATGACATCAAAACATTCTTCATGGAAACCTGTCTCCTTTTGTTTCTTGGAACATAAACCATGATGTTTTATGTTGCTGTTAGGGGAAAAAGTAGATATAATTTATGTTGACAGATCCTGGTTACTTCTTGCCACTTTCAGCAAAGTCCCAAAGGATAGGGGTAAAAAGCTACTTTGTAAGCAAAGATGGTTAGTAATATGCTAGGGTGAGAACCACTCTCTGCCTGGAGCCTCCAATCTCAACTGACTGAGAACTCCTTGCTCTAGAGCCCTGCAGGTTGAAATGCCAGTATACGGCCCCTGCCTGAAATTGGCAAGGCTAGCTGCAGCAAGTGGATAAAAACAGGGCTGCAGGCCTTTCTAAAGAATCTCCCTGTAGGAGTTCTCAGCCAGAATACATCTGAACCTGATAATAACAATCAGATTAAACATCTTTTCCCACCAGGGCCTATGGTTTCAAATTGCCCCAAAAACTGTTAATCTAAGGGCAAGAGGAATGCAGAACACATTGTGTGGTAGGTGGAAGAAAAGACTTAAAGACTCTAGGAAAGATCTTTGGCTATGGCTAGTGCTGCATGAAGCTTACAGGAAGCTTTGCACGTTTTTTTTGTTTTTTTTTTTGAGACAGAGTCTCACTCTGTTGCCCAGGCTGGAGTGCAGTGGCAGGATCTTGACTCACTGCAATCTCCTTCTCCTGGGTTCAAGCGGTCTCCTGCCTCATCCCCCCAAGTAGCTGGGACTACAGGTGTGCGCCACCACGCCCCGGTAATTTTTGTATTTTTAGTAGAGATGGGGTTTCACCATGTTGGCCTTGCTGGTCTGGAACTCCTGACATCAGGTAATCTGCCACCTTGGCCTCCCAAAGTGCTGGGATTACAGGCGTGAGCCACCGTGCCCAGCCAAGGCTGATTTTTAATGGATGTTGGTAGAAGACAAAAGATCCATGGATCAGAGACAAAGGGCTTTATTACAGCAGAGTAAGCAGCAAAGCACAACAGTACACTGCATTAGTTTCCCTATTCCCCAAGTCCCACAGGGGCTATGTGGATGTGCCCAGACATGTGTCCACACACACTGTAGGCTGCACTACAGATAAGGAGCCACAAGCTTAGGGAACCCAGATATTTTACGATGAACAGTAAGTTTGCCTGCCCTTTGCTCGGTATGAAAACATCTCCATCATCCTAGGCTGTCTGCTGTACAAACATCCTTGAAAACATAGTCCGAAACAAAAAATAGTGATTCTGATTTCAAGATACGTAGAGATACAAGAGACCCACGGAAAATTGTCTCCCTGCAGCATATTAGCAAAGAAACTCCAGATTTGTTGGGCAACAGCCTTTGGTTTTTCAACACCTAAGGCCACGCCAGGCCCCTAAACTCACACTAATTAGAAGTAGGCTGTGAAGGCTCCATGACGCCCCTGGGAAAGGCATCCTTTCCAAAGCTTTTCTCAGATGAGGTCATGGATAATAATGAACTCCAAGGATTCCTTCAGAGGGCAGAACCAGGGGCTCCCAGACATGCTAACTGATAGGGTTTTTTTTTTTTTTTTTTTTTTGAGACGGAGTCTTGCTCTGTCACCCAGGCTGGAGTGCAGTGGCGCAATCTCGGCTCACTGCAAGCTCCGCCTCCCGGGTTCACGCCATTCTCCTGCCTCAGCCTCTCCGAGTAGCTGGGACTACAGGCGCCCGCCACCACGCCCGGCTAATTTTTTTGTGTGTTTTTTTAGTAGAGACGGGGTTTCACCGTGGTCTCGATCTCCTGACCTCGTGATCCGCCCGCCTCGGCCTCCCAAAGTGCTGGGATTACAAGCGTGAGCCACCGCGCCCGGCCACTGATAGGGTTTGGATCTTTGTCTGCTACAAATCTCATGTTGAAATGTAATCCCCAGTGTTGGAGGTGGGGCCTGGTAGGAGATGATTGAATCATGGGGTGGATCCCTCGTGAATGGTTTAGCACTGTCCCCTTGGTGATCATGGAGTTCTTGCTCCGTTAGTTTACACGAGATCTGGTTGTATAAAAGCGTTGAGACTTGCCCCTTCTCCCTCTCTCTTGTTCTTGCTCTCACCGTGTGACATGCCTGCTCCCACTTCACCTTCCACCATGACTGAAGGCTTCCTGAGGCCCTCACCAGAAGCAGAGCACATGTTAGTGCCATGCATGTACAGCCTGCAGAGCTGTGAACCAGTTCAACCTGTGTTCTTTAGAAATACCCCATCTCAGGTATTTCTTTATAGCAATGCAAAAACAGCCTAATATACTAATCAAGATCTTATCACCACCAAGGCAAGGATTCCTCATTCTCTCTGCCAGAAGCCATGGTTTGAGATTTGCTGCGACTGCCATGCGTTTCCCAGTGTCTTGTTCTCACTTGGAGCTGTGACTCCTTCCTGCTCCTTCCTCTTATCCAGTCAGTGTGTTGGGGACAGTTACCTTATCTTTTAGTGTTAAGTTCACTATGCCCTGAGGAAACACATCTGGATCTGCACATCATTCACTAAGATTATGAGCCAGATGCCATATTTGGATGAGTTTTTTTTTTAAGATTGTCTCCCTTTTAGACAGAGAGTGAGCGTGTTTTATTTGTATGAGGCATGCTTGCATTATGTTAGATGGGAGAATTTTCTTGTGATTGTTCCTGTGTTGTTATTAAATTTAAGTATAGGCCAAGTGCGGTGGCTCACGCCTGTAATCCCAGCACTTTGGGAGGCCCAGGCAGGCGGATCATGAGGTGAGGAAATCAAGACCATCCTGGCCAACATGGTGAAACTCTGTCTCTACTAAAAATACAAAAATTAGCTGGGCGTGGTGGCGGGCGCCTGTAATCCCAGCTACTTGGGAGGCTGAGGTAGGAGAATCACTTGAACCAGGGAGTCGGAGGTTGCAGCAAGCCAAGATGGCGCCACTGCACTCCAGACTGGTGAGAGCGAGATTCTGTCTCAAAAAAAAAAAAAAAAAAAGTTTAAGTATAGAGGGCCAGGCGTGGTGGCTTATGCCTGTAATACCATCACTTTGGGAGGCCGAAGCGGGTGGATCATTTGAGGTCAGGAGTTCCAGACCAGCCTAGCGAACATGGTGAAACCCGTCTGTACTAAAAATACAAAAATTAGCCTGGCGTGGTGGCAGCCACCCGTAATCCCAGCTACTCGGGAGGCTGAGAGGCAGGAGAATCACTTGAACCTGGGAGGCAGAGGTTGCAGTGAGCCAAGATTGTGCCACTGCACTCCAGCCTGGGGAACAGAACAGAGTGAGACTCCATCTCAAAAAAAAAAAAAAAAATCCCTGGCTGGGCACGGTGGCTCATGCCTATAATCCCAGCACTTTGAGAGGCCAAGGTGGGCAGATCACTTGGGCCTAGGAATTTGAGACCAGCCTGGACAACACAGTGAGACTCTGTCTCTACAGAATTTTTTTTTTTAATTAGCTGGGCATGGTGGCACTGTTAAAGAGGCAGTTCTAAAAGAGCCTGATGCAGGTGTTTCTTGGATTTCAATTTGAGAAACACTGGCCTATTGAATACAATCCCAACTCCTTACCGTAGTGTATACAACACTCACGTGCCTCAGTGCCCACACACACACAAACACACACGTACATGTTGAACTGTTTGTACTTCCCCGAACGCAGCAGCCTGTTCAGATCCTCAAGCCTTTGCTTGCACTTCTCTCTTTACCGTGACATTCACTGTCCAATGTCCACTGATGAAAGCACAATAACTTTCAAGACTCAGATTAAGCATGCTCCTCTAGAACACCTGGTATGCTCACTTCCCTCTCTCCCTCTCCCCAGAGGAATGAAGCACTCCCTGTTTTATCTGCCCTCTGAATTGATCTCTACAGCATGCCTCTCCTAGCCAGTCTATGAGCCCTTAACAGCAGTGCCCCTGTGTTATTCACCCTTATAGCAAGGGGCCTAGCACAGTGCTTGATATTCATGAGATGGCTTAAAAATATTGGACCAATCAAAGAATAAAAATATTACCTTCTTGAAATCAAGCCAAATACCACAGTTCATCTCTAACTCAGTAGATCTCTAGCTATGAAAGTTCTTTTCAAACTAAAAAAGGCAAAAGAAGGGCCTTAATAAGGTGAAATATATCAAATTTCTGCTGATCCAGAAGCTCCATGAACAAGCAGGATTAATATTTCAAGATATGCACTCTAGGATTTTCTTCTAAAGTCTCCGGAGATCAAGATGAAATGCCCCTATCCAGATGGTTTTCCTCTCTAAACTATTAACATCAGAATTAATCTTATCTGGCAGTTTTTCTTTTTTTTTTTTTTTTTTGAGACGGAGTTTTGCTTTTGTTGTCCAGGCTGGAGTGTAGTGGCACAATCTCAGCTCACTGTAACCTCCACCTCCCGAGTTCAAGCGATTCTCCTGCCTCAGCCTCTGGAGTAGGTGGGATTACAGGTGCCCGCCACCACGCCCGGCTAATTTTTGTATTTTTAGTAGAGACGGAGTTTCACCATGTTGGCCAGGCTGGTCTCGAACTCCTGACCTCAGGTGATCCACCCACCTCGGCCTCCCAATATCTGGCAGTTTTTCATTACAGAGAAAGTGTGTTGTAAAGCACAGTTGTTTTGGAGGTAGAAACAACGCAGTTACACTTGCATCTGAGGCAAACACACAGTCCTTCTTGCTTAGGAGTTTTGTTTCCCTTTTCCTTAATGATAAAAACATGTCACTTCTTTGGTTTTATCTCCTACTCCCATATACAACCTAATTATGCTATTAAAAATTACTTGTAATTCCTCAAATGCAAAGATTCTCCCCATCTCGCTCTGTCTCTTTTTTTTTTTTTTTTTTTTTTTGAGATGGAGTCTCGCTCTGTCACCAGGCTGGAGTGCAGTGGTGCGATCTCCACCCACTGCAAGCTCCGCCTCCCGGGTTCACGCCATTTTCCTTTCTCAGCCTCCCGAGTAGCTGGGACTACAGGCACCCGCCACCATGCCTGGCTAATTTTTTGTATTTTTAGTAGAGACAGGGTTTCACCGTGTTAGCCAGAGTGGTTTCGATCTCCTGATCTTGTGATCCGCCCTCCTCAGTCTCCCAAAGTGCTGGGATTACTGGCGTGAGCCACCGCACCTGGCCTCTCCCCATCTCTTTCTGAAGTTGGTTGACTTATATATGGTTGTCAAGCCTCTCTTCACATATGGCCCCCTGGATGAAGCCTAAGTGTTTCCTGTCTTCTGCTTTCATCTACACCCTGCCCCCAGCCCCTGTTTCCTGGGCTGCTCCTTAGCTGGGTTCCCATCATGCCGCTATCCTGCTGTTACCCTGTGTATTGCAATGATTTCATTCACTTCTCTCTCTCCTAGGCCAAAGGGACTGTGTTCCACCAGTGTAGCATCAGTGTCAGAGCAGCAGTTCCTTAATGAATGTTTTTGGAATGTACTGTACACGTCTTATGTGTCAGATACCATTCCAGATGCTTTTGATACACCAGTGGGCAAGACCAGCAAAGGGCCCTGCATTATTTATGGGGTTTCCATTCTAGCAGAGGGACACAGACAAGAAAACTTACAAAACAAGCAAATCCTACTGTATGTGAGAAGACAATAATTTCTATGGGAGAAAAAACTAGAACAGGGCCAGGGGAAGCAACAAAGTAGGAGTTGCAATTAAGGGCCAATTCACTCAGCAGAGGGGAAGTCTCAATGGAGAATGTAAAGGTTTCATTTGCTACCTGTAGGGGACTGAGCAGGAATTTCTTTGTTCGGAAGGTGGTAGTGGGAGGTTTAAACCCAAAAGGGTGTTCCAGGCAGAGGAAGAAGCCACGTGTCCAAAAGCATGCAGTCTTGAGAGTTGATGATGCGGGGGTGCTGGTGGGATCTCTGTGAGGCTGGGGGAGTGTGGAGGGCTGCGTGAAGTCATGGAAGATGAAACTGGCGAGGATCAGGGGCCAGGATGCGGAGGGACTCACATGTCCCGCTAAGGAGTTTGCACTTTACCCTGTAGACAGCCAGAATCCTGTTGATGATTTTATGCAGGGGAATGACATGTTTATATTTATTTTGAGGAAGATAATTCTGGCAGATGTACTGGAGTGGTGAGAGACTGGACAAGTCACTTAACCTCTCTCTTCCTCTGTTTTACCATCTATCAAAGAAGACGAACCATATCTGCTCTGCTTACCTCCTAGGACTTTGGGGAGAAATAAATGAGATAAGAGATGTGAAAACACTTTGAAAAGTATATGGTACTGTAAAAATGCAAGCTGGTGCTGTTGTTATTTCAGCTGTGCTGTGTTTGGGAATGTGGTTTTAGAGAAGCCCACAGCATCAAGGAGAGAAGCAGAGGAACAACCCCATTCCTATCTCCCTAGAAGACGCAAACCCAGTGATACTTCAGTTTAGTAAATGCCTATTTCATCGCTCCACTGTACAAAGAACTAAGGAAGTTTTACAGAAATGAGAGAAAACCAACTTCAGGGGAGATTATAGTCTGGAGAGATGCAGTACCTCGAGGAGAGGAAAACATACCCACTCAAAGAAAACCCAGGGACATGAAGATACGATCCAATGCAAAAGGAAGAAGCTAGAGAGGGATGGAGATTGGGGGCATTTGGACTCCCTAAAAGAAAGTGAAGCCCTGGCTGGGCGCAGTGGCTCACACCTGTAATCCCAACACTTTGGAAGGCCAAGGCGGGCAGATCACGTGGGGTCACGAGTTCGAGACCAGCCTGGCCAACATAGTGAAACCCCATCTCTACTAAAAATACAAAAATTAGTCAGGCATGGCAGCGCATGCCTGTAGTCCCAGCTACTAGGGAAGCTGAGGCAGGAGAATCGCTTGAACCCGGGAGGCAGAGGTTGTGGTGAGCTGAGATTGCACCACCGCACTCCAGCCTGGGCAACAGAGCAAAACTCCGTCTCAAAAAAAAAAAAAAAAAAAAAAAAAAATGGGTTCGGCTGGCTGCGGTAGCCCACGCCTGTAATCTCAGCAATTTGGGAGGCCGAGGCAGGCAGATCACTTGAGGTCAGGAGTTCGAGACCAGCCTGGCCAACATGTCAAAACCCTGTCTCTACTAAAAATACAAAAAGTTAATCAGTGTGTTGGCACATGCCTGTAATCCCAGCTACTCGGAAGGCTGGGGCAGAGGAATCACTTGAACCCAGGGGTGGAGGTTGTAGTGAGCCAAGATCATACCAATGCACTCCAGCCTGGGCGACAGAGTGAAACTCCGTTTCAAAAGAAAAAAAAAAAAAAAAAGAAAGAAAGGAAAAAGAAATGGAAGTCACGTAATTTGCCCTAATTAGGTGATGATTTGCTGAAAACATCTCTATTGCTCCACTCCCTTAGATGAGGCAGAGTGGGAGGAGAAAACAGGAAGACATTTTACCAGGTAGAAAGCTTTATGACTGGTTGCATGATGCAATCCATTTTTTTTTCCCAAAAGCAATGCTTTCTAAACAAATTATTACATTTTGATATTTTCAAAATCATGAGTTTCTTGGTAACAGACATGAGTAAGCCTCATTACAGAAACACCTTGGCTCAGTCTACCGAGTGCTTTTCCCTTCTCTGGTATTTGTTGGGTATAAACAGATCCTAGGCATATTAAATTATATCTTTTTTTTTTTTTTACAATTCAGTGTTTTTAATATATTCACAGCGTTGTGCAAAGAACACCACTATGTTTTAGAACATTTTCATCATCCCCAAAATAAAGCCTACACTAATTAGTTACTCCCCATTAAATTATGTCTTTAGGCTTCTTTTTGAAGTCAAGTTTGAGTAATAATATCCTTTGAATAATATCTTTCTATCTCCTACTATCTCAAGTAATTCCATAGGTGTACTATTATTACATTTTCCATTGTATGCACATTTGTAAATTCTTTTGTAAATTATGACAAGGCGTATATCTTTGTAAAAATGGCAGAACTGGCCGGGCAAGGTGGCTCACGCCTGTAATCTCAGCATTTTGGGAGCCCGATGAAGGCAGATCATGAGGTCAGGAGTTCGAGACCGGTCTGACCAACATGGTGAAACCCCATCTCTCCTAAAAATACAAAAATTAGCCAGGCATGATGGTGTGCGCCTGTAATCCCAGCTACTCAGGAGGCTGAGTCAGGAGAATCGCTTGAACCCAGGAGGCAGAGGTTGCAGTGAGCTGAGATCGCGCCACTGCACTCCAACCTGGGCAACAAAGCGAGACTCCATCTCAAAAAAAAAAAAAAAAAAAAAACTGGCAGAACCCTCAGTGTTTGAAAGTAAATCCTGCATTGGGTTAGAGCCGCCCATGCTGTACACATCCATTGCCACCCATGTTGTACATTATATCCCCAGAACTTTTTTTTTTTTGAGACAGAGTGTCACTCTGTTATTCAGGCTAGAGTGCAGTGGTGTGATCGCCACTCACTGTAACCTTTAACTGCTGGACTCAAGTGATCCTCCTGCCTCAGCCTCCTGAGTAGCTAGGACCACAGGCACTTGCCACCACACCCAGCTAATTTTAAAATTTTCTGTAGAGACCAGGGTCTTGCTACATTGCCCAGGCTGATCTGAATTCTGTGCCTCAAGTAATCCTCCCACCTCAGCCTCCCAAAGTGCTGGGATTACAGGTGTGCATCACTGCACCCAGCCAAATTTATTCATCTTATAACTGAAATTCTATACCCTTTGATCAACATCTCCCTATAGCCATTTGAGTCAAATGAGTGCCGGATATTTTTGTTGATCCATCTCTCCCACCCACTAGGCTTACTCCTTCACCGACAAGAGTGTGTTGATTCCCTCTGTATCCTCAGTGCCATGCACACAGTAACCACTTTAAAAATATTTAACCAAAATAGCACACAAGGTACATCAATGATGACTGCAAGGTGTGGAGTCTGATTTACTGAGAGAATGGTGTACCTCTTGAGAGACAGTTAACTCTTCAGTTGGAAGATCTTTACACTTAATAAGCATGTTATTGTTTCAAACATTTTTAATTTTTTAATCCTTTCTTTTTTTTTTTTTTTTTTGAGATGGAGTTTTGCTCTTACGCCAGGCTGGAGTAAAGTGTCGCGATCTCAGCTCAGTGCAACCTCTGCCCTCTGGGATCAAGTGATTCTCTTGCCTCAGCCTCCAGAGTAGCTGGGATTACAGTCACACACCACCACGCCCAGCTAATTTTTGTATTTTTAGTAGAGATGGGGTTTCGCCATGTTGGCCAGGCTGGTCTCGAACTCCTGACCTCAGGCGATCCACCCAATTAGAATGACCCAGAACACTGGAAACACCCAATGTTGGCCAGGATGTGGAGCAACAGAACTCTCCATACCACTGCAAATTGCTGCAGCTGCTTTGGAAGGCAGTTTGGTGGTGTCTTAAGAAACTAAATGATTCAGCAGTTGTGTTCCTTCATATTTATCCAAATGAACTGAAAACACAAAAGCCTGCACACAAGTGTTTATAGCAGCTTTATTCACGCTGCCAAGCCATGGAAGCAACAAGGATTTTCTTCAATAAGTGAACAGATAAGCTGTGGCACATGCAGACAATAGAATATTATTCAGTGCTAAAAAGAAATGAGCTATCAAGCTATGAATAGGCGTGGAGGAAACCTTGATGCATACTTCTAAGAGAAAGAAGCCAATTTGAAAGCTCTACATACTGTATGATTCCAACTACATGATATTCTGGAAAAGGCAAAACAATAGAGACAATAAAACCTCAGTGGTTGCCAGGGGCTGGGTGTGGGGCAGGGATGAATAGCAAGAGCACAGAGTGTTTTAGGCAGTGGAAATACACTGGATGATACCATAATGGTAGACACATGTTGTTATACGTTAGTGCAAACCCATATAATTTACAATACTAAGAGTGAACCCTGAAGTCAACTAGGGGCTTTGGGGGATTGTGATGTGTCCATGTAGGTTCATCAGTTGTAAGAAATGTACCACTCTGGTGGGAGGTGTTGACAATAAAGTAGGCTGTGATTGTGTGGAGACAGGTGGGGATATGGGAAATGTCTGTACCTTTTTTTTGGATCTTGCTGTGAACCTAGAACTGCCCTTAAAAGACAGTTTTTTAAGGCAAGGCTCAGTGGCTCATGCCTGTAATCCCAGCACTTTGGAAGGCTGAGGTGGGAGGATCATTTGAGGCCAAGAGTTGCAGACCAGCCTGGCCAACATAGTGAAACTCCGCCTCTACTAAAAATACAAAAGATTAGCTGGGTGTGGCGGTGCGCACCTGTAATCCCAGATACTAGGGAGGCTGAGGCAGGAGAATAGCTTAAACCCAGGAGGCAAAGGTTGCAGTGAGCAGAGATCGAACCACTGCACTCCAGCCTGGATGACACAGTGAGACTCTGTCTGAAAAAAAACCAAAACCAAAACCAAAAAACAAAAAAAAACCTCTTAAATAAATCAATCACAATTCCTTAACATCATCAACTATCTGGTCAGAGTCCATGTTTCCTTGATTGTCTTATTGTTCAATTTTTACAGTTTTTTGAACAAGGATGCACTAGAATTTAAACTTTGTGACTGATTGGACATTGAATCTCTTTTAATTTATAAATTGCCCCTCCATCTATTTTTTTCTTTGCAATTTGGTTCCGTAGAGTATTTCACGTATGAATTTTATAAATTGTACCTATCCAGTTTGTTTAACATGTTTTTTTTCTCCCCTGTATTTCCTGTATATATATATGGTTATTAGGTCTAGAGTTTTGATTAGATTCATTTTGGTAGGATTTTTTTTTTTTTTTTTTTTTGAGACGGGGTCTCGCTCTATCACCCAGGCTGGAGTGTAGTGGCACGATCTCGGCTCACTGCAAGCTCTGCCTCCCGGATTCAAGTAATTCTCCTGCCTCAGCCTCCTGAGTAGCTGGGACTACAGGTGGGTGCCACCACACCCGGCTAATTTTTTGTATTTTTAGTAGAGACAGGGTTTCACTGTGTTAGCCAGGATGGTCTTGATCTCTTGACTTTGTGATCTGCCCACCTTGGCCTCCCAAAGTGCTGGGATTATAGGTGTGAGGGATGTTTTATAGGTAATGGTTTTTGGGTGTGTAGTTCTACCAGGAGGCAACCATACCTGGTTATTTTAGTTTTTGTGATATTAGCAGCCATGAATCAACATTATCTAGATCCATTAATCCATTAGGTGTTGCGCAATCCTCTAATTAGGGGTTACCTTGATTTTTCTAATTCCAGAATTCCTTCATCATTTATCAGCTGAAATAATTCTATAAAAAGAAACTTGCTCTCATCAACTATTTGATTACTCTGGGATATAGTTCACAAAAGAAAAGTAGGATAAATTCTTGTTTCTTTCCTTTTATCTACCAAATTTTAAATAGTATATTGATTCCCCAGCATTCTTCAAAGATAACAAGGGAGGTCTTTTCAAAATAGCAGTTTAGGCCTGTGCAGTAGCTCACGCCTGTAATCCCAGCACTTTGGGAGGCCAAGATGGGCAGATCACCTGAGGTCAGGAGTTTGAGACCAGCCTGGCCAACACGGTGAAACCCTGTCTCTACTAAAAACACAAAATTAGCCGGATGCAGTGGCGCACTCCTGTAATCCCAGCTACTCGGGAGGCTGAGGTAGGAGAATTGCTTGAGCCTAGGAGGCAGAGGTTGCAGTGAGCTGAGATCATGCCATTGCACTCCTGCCTAGGTGACAAGAGTGAAACTCTGTCACAATAAAATAAAATATCAGTTTAAATTCACTTTTTTGAAGGCATTCTAACTTTCACAGAAAGATATTGCAGGCTCATCTTGTAGATTTCCAACTGTGGACCTGGAATCAGCTATTCCTCCAAGAAGGTTTGGGTCATTTTTAGAGGAAAATAGTATTTAGAAACCACAATCTGAGAAGTAGGGGAAATAGGACTTCATTGAATTAAATTTTTTTTTAGATTCAATATAAAATCCTTTGAATAGAGCCCCATCCACTTGTATGGATCCACAGACTTCTGAAGATTTTTTCCTTAGAGAATTACTACTTTGATAAAGCATCGTATTCTTTGAACATCTGAGTTTAAAAAGAAAACTTACTATATAGAAGAAAATAATAGCAATAACATTAATTTGCACTTAGGGCTTATGATAGGCCAATTGTGTGTGACACCCCTATTCCCACCAGAGATGTCCATAACTTAATCCCTGGAACCTGTGGATGTTATTTTATATGACAAAACAAATTTTGCAGATGTTAAGTTAAAGATTTGAGATGCGGAAATTATCCTGGATTATCTGGGTAGACGTTATACATAATCCCAAGTGTCCTTACAAGAGGGAGAGAGATGGAGATTTGACAACAGAAAGGGAAGGCAATGTGACAACGAAAGCAGGGATTGAAGTGATGTGGCCACAAATCAAAGGACGCCTTAGCCTCCAGAAGCCGGAGAGACACAAAACAAACTCTCCCCTAGAACCTCCAGAAAGGACCAGCCCTGTGGACATTTTGATTTTAGCCTCATAAAACTCAATTTAGACTTCTGTCTTTCAGAACTAGGACAGACTAGGCCGGGCTTGGTGGTTCACGCCTGTAATCCCAGAACTTTGGGAGGCCGAGGCGGGCAGATCACGAGGTCAGGAGTTCAAGACCAGCCTGGCCAACATGGTGAAACCCCGTCTCTACTAAAAATACAAAAATTAGCTGGGCATGGTGGCGGGCACCTGTAATCCCAGCTACTCAGGAGGCTGAGGCAGGAGAATCATTTGAACCCGGGAGGCGGAGATTGCAGTGAGCCGAGATCATACCATTGTACTCCAGTCTGGGTGACAGAGCGAGACTCTGTCTCAAAACGAAAAACAAATAAAAACAAAGAACTAGGAGAGAATAAATTTCTGTTATTTTAAGCCATTATATTTGTAGCCATTTGTTACAGCCACACTAGGAAAGGAATGCAGAGCCTCATCCTAAAATGAGATATGGGAGGTAGGGAAGTGTATTTTGGAGCATAACAAAAAAATTAAGAAAAATTGTGCACCTTAGAAGATTGCTGGGATCTAGTGCAGGGCTTGTGTTTACGTGAAACTAAAAGGACTAATTAACAAGGCAGTTGTTAAACTTCACCTTTTACACCTGTTTTAGCAACTTGAACTTTTGCTCAAGCAGCTCTGAAGATAACTTGCTAGGAGGTTCTGCTGCAGGAGGTCAGGTTGCAGGCCTCCAAGCCAGGTTTTAAGAAATATGTGAAGCTCACAGGAGCAGTCAGGTGCTGATATGATGGGATTTGGCAACCCCACGGTGTTGTGTGGGGTTGACCTTGGGATGGGTGAAGAGCAAAGGCTTTCAGACTCCTGCTCTTGGTAATAACAAATGCTGTTAGCAAGTAATAAAAGAGCATTTCACCAACAATCAGTAGCGGAATAATTCAAAACATATTTTTGTAAAGAAAGGAGCAGTAATGGAATTGTGTAATAGTGGGAATGAA
Source organism: Symphalangus syndactylus (assembly GCF_028878055.3). Taxonomy (NCBI): domain Eukaryota; kingdom Metazoa; phylum Chordata; class Mammalia; order Primates; family Hylobatidae; genus Symphalangus; species Symphalangus syndactylus. The sequence continues at coordinate 23,747,617 of NC_072428.2, forward strand.
GGAGCTGAAACCATTGCTTTTTAAGGGGGATTCAGAGGCTGATGCTGCAACCTTCTGCTCTGTGTGGTTTACATGAGAAAGCAGGACTCATCCTGCTGACCTAACGCTTCATAAACTCTTATCTCTGACTTATGGTCTCTAAGACAGACATTGTACACACTGGCTGCATTTTGCTTCATGCTTCAAAAGTTTAAATAAATAAGCCTTCACTTCAATTCAGCAGCTATCAGGGAAAATGATATTGTTTTTACTCATCCTAGCAAGGGGAGGCACTTCTGAAGTACCCACGCTTTCAAGCAGAAAGAGAGCATTTCTGCCAATGAGGCGTGTCGTGCGTTCCCAAGTCACAGCCTAACTTTTTATCACAAAGGAAAGATGAATGTCCCAATCTAAACTTTGGCTGCTTGTTATTTTTCCTATATATGGCCAGTGGTTTCCGTAGAATCAGTATGAGAAAGACTTTTGATAATGATGTTTTTTTTCTCCTGGATAATTGAAAGTTGTTGATATTTAGGTGAAAAAGTCAGAATATTTTGTCAGATGGGTTGTGCAATTTATGAGAGAACAACAAATTCACACTGGTGTTGAGTGGCCTGGAGGGGCCACGGCAAGGTTACTGTACTTAGGAAGAAGAGAAATGGATGTTCTTTAAAAATCCCACTAAGTTCCTTTCATAAAAGTGTATCAATCCCCATTAAAAAATGCAACGTGATGACTTTGATTTCCTTTGGCAAAATAACCATGAGAGTTTGCCATGAATCGGACATCAAAGAACCAATAAATTTAACAAGTAATTTTCAGCACTAAAGACTCACTAGTTGGTCTGTTTTGCTATTATTACGCCTATGTTAAGGAAAAAAAAGAATCTTGATTCTAATTAAGAACATACTACCTCTCAAGCTTCAATACAGAGAATATGCCTAACACCTAGCTCATAAATAGGTAGAATAGTGAGGTAACCTCTTGTGGGCAAGAATAGGCCTATGGTACTTAGATGGTTGTCATTAAAAAGTCACTGCTTTTGGCTGGGCGCTGTGGCTCACGCCTGTAATCCCAGCACTTTGGGAGGCCTAGGTGGGCGGATCATGAGGTCAGGAGATCGAGACCATCCTGGCTAACGCGGTGAAACCCCGTCTCTACTAAAAATACAAAAAATTAGCCGGGCGTAGGTAGTGCACGCCTGTAATCCCAGCTACTTGGGAGGCTGAGGCAGGAGAATGGCGTAAAACCTGGGAGGCGGAGCTTGCAGTGAGCCGAGATCGCGCCACTGCACTCCAGCCTGGGCGACAGAGCGAGACTCCGTCTCAAGAAAAAAAAAAAAAAAAAAGTCACTGCTTTCAGTTAAAGAGTCTTTTTTAGATGTTCTCTGAAATGCAAAGGATGCTATTTGAAGTCACACATTGTCAGATTTTTTTTCTCTGGGAAAACAGGAAGCAAGTTAGGAAGCATTGGGAAACAGGGGTAAGAGGAAGCTGTCAGATAGGGGCAGTACTGGATTGTCTCGAATCGTCCCAATATCATGGTGATTGCAAAGTCAGACGCGTGTGGGGCATGCAGGTAACTTACGTGAGTGATGTGGGCCTAATCAGTGGAAATCGTGACAAACTGGGTAACAAACCCTCTTTAAAGAGTCCAGCATCGGCCGGGCGCGGTGGCTCACGCCTAGCACTTTGGGAGGCCGAGGTGGGTAGATTGCCTTAGCTCAGGAGTTCGAGACCAGCCTGGGCAAAACGGTGAAACCCCGTCTCTACTAAAATACAAAAAATTAGCCGGGTGTGGTGGCGTGCGCCCGTGGTCCTAGCTGCTCAAGAGGCTGAGGCAAGAAAATTGCTGGAACCCGGGAGGCGGAGGTTGCAGTGAGCCGAGATCGCGCCACTGCACTCCAGCCTGGGTGACAGAGCGAGATTCCATCTCTTAAAAAAAAAAAAAAAAAAGAGTCCAGCATCTTCTTAGCTATAACCATGGTTGCCATGCACACTATCAGATGCAAATATGGGCTTAGTCCTGTTAGAGCTTCTGATTTTCTTCAGAAAAGCTGGGAATCCATATCTCTGTACATAATCCTCAGATTTTTGAAACATAAACAACTAACTCCAGTATTCTTAAAACATTGTGAAGACTAAATAAAATATATCCGTAGGCTGAATCAGGCCCTTGAACCACCATTTTACAACCCTTGCATTAGCTTAGGAAAACATTTTACATTTTTGAGAATATGCAGGTTATTTATGAGAAAAAGGACTCATATCTTCTACACAGAACGCCCCAGGTAAGAACAAAGAAAAGAAATAATTACTTAAAAGGGAATTTTAAAAAATGCTTTTTTTAAAAAGTTCCTTTTGCCTTTAATTTTAGAGATACTACTCATGTTCAAAGTTACTTAGGTTGGCATGTTTCCTTCCCAATCCTTCAGTGAGGTTGTTTCATATAGTTATTTTGTTTTGTTTTGAGACTAAGTTTTGCTCTGTTGCCCAGGCTGGAGTGCAGTGGTATGATCCCAGCTCATTGCAACCTCCGCCTTCCAGGTTCAAGGGATTCTCCTGTCTCAGCCTCCCAAGTACCTGGGATTACAGGTGCCCACCACCACGCCCTGCTAATTTTTTTTTTTTTTTTTGAGACAGAGTCTCACACTGTTGCCCAGGCTGGAGTGCAATGGCATGATCTCGGCACACTGCAACCTCTGCCTCCTGGGTTCAAGCAATTCTTCCCCCTTAGCCTCCCGAGTAGCTGGGACTACAGGTGCAGGCCACCACACCGTTAATTTTTGTATTTTTGTAGAGACAGGGTTTCACCATGTTGGCCAGACTGGTCTTGAACTCCTGACCTCAGGAGATCCGCCAGCCTCGGCCTCCCAAAGTGCTGGGATTACAGGCGTGAGCCACCGTGCCTGGGCTTGTTTTATATAATTGCAATAGATTAGATTCTTTGGTCATATTCTTCAGAAGATCCCCAGCTTCTTAAATGAGTTTTTAAAGATTTGCATACATTAAGGTTCACCCTTGGTGCTGTGAAATTCTGAGTTTTAACAAATGTATAGCATCATGTATCCACCATTACTCTATCATACAGAATAGTTTTATCACCCTAAAAAAATCTCCTAGGCTGGGCATGGTGGCTCTTGCTGTAATCCCAGCACTTTGGGAGGCCTAGGTGGGCAGATCACATGAGATCAGGAGTTCGAGACCCGCCTGGCCAACATGGTGAAACCCTGTCTCTACTAAAAATACAAAAATTAGCTGGGTGTGGTGGCACGCTCCTGTAGTCCCAGCTACTCAGGAGGTTGAGGCAGGAGAATTGCTTGAACCAGGGAGGTGGAGGTTGCAGTGAGCTGAGATTGCGCCACTGCACTCCAGCCTGGCGACACAGCGAGACTCCGTCTAAAAAAAAAAAAACTCTTGTGCTTCATTATTCAAATCATATCATTTTTTGGCCTACTCACCATGAGCCAAACCTAAGAGAGTATATAAAGCTGAATCTAAAGTGATGCTATTTTATTTTATGTTATTTTATTTTATTTATTTTTGAGGCAGAGTCTTGCTCTGTCGCCCGGGCTGGAGTGCAGTGGCACTATCTCGGCTCACTGCGACCTCCACCTCCCTGGTTCCAGCAATTCTCCTGTTTCAGCCTCCTGAGTGGCTGTGATTACAGGTGGAAACCACCATGCCTGGCTAATTTTTGTATTTTTAGTGGAGACGGGGTTTCACCACATTGACCAGGTTTGGCTCAAACTCCTGACCTCAAGTGTTACACCCACCTCGGCCTCCCAAAGTGCTGGGTAAAATTATACTATTTTACATATTAAAAATTTACTTTCAGCTGCAACAACGACAAAAAATGTATTGGCAGAGTTCAGTTGCAGGAAACAGGACTAACTTATTATTTTAAGCAGAAAGGGATTTAATACAGGGAATTATATACTAAAGTTGTAGGTTCTAGGTCGGACCCTAGAAGCTCCCAGCACAACACCGAAGAACTGACTCAAAAGAGAGCTGCATCTGCTCCACTCGGGAAGGTGGGGATCATCAGGCCCCTGTTGATTTGAAGAACATAGAGCTGGAGCTGCACTCTTGAAATCAAGGAGCCACTGCACAGCCCTGCAATTGCCTTTGAACTTCACTAATTTAAAGGCTGTCCCCCGTTAATTTGCTTCAGTAAATCCCAAGGTCTCCATACCTGTGATGGCCAACAGCTTCAGCCAGAGCAGTAGAAAGATGGCTGCCTCCTCACTTCTGCCTTGCAACTCCACACAGTGCATCTCACGGACAGAGCCTAGTTCACATCCAGAAGCCCTGGTGCAGTGGGTTGAAGGCTGGCTCCCCAGAAGACTGGTCCACCGGGAACCCAAGAATGTGACATTATTTGGGGAGAAAAAGGCCTTTGCAAATGCATTTATGTTAAGGATTTCAAGTGAGATCATCCTGATTACCTGAGTGGGCCCTAAATCCAACGATAAGTGTCCTTACAGGAGACAGAAGAGAAGACACAGAGAGAAGGGAAGGTCATGTGAAGACAGAGGTGGAAATTGGAGTGATGCAGCCACAAACCAAAGAATGCCTGGAGGCACCGGGAACTGGGAGAGGCAAGGAAGGAATCTCCCTTAGAGCCCCCACAGGGAGCACAGCCCGGTCAACACATTGATTTTGGACCTCTGGCCTCCAGAGCTGTGAGATAGTACATTTCTATTATTTTCTTTTCTTTTCTCTTCTGTTCTTTTGCTTTCTTTTCTTTTCTTTTTTCCTTCTTTCTTTTTTTTTTTTTTTTTTTTTTGAGACAGAGTCTTGCTCTGTTGCCCAGGCTGGAGTGCAATGGTGATCTCTGCTCACTGCAACCTCTGCCTCCCAGGTTTAAGCGATTCACCTGCCTCAGCCTCCCAAGTAGCTGGGATTACAGACGTGCGCCGCCATACCCAGCTAATTTTTGTATTTTTAGTAGAGACGGGATTTCACCATCTTGGCCAGGCTGGTCTTGAACTCCTGACCTCGTGATCCACCCACCTCAGCCTCCCAAAGTGCTGGGATTACAGGCGTGAGCCACTGCGCTGGGCCATTTCTATTGTTTTAAGACACCCAATTTGTGGTAATTTGTTACAGCAATGCTAGGAAATCACAAACTTAGCTTCAAGTGACTTTAGAAGGTGTCATTTCTGCTTCCCGGCCTCTGCTGTATAAGAATGCTACTATTTAGAAAGAACTTGGACTGATGCTGAGTGCTAATCTATCGTGTCTACCACTTGGAAATTGGAGTTACGTGAATCGGGATGGAACAAAGATTTCTTCCAAGCATATCTGTTTGGTCATAGCTAAAATCAAACCAGTTTGTTTACATTTATAAAACCACAGTTTTAGCCTTGATGTTTACCCCTTAAATGAACTGCCTCCAATCACGCACACATAAAGTACAATACCAATAACAGTGCCCTCTTCCTTTAAAAATGTTGTACAAAGATGGGCCAAGTCTAAATTGGCTGAATTTATCTTGATATTTGAAGTGTCAAAAAGCATCTTATTTTTGCAAAAAAAAAAAAAAAATCATGAGCATTCTTTATTTCCACTGCTACTTGCACAGCAAGCTTCAATGGTAATGACAGAATGTCTCCTGAAGTTAAATGTGAGGCATTAAATAACATATGATGAAAATACCTTCTGTTTAAGACATGCAATATAATATGTCATGCTTTCGGCACCATATAAGTTTGGTTAAGTAGTGTTTATAATTTTACAAAATAAAAGAATCATTTTCTCAGGTTGTCCCAGTAAAATGAGGTTAAGTAGGCCATTATATAACAAATTATTATCTCATCAATAGTTTTAAAGGTAAGATTTTGGATTTTGTTCCTTTTTTCCTTTTTTTTGAGACAAAGTCTTGCTCTGTCATCCAGAGTGCAATGCAGCGGCATGATATTGGCTCACTGCAACCTCCGCCTCCCAGGATCAAGTGATTCTCCTGCCTCAGCCTCCCAAGTAGCTGGGATTACAGGCATGAGCCACCTCTCCTGGCCTTTTGTGTGTTTTTAATAGAGACAGGGTTTCACCACGTTGGCCAGGCTGGTCTCGGACTCCTGACCTCAAGTGATCCGTCCGCCTTGGCCTCCCAAAGTGCTGGGATTACAGGTGTAAGCCACTGTGCCAGGCCAAGGTACGACTGAATTTAAAGGAGTTTCTCATCAGAAACTAAATGCGGTACCAAAACTGAGAGAAGGAATGGAGTTTAGAATCTTGTGAAAATCCAAAGCTCAAAAAGCCAGGAGATATGTGTGGGTGGATCTTCAAACAGAAGAGACAGTAGCATAACTAACATAACTGAAGTCAGGATGTGGAGCTGAGAATCTGAGACCGTAGAGCGAAAGATGACACAAGTGATGAGACAGTCTGGGACCCAGGAGGCTACTGCTGTTTGTGCCGTCTTTTCATGAAGAGTTAGATCATGGTGCCTGGTGGGTTAAACAAAAGGCCAGGGTAGAAGGGACACCCTTGGACAACCAATGCTCCAATAAAATAATAAATTTTTGATAAATATAGTGGAAAACTCAGTGAGGTGATAGACATTTTTTAAGCCATGTGGATAGTATCCACCCAATAATAAGCAATTTAACACTCAAGATGCTAAGTTCAACGTCTAACTACAAACCAATGAAATTCAGAAGCCTTGTATGTTTAACAAAGTTGCAGAATAGATAACGCCTATACCTTGTGATTTATAGCTAATTGGCTGGCTGGCTGGCTGGGAAACCTCTGTTTCCCAAAACCTTCCTCCCATTTACCATTCTACCACTAGAGATTTATTCCTTGGGTCAAGGTATCACCACAAGCAGCCTCTTTTAATATGCACATAAACCACACTGAGGATTAACATGTTGGTTACAATAACAAAGGCCATTTATATAGAGCTGTGCAGTTTTCAAAGCAACATCATGTACGTGTTCTATATCACTTTTCTAACATCTATGGGGAGGGGTCAATGTGAGGAAATTGGAGCTTTGATAGGGATATGGGAGGACTAATTTGGAAGCATGGGGCATGGTCAGAGGTGACAGCTTGGCTGGGGAGACACATCAAAGGGCTCCAGGCATCACGAGGGTAGTCAGAGCCACCAGGGGTCTGAGAACACCAGAGAGGGAGTGCTGCAGACAAGAGCACACCCCTGATGACTTTGCTACTTCAGTGTCTCTGCCACCGACTCACAGTGGGTTGCTGCCCTATTTGCTGCGCTGCTGTATGTGACTTTGATCTGCTCTCTCAGTGCTCTTAGCAGCACCATGGTCCGTTCTACTTTCAGAGGCAAATCCAGCATAGATTGATTTCCAGTGGTGAAAATGGGACAATGTTTTTGTGGTGGAAGAGCATAGTGGAGGCTATTATATTATGGCTACAACGCTAGTATTTGATGACTTAATTCATGAACTTTTCTTTGACAATTTATGCTTGGAATTTGAAAGACTTTTTTGTGGTCATCTCAGTATTTTAGTAGCAAATCATATTCTCTAAGTACTAGTTATTGGCAGGCATTCTTGTGTCCTTTTTGGAGTGAAGAGACAAATAAAAATGTATTTTTAACACAAGGTGAGCCTTAATAATGGGTAAAACCATCGAAGTGAAGAAAAGACAAAAAAAGAAGCTATCCATGTTAAATAAGCAAATGCTAACAGCTACGAGCAGCAATTCTCAGGTTAGTGGGCATTTTTTTGGAGCCGTGGCTTCAAATGAGTTTCAACATAAACACTACTTTGAATAGTTGATAAAAATGGAGTATGTGGGTTTACATATTGATTTGGTGGTGCTGATAGTCTTATTAAAGCAAGGCTGTAGAGGCCAGGTCACATTCTTTCCATGACATTTTCATGAGCAGTTTAGGGAGGGTGGTTGGCGTGGTGATTGTAAGTGGGGACAAGTGGCAAAGATTAACTCACTATTCATTTTGCCTGACTGCAGAATTTAATACCTCACTGTTGCTGGTACTGTCAACACGTGGTAGAAAATATAAATTAGATTGTGCTCTACACTGATTGTATATCATAATTTCACTTGTTAAAGTATTTTTAAAGGTTTTCAGTTGTTAACATTTCTTTTCCACATTTTTCTATAAGGATCATGTATTATTAATAGCATGTTTATATTTTTATTAAGGTATAATCCACATACTAAAAAATTTACTTTTTAAAAATGTACAGTTCAGTGTTTTTTTCAGAAGGTTGTGCAGTTATCACCACTATCTAATTTCATTTTCATCACCCCCAAAAGAAACCCTGTACCCGTTCGCAGTCACTCCCCAAGAATATTTATATTTAATTGACTGACATATAAAACGCTAGAGAGAGGTTATCCAGGAACACATCATCTAAGAGAATCGAGTGCTTAAGAAGTCTGCTTAAGATGGCGTGAGGCTGCCACTTTCTCTGATGAGCCAGACTATTCCAGGGTCTCCAGTTTTCAAATTCTTGCCAATTTTATTTTTATTAACTGTATGCAAATCTCAGCTGCTGCCAGAGCAGAGAGATCAATATGGACAGTGAATAACTTAATGTGTAAGAACCTCATTTTATATTATTCTTTTTCAAAAGAATCTTTTCCAAATTTTAATTTATTTTATTAGTGAATAAAAATTTAATAACCTACTTGCAAAGTTGTGGGCAGGATTTGGGAAGTGGTAAGTAAAGAAACGAAGGTGATATCTGGTACAAAGCCATTAAATGAACTATGACTGCTGCTTCTAACAGCACTAATTTGTTCCCCCATGTAATGAAATTCATAGATACGGAAACACTTTGTAATCCACTCATTATCTATTTTTCAGAGGAAGTGCATAAAATCCTAACATGAAAAATACTTTACAATAAGCGATAGTATATTGCTCTTAGCAAAAGCTACAATTTATTGTCATGTAGTTGACAGTAGATACCATTGTTTGCTTATTTTACAAAGTAGATGGCAATAAAATAAGACATGGCTGTGATGTAATATTAAAAAAAGTAACTGAATTTTTGCCAAGTTGAGTAACAAAATTTTATAGGGCTTATTTTGTACATCTGAATATAATGTGAATAAGAATATCCAACTTTTGCCTGGGCATGGTGGCTCATGCCTGTAATCCCATCATTTTTGGAGGCCAGGGCCAGAGGATTGCCTGAGGCCAGGAGTTTGAGGCCAGCCTGGGCAAACATAGGGAGCCCCGTCTCTAGAAAAAACAATTTTAAATTAGCCAGATATGGTGGCACATTCTTATTTAGTTCTATAGGAGGCTAAGGTGGGAAGATTGCTTGAGCCTGGGAGTAGGAGGCTGCAGTAAGCTATGATTATTCCACTGTACTCCAGCTTGGGTGACAGAATGAGATGAAGAAGAAAGAAGAAGAAGAAGAGGAAGAGGAGGAAGAGGAAGAGGAAGAAGGAGAAGAAGCTTTTATTTCAAATATGTATTTTTATATATACACTGAGAAATAAGGTACATTTGTTTGAGTTTACATTCACTTGGTAACCGGTAGTTAATTACTGAGCTCCACCATTTCTAGAAGTATTTCATGAGTTTTATGGTGTGGCAGTTTTTAAAGATGGGCACAAATTCTTTGACACTTATCCCTTCAAGAGATGGGGTCTGTATCACTTCTGTTTGAAAATGGGCAGGCTTATCACTGCTTTTACAAAAAGTACAGGAAAGTGATGGTATGTGACCTCCAAAGCTACATCATAAAAGGTCATATAGATTCCCCGTTGATCACTGATGCAGTGGCTCTTGTAAGAAGTCCCACCTCTCAAGCTTCCATGCTGGAGAAGCCCCATGAAGGCATTTTGGTCAACAAATGTAGCTGAGCCTTGCCTTACAGCCATCCCTCATGTCCTCATGTCTAGTCTCCCGACATTTGAGTGATGCCATCTTGGATCCTGCAGATAAGCTCATCCACCAGCTGAATACTTCCAAGTGACCTCTGTTGACACCACATGGAACAGCTATACCCTGGTCAAAATCCTGACCCACAAAATTGTGAGATGTAAGAAAAAGAGCTATTGTTTTAAGCCACTGAGTCTTGGGATCGCTTGTTATGCAGCAATAAATAACTGGAACTGAGGGTCATCTGTCGGTATCCTTTGCTACACTACTGACCCTTTGAATTGATTATATCAGCTGAGTGGGCATTCCCTCTCTCCCTCATAGCTCTAAATGTTCCTCCAACAGGAAACCTTCCCAGAAAGAGACAACTATTTAGCTCTAGCCTGCTCTCCCCTCCCTCATTCCCTGCTGCATTCTCCATCATTTTGTTTGCTTTGTTGCAGTTGCTGAAGGGCTTTCAAATTTATGTCAAACATTAGTTGTTTTAGTTTCTCAGTGACTCAGATGATCTGGTCTAAGGCTTACATGAATGGATTTGGAATTTTAGAAAAAATAGTATCTTGAAAGATTTAAAAATTATTTCTACTTACACTCACCCAATGTAACATGAATGTTCTTGAAGTCTCTTATTTCATTAAGCTAGGTATTCAACTACAAAGTGGAGTGGGAAATTCAGGTCATTATCCTTGACCTGTACTCTTCTTTTTTTTTTTTTTTGAGACGGAGTCTCGCTCTGTCACCAGGCTGGAGTGCAGTGGCGTGATCTCGGCTCACTACAACCTTTGCCTCCTGGGTTCCAGCGATTCTCCTGCCTCAGCCTCCCGAGTAGCTGGGACTACAGGCATGCACTACCATTCCCAGCTACTTTTTGTATTTTTAGTAGAGATGGAGTTTCACCATGTTGATGAGGATGGTCTCGACCTCTTGACCTTGTGATCTGCTTGCCTCGGCCTCTGCCCAGCCTTTTTTTTTTTTTTTTAGATGGAGTCTTGTGCCCAGGCTGGAGTGCAGTGGTGTGATCTCAGCTTATTGCAACCTCCGCCTCCCAGGTTCAAGCAATTATCCCATCTCAGCCTCCTGAGGAGCTGGGATTACAGGCGCCTGCCACCAGGCCCAACTAATTAATGTTTGTATTTTTAGTAGAGTTGGGATTTCACCATGTTGGGCAGGCTGGTCTCAAACTCCTGACCTTAGGTGATCCACCTGCGTAGGCCTCCCAAAGTGCTGGGATTACAGGTGTGAGCCACCGCACCCGGCCACTTGACCTGTACCTTTGAAAAATGGAAACAAGATATCAGAAAACTAAGATACCAGTTTTCTACCTTTCTAAGTTAGTATACCTCTTGCCCTAAAGGGAAAAAAAGAATAATCCATGAAACCTGGCCCACAACAATAGCTTCTAAGTCAGCCAATTATTTTTTAAACTTGGGGAAACTTTTCGATTCGTATCTTGCAATTAATTCTTAAACCTTGCAACGCAGGTTTAAGAATCATTCATCCCTAGCTACAGGTATACCATGAATGAGGTAGGAATGAGTTTCATTGGAGAAAGAAGCCTCCTGGATTAGTGGCTAAAACCTCAGGATATGGGAACATATATGGTGAATCCACATTGCCTCCCATCCTTCTTTGAGAACACAATGATGCTTTGAGTAACTTTGTATATATCTTGTCAGAGGCACAGCTCAGTATCTTTTTTTCTTTTCTTCTAACAGTACAGTTTTGAGTTTCTGAATGATGGTTGGTGAATAAAAGCAAAATTTATGTAGGTATAGGAGCTACCCAACTGAATGTGTGTGGGGGAGAGAGGTCAAGGTTATTGGAAGAAAAGGGAGAGAGGGAGAGAAGGTGATAACATGAAAATGAACAAAGCTGTTTTCTCTTAACCCAAGACATCACACTTGCTGCTCATCAGTGAATGCTGGGCTTCTTTTTCTTCTCCTGAAGGGGAATATATGTAGCTGCCAAAACTTTAACTTTTCTCATCAGGATTTTGGACCATTTCATAAACTCTCCAGTGACCCTACAAGAACCCCACTGGAACCCTAGGATATGACATCTAAAGTTGGAAGGGACCTTTCTCTGCTTCTCCAAGTGCAATCCAAGGGCCAGCACCATTGGCATCACTCAAGAGCTTGTTAGAAATGGGAAATTTCTGGCCTCAGATCAGACCTGCTAAGACAGAATCACCTTTTTAAACACAAGGCCTAAGTGATTTGTGCGCACATGCTATGTTAAGGCATGATGGGCACAGATCTAGTCCATCTGCTGGCTACACCATTCAGGAACCAAATGGAATGAATGTTGGCTTAACCTGATAATGAAATTATCATTATAAATACAGGTAAAAAGAGTTTAAAGTTCAATTTTTAAGTAGGAAAACAACAACGTTATAAGCTAAAAACCAAACCAAACCAACAAAACCCACAACAAAATGATGATAAATCAAATAAGATGAATGTAGAAGCTTTAATGGGAAGAATTAGCAATTGTCTCAAGATAACATCAAGAAAACAGCTTGGTGGCGGATAGGGATCCCCATACAGCAGCAGTCTCCAATCTTTTTGGCACCAGGGACCAGTTTCGTGGAAGACAATTTTTCTACCAATGGCTTGGAGTGCAGAGGGTGCTGGGATAGTTTTGGGATGATTCAAACACATTACTTTTATTGTGTACTTTATTTCTATTATTATTACATTGTAATATATGATGAAATAATTATACAACTCACCATAATGTAGAATCTGTGGGACCCCTGAGCTTGTTTTCCTGCAACTAGACGATCTCATCTGGGGGTGATGGGAGACAGTGACAGACCATCAGGCATTAGATTCTCCTAAGGACCGTGCCACCTAGATCCCTCCCATGCACATTCACAGTAGGGTTCATGCTCCTATGAGAATCTAATGCTACAACTGATCTGACAAGAGGCAGAGCTCAGGTCATAATGCAAGCAATGGGGAGTGGCTGTAAATACGGATGAAGCTTTGCTTGCCTGCTGCTCACCTCGTGCTGTGGCACCTGGTTCCTAACAGGCCACAGATTGGGAGTTGGAGACACCTGCCATACAGGATAGATTGGGAACCACTGGTCCAAGGGAACAGGATACTTGGGGATGATTACATACAGTTTGTAAACAGAGGATGTTTCTCTTCTGATTTTCAAACAGCCCTGTCCTTTTGGATTCCTTAGTGAAAATTCCTAACCTGTCACAGATTAGGAAGTCTACAAGAGAATTCCAGTGCTGATGTATTTGTTTGTTTGTTTATTTGTTTGTTTCAGTACAATTTTGTTTGAAGCAAGTAAACCATGTTTTGGACTGTTGCAGCAGGTGTTTTTTTTTAAATTTTCATAAAAGGAGAACTGCTGAGTTCAGAGGAAATGAGTACTCTTTTATTTAAATTTCCTGAGATTAGAGGAAGAACATATTGCCAAACAATGCCTCTTCACTTCAAAACCTCTCTCCATAAATTATTTGAGGATATCTTATTAAAAGTCTGTAAAATTTCCTATTAAGAACAGTTGATTGCAGTCCAGACCATCATAGCTTTGGTGCTTTCCCTGAAATACCACAGCTGTCGGGAAGAAATATATTTTGAGACAAAAGGTTTTGTTTCCCCAGCAATAAATTATTTCAGTGATATCTCAAGATAGATAAAACTTTCACTTATGTTTGAGTGAAGGAAGATTCTACTGATAACTTGTTAAAAATCTATAAAAAGAATATAAGAATGTAGATGTAGATAGCAAATTAAAATCAGAATTCCTTTAAGTTTAGCAAAGCAATTATTTGTAAAGCCAATGAAGATTATTATTATGGATAATGAAATGATTTACTGGAAACTGTGGAAATGACATTCAATATAGCCACATCTCTGCACAACATCAAGCTGGTATTTTCAACTTTAACCTTGGAGCCATTAGGGAAAAAAAAACTTACCTCCAGTAATATTTTATGTAAACTGCTGAAAAAAAAAAAAAAAGCCCCTACAAATAGTGGTGTGGATCCTGGGTGAGGTAGGAAATACCTTGTTTGTAGTGCTGAGGTACTAATCTATTGATTTCAGGGGAAACGGGCTCTTTAAAACAAAGCCATTCTCCCTAATTGTGATAGGGTAACCCCCTTGCTTCTCTCCACCCAGCTCCCCATCCATAAACCAAAGGGCTTTTCTTACCATAGTCATAAGAAAATGTGTTTTATGAAACACATTCATTTTCAGAGCTGCAAATTTCCTTTTACCCACTGAGAATAATGACATACACCAAGCACATTGCTAAAGACTTATTTTATTTGAAAAAAATTTCCTGTGCACCTTTTCAGGGGACACAGGGCTCATAAAACATTTAGTAGGCTGATAGAACTTCTTTTTCTTTTTTCTTTCTTTACTTTTCCTTTTTTTTGTCTTTTGTTTTCAAGGCTGATATAAAGCCAATGACAAAAATTTGTTATGTCCTCACCATTTCCAGAGTGATGTTAGTTAAGAAAGATCCAGTCCATTTTTTTGTCCCATCCCTGAAAGTAATTCTATTGACTTCTGATAAATGCAGACCTTTGATATTTAAGTTTTGAATTTTAACAGGAGATGGAGTTGGGCGGGGGATTGAGACTTTACATAGTTCAATAATCACATAACTCACCAACTTTGATGATAACACCAAAGTGACACAAAATGCTGCAAAACCTTGATCAAACAATAAACATTTAAAATGTCCGATAAGTCCAGGCTCAGTGGCTCATGACTGTAATCCCACACTTTGGGAGGTTGAGATGGGGAAATACCTTGAGCCCAAGAGTTCAAGACTAGCCCGAGCAACATGGCGAAACCCCGTCTCTACAAAAAATACAAAAATCAGCCAGTATGGTGGCACAGCCTGTAGTCCCAGCTACTTGGGAGATGGAGGTGGGAGGATCACTTGAGCCTGGGAGGTCAAGGCTGCAGTGAACCGTGATCGCGTCACTGAACTCCAGCCTGGGCAACAGAGTGAGACCCTGCTTAAAAAAAAACAGTATGATAAAGTAATCCTAATTATCCATTCATTTTGAGTTTAGAGATAATGAATAAGTTGTGTCAACATAGTGTTCATATTTTTTTCAGAAATTAAAAAGCTGAGGGACCCTTTACAACTTTTTAAAATAAAAAGTATGTATCTCAAGAATACATAACCTACAAAACCTTCCTCTATAGTAGGGTATCTGAAATTTAAAAATGATGCAACTATGTACTAGAGTGCATATTATCAGCAGTTTTGTGTTTGAACAACTTCATTTTGCCTCGAATAAAGGATCTGCGCATGGTGAATGCATGCTGCCTTCTAAAGCCTGCAGTCGTTAAAAGAACATTAATCATTTAAACAAGGTCACAAGCAACAAAGGCCAACGAGGGTTCAAAGTTTACAGGTCCAGGCATTTATTAGGTAGAAATAGGCTACATTTCAATATTTTGTAAAATATCCTTTTATGAAAGAGCTATCAGTCATGGTACAAGGCTGGTAAAACTCTGGTTATTCCAGTGAACAAAATGAATGGTGACAATGAATCAAGAGACCCTTTATGAGTTTATATTTCTGCAGGACCACCATGGCTTGAACATACGTTTTCAATTTCTATAAGGATGTGATTATTATGTGGGAATGTCTTCCTCCCCCTGGCTAAAGCCAAAGCTATATCAAAATGGCATCCACTTCTGATAGGCAGATTAGGGTCCCTTGATAGGCAGAGCTGGCATTTCTAAATACCATGCAAATTATGATTTTCCACTGAGTTGGGTGATAGTTTAAATTATTTTTATTGGAGAGGTCTAAAACTTCAGTTTTGGTTTATATTTAGTATGTTTAATTGCATCAACTTTGTGGATGGTGCCTTAAAATTTAGTCCAAATGGCCAGGCACAGTGGCTTATGCCTGTTATCCCAGCACTTTGGGAGGCCGAGGCAGGTGGATTACAAGGTCAGGAGTTGGAGACCAGCTTGGCCGACATAGTGAAACCCCGTCTGTACTAAAAATACAAAAAAAATTAGCCAGACGTGGTGGCGTGCACCTGTAATCTCAGCTACTTGGGAGGCTGAGGCAAGCAGAATCACTTGAATGTGAGAGGTGGAGGTTGCAGTGAGCCAAGATCGTGCCATTGCATTCCAGCCCAGACTGCAAGACTCTGTCTCAAACAAAAAATAAATAAGTAAAAAAATTAGTCTGAATGTGTTGCATTTCTGATCCAAGTTCTAGAGTGAGTAGTGTCCCCCAGTTGTTGGTGGCTCCAAATATACATTTTCCCATTCCTTTAAAATCTTGGCTTTTGTGGACTTCTAACCTTTCAAGTTCAGAGAAGAAACAAATGCTTCACTTTCCATTGCATTTAATCAAAGAGCATTTTGTCTCTGAGTTTATTTCTTACCGAATTTGTATACCAGAGAATTCACCCAAATAAAGTGTACAATTCAATCATTTTTAATGTATTCACAGAGTTGTGTAACCATCACCACAATCAATTTTTGAACAGGTCATAACCCCAGAAGGAAACTCTATACCCACCAGCAGTCACTCCCATTTTTCCCCAAATTCCCCCAGCTCTGGGCAACTACTTGACATGGTCTGGATGTTTTGTCACCTCCAAATCTCTTGTTGAAATGTAATCCCCAGTGTTGGAGGTGGGGCCTGGTGGGAGGTGTTTGAGTCATGGGGGAGGATTCATCATAAATGGCTTGGTGCCCTTCTCACGGTAATGAGTTCACTTTATGGTTTTCACTCAGAATTCACTCAAGAGCAGGTTGTTTAAAAGAGTGCAGGCCAGGCGCAGTGGCTCACGCCTGGAAGGTCGAGGCGGGCAGATCGCTTGAGCTCCACAGTTCGAGACCAGCCTGGGCAACATGACCAGACCCCCATCCCTATAAAAAAAAAAGCCCAAAATTAAACAGGTGTGGTGGTGTGCACCTGAGGTCCCAGCTACTTGGGAGGCTGAGGTGGGAGGATCCCTTGAGTCTGGGAGATGGAGGTTGCAGTGAGCCTGAGAGCGCACCATGGTACTTCAGCCTGAGTGACAGGAAAAAATAAATAAATAAAGAGTTTGGCCCCGTGGCCCCTCACCCACCTCTCTCTCTTGCCTCCTCTACAGCCAGGTGATGCCTGTTCCGCCTTCACCTTCTGCTGTGATTATAAACTTGCTGAGGCCCTCACCAGAAGCAGATGCTGGCAGCACTCCTGTACAGCCTGCAGAACCGTGAGCCAAAATACACCTCTTTTCTTTATAAATTACTCAGTTTCAGGTATTACTTTATTTTTTATTTTTTGAGACAGTCTCACTCTATCACCCAGGCTGGAGTGCAGTGGCTCAATCTCAGTTCACTGCAACGTCTGCCCCCCAGTTCCAGCAATTCTCCTGCCTCAGCCTCCCGAGTAGATGGGATTACAGGCGCCCACCATCACGCCCAGCTAATTTTTGCATTTTTAGTAGAGACGGAGTTTCAGTGTGTTGGCCAGGCTGGTATTGAATTCCTGGGCTCAAGTAATCCACCGCCTTGGCCTCCCAAAGTGCTGGGATTACAGGCATGAGCCACCACACCTGGACTCAGGCATTCCTTTATAGCAAGAAAAACAGACTAACACATCACTAATCTACCTTTTGCCTTTATAAATTCACTATTCTTCATGTTTCACAGAAATGGAATCATACAGTATGTTGTCTTTTTTTTTTTTTTGAGATGGAGTCTCGCTCTGTTGCCCAGGCTGGAGTGCAGTGGCGCAATCTCGGCTCACTGCAAGCTCCGCCTTCGGGTTCAAGCCATTCTCCTGCCTCAGTCTCCCGAGTAGCTGGGACTACAGGCATGCGCTACCACGCCCGGCTAATTTTTTGTATTTTTAGTAGAGCCAGGGTTTCACCATGTTAGCCAGAATGGTCTCGATCTCCTGACCTTGTGATCCACCCGCCTCGGCCTCCCAAAGTGCTGGGATTACAGGCGTGAGCCACCGCGCCCGGCCATGTTGTCTTTTTTGACTGGATGTTTTCATTTAACATAGTATTTTCAAGGTTCATCCATGGTAGCATACATTGGTATTTCATTCCTTTTTATGGCCAAATAATATTCCACTGTATGGATAGACCATATTTTGTTTGTTCATTCATCAGTTGATGGAAATTTAGGTTGCTTTCACTTTTTGACTATCATGAATAATGCTGCTGTGAACATTTATATGCAAGGTTTTCTGTGGATATACATTTTAATTTCTCTTAGGTATATGCTGAGGAGTAGAATTTCCAAGTCATACAGTAACTGTATGTTTAACATTTTGAGGAACTGCCAAACTGTTTTCCTAAACAGTTGCACCATCTCACATTCCTACAAGCAATATATGAGGGTTCCAATTTCTCCACATCCTCCATGAAACTCATTACAGTCTTTTTCATTATAGCCTCTCTGACTTCACTTGTACTATTGTTACAATGTCAGAATTGTACACTGAAAAAGCATTAGGCTAGAAAAAGTATTTACTTGGCCAAAAAAAATTATTTAATTAGATTAGAAAAAGCATTTAACAGAGATAACACATTTATATGGCACTTTTAACTTTTCAAGAGTTTCACATCTTTTAGTATACTGTAAAGGATTAAAACCCCACTTCTAGAGTTAACTACACCCTCCCATTCCATGAATCCATTGGAACCTAGACATTTGCTGTCGTAGTCATGGTTAAGAGGCTACAAGATGTGCCAAATTAATATCATGTTTGGTAAATGGAGATGTTATAAAGGTACTCACCAATGCTGTGTAAATACTGTTGACAATATGTGTCAAAAATGTAAGTTCAGGGGCTAAGCAGGGTGGCTTATGCCTATAATCCCAGGATTTTGAGAGGCTGAGGCAGAAGGATCATTTGAAGCTAGGAGTTCAAGACCTGACTGGGCAACATAGGGGGATCCCATCTCTATAGAAAATACAAAAATTAGCCATGTGTGGTGGCAAGTGCCTGTAGTCCCAGTTATTTGGGAGGCTGAGGCAGGAGAATCAGTTGAGCCCAGGAGGCTGAGGCCACAGCGAGCCATGATTGCACCACTGCACTCCAGCCCGGGCAACAGAGCAAGACCTTGTTTAAAATATATATATACATATATGTAAGTTTAGTCATTTTAAAAATTAGCCGTGTAAGATTCTGGGATTCTCAGAAAGTCTAATATTCACTGGCTGCATGATATTTCTTTCTATAAATGGATCGTAATTTATTCAAACATTTCTTACTTTTTGGATGCGTAGGCAGTTTCCAAACTTCACTATGATAAGTTGTGTTGCAGCGAACAGTATAGCAATTTCTGTTATGACAAATAAAGAGTTGATAGACTGAATTTCCTATTGCTGGCTTTGGCTTCATGAAAATCAGTCTGAGATTATCTTGAGACTGTGTAGAGCTGACACAAAACAGACTGAGCTTTACTTAGCAAGGGACTCATCCGAAAGACTCCTATGAGCCACTAAACGGGCATTCCAAGGACCCAGTTTATCTGTCTTAAAAGATTAAGATCTCATGTTGACCCTGCCAAGATTCAGACCGGTGCTCCCAAGAAGGCTGTCTATTTTGGGGCTGCTGTTGGCCCTGAGTAGCCATGCCCTTTAGCTATACCTGTGTGATTTCTCTATCTTCTGATTGCAAGGCAAGGACTCTGTCATCCAACAGAAATTTCTCTTCCCATTTGAGACTATGCAGTATAGACCTCTCTTTACTTCCAAAGAAGTAGATTTGACCGTAATGGAAAGACTGGAAAAAAATTACATATGATATAGAAGAAATAGCATGTTATACATGTTATACTTCAACACATAAGTCAAATACTAGAAGTAGCATACTAAACGGAATGAACACAAGATTAGGAAAAATCAGGAAAGCTTGGGTCGGTCCTGATCCTGTCACTTACTAGCTCAGTCCTCTCTATCTGTGGGGTTCTGAATTGGCGGATTCAGCCCTTCTCAGATATCCCTCCCCATTCTCTTCCCACCTCTTGAACTACACCTTAGCGTTCTCAGGGGTTCCTCTCCACCTGTGGCTCTAGGCTCTGTTCTTTGACTGCTGCTCTGCTTATTCTAACATTTCACTCAGATGATCTGCCTACTCCCATGGCATCAGCCACCTCTCTGAGGCCTCCCCAAGCCGTACTAAAATCCTGTTCCCTTAAACATGTCAGCAGTCTCTCTCCTCAGTCTCCCAACCTTGGCTCATGCCCTACAGGGACTGCCACCCAGCCCCCAGCCTCTTCTCCCTGGCTAGCCTTCCCTCACCTTTTCAGACTCAGGGTGGATATTACGTCCCACAGCAGGGATCTTCCAATACTTTTGCTCTTATATCTACTGAATTTATTTTGAAAAGCAATGCACCCCTTGCACAATTTATGTTGATTGATCATCAGAAAGTGTTATCATACATTTAGATAGTTGCAAAGAACGTAATTTCTGACTTATTGTAAACATTGGCATTTAAAAATAAACTGTTATTCTCGTAAGTGTATCCAATGTATTTTTTTTTTTTTTTTTGAGATGGAGTCTTGCTCTGTTGCCCAGGCTGGAGTGCAATGTTGTGATCTAGGCTCACTGCAACTTCCGCCTCCTGGGTTCAAGTGATTCTTGTGCCTCAGCCTCCCAAGTAGCTGGGACTACAGACTGTGCTACCATGCCGGGCTAATTTTTGTATTTTTAGTAGAGACGGGGTTTCGCCATGTTGGCCAGGCTGGTCTTGAACTCCTGACCTCAAGTGATGCACCGCCCCACCCCCCGGCCGCCTAAAGTGCTAGGATTACAGGCATGAGCCACCGCGCCCGGCCTTTGAACTTTTATTTCGTTCTACTTCCCCCCAAAGAATTTCATCATATGTAAATTATTTTAACCTCAAAATTCTTTCACTGATCATTCCTTCATATTTCTCTACCATAGAAATAGGTAAATTGAAATAAAACATTTTTCAAATTCCTATAATCATTAACCTCTATGAGTTAACATTTTTCTACTTGATAAAGGCTTCATTACAATTACATTGTCATGCCCAGCTAATTTTTGTAGTGTTTTTCAGTAGAGATGGGGCTTCACCATGTCGGCCAGGCTGGTCTCAAACTCCTGACCTCGGGTGACCTGCCTGCCTCGGCCTCCCAAAGTGCTGGGATTACAGGCGTGAGCCACCATGCCTGACCCAGATAGACATTTATAACAATTTATAGATCCATGGATGACTATAACTTATTACTAAAATGAAACAGATTTGCTGCAATACTTCTATTCTAATTTTTCTTTTGTATGTAAGCATCAAAAAACTTCACTTACAAATTGAAGAAAACAAGTTTTATTTGGGCAATGTCATTTAATACTTTGAAGTCTTTCTAAACTACGGGTTACAAATAACATAATTATCTAGCATCAAAATTTTTTAAAAACTACATTATGTCCATTTTAATTCTGTGAAAGGTCTTATGCTTCAGCTGTTAGAATAATTTGACTTCTTAGTTTGGGAGGTAAACCCAAAGTTTGGCCAAAATTTATCAAATTATTATTAATTATATTTATTAAATATATTAATTATATTTGTTATTCTCTTGATTATGATGTTATGATGTCTCCTATTCAACCAACAGATTCAGAAAGTGTTGGGAATATCAATTTTTCTATTTCAATACTCATTTGTTAATGCTTTTTTTGGTCTAAAATTATTTTATATTGCCACATGCTTTCAATACATTTTTACCAAATCTTTGGAGCTTCAGATTATACTGATTTAATTTATGGAAATTACCCTATACAACCTAATTGGTAAAAACAGTGCTCACTCTTCAGGTAGATGCATTTGGTCTTTCTATGTGAAAAGAAATCAGCTGTTTTATGGTCTATTTGGCTTTGGTTATGTGAGTGTGTGTTTTATTTAATGACATCATAACTGACCCGGCTGTTCAGTTAATATTCACATTTCTCTGACTTTACAGCTTCTTGTGTCCTGCTGGCATTTCTGAAGGGCAATTATTGTCTGGAGATTGAACATCAGAGTGAGTTCATTTAATCTAAAAACTAATTTCTTCTTAAGCTTTTATTATTATATGGTTTATCTGATTCAGTTAAGACTGGTAAAAGAATGAGATGCAACAATAGAATTGTACTGATCATATGTTGACGTGATTAAACTATATTGATCACATGACAACCAACTTTGAATAATCAGCATAGTTATAATGAATAGATGCTCAACAAATGCTTGCTGAGTAAATGAATAATGAGTAGAAAAACCCCAAACAGATGTCTGAATGGTTGCTTGAAAAGTTTCCAGTAAACTATGTCTATTCCGAAATTTGTCACTGTTTCTAAATCTTCCAAATAGAAAACTAATAATAGTAATTCTCACAATACTATGGCATTGCTATAAAGATAAAAGTGTCACTTTGGGAGGCTGAGGCCGGCAGATCGCGAGGTCAGTGGTTCGAGACCAGCCTGACCAACATAGTGAAACCCCCGTCTCTACGTAAAATACAAAAAATTAGCTGGGCGTGGTTGCAGGCACCTGTAATCCCAGCTACTCAGGAGGCTGAGGCAGGAGAATCGCTTGAACCCGGGAGGTGGAGGCTGCAGTGAACCGAGATCACGCCATTGCACTCCAGCCCAGGTGACAGTGCAAGACTCTGTCTCAAATAAACAAATAAATAAATAAGATAAAAGTGTGTAAAGTTCTTACACAAACATGGAAATTTGTATCTAGAATTAAGTTAAAAGACTTAGTTGATACCTTTCTAAATTTGAGACAGGGGAATGACATTATTTCCTAGTCTTCTAAGAGTATAAGTTAGATATTTCTACAGTTGCTACAGAGGGCTTTGATTTTAAACAACCAATTCAAATTCTTAGTACAGAGGCCCAGAACCTATGTTAATAAAACAAACTCTGCTTGATTTTTTGGCACTTTGAAGTATTTACTATTTTTCTAACAACAATAGAATTCAACCCAGCACATTTAACTGTTTAATTAAATCTCATCTAAAATGGTTGTTTTACAATCCTGTTAAAAAGTGGGCAACTGGCTGGGCACAGTGGCTCATCCCTGTAATCCCAGCACTTTGGGAGGCCGCGGCAGGTGATCACCCTTGGTCAGGAGTTTGACACCAGCCTGGCCAACACGGTGAAACCCTGTCTCTACTAAAAACACAAAAATTAGCTGGGTGTGGTGGTGCACGCCTCTAATCCCACCTACTTGGGAGGCTGAGGCACAAGAATTGCTGGAACCGGGGAGGCAGAGGTTGCAGTGAGCTGAGATCACACCACTGTGCTCCAGCCTGGGTGACAGAGCCAGATTCCGTCTCAAAAAATAAATAAATAAAAATAAAATGTTGCAATAAACCTTTTCAGCAGTTGCTTAGATTGGGTTTCTGAGAAGTAGATTCTGAAATGGAGGTTTGCCTGCAGGAAGTTTACTGGGGATTACTCTTGGGAACAACACCTGTGAGGGGGTGAGGGTAGCCGGATTGGGCAGAGGGAGAAATTGACCTGCAGTGCTCGTGCTGCAGAGGCCTCCGTTGATCCTATGGGAATCGCAGAGCTGGGATGGCCTTTCAGGGTTGTCCTGAGATGAGGCACGTGAGCCAGGCCTTTATATTTTATCACCACCTCCCACCCCTACCATTGACCCATTATGGTATGGAGGCTGCCCCCAGGGAGGGAGCGTATTTAGATAAGGTAGCTTGTTTTGGCCCAGGGCAATTCCTAGAGATGGAGTCAACTGTGAGCTGCCAACAGCCATCACTTTCAGCAGCTGCCACGGTCCTGCAGCGGGGATCTGGGCAGTGTACCACAGTATTCACTACAGTAACAGTGAGAAGAAAGAAAAGAAGGAAGAGAGGGAGGAAGGAAAGGAAGAAGGAAGGTTTCATGAAAAATTAAATACTGAGTTTCTGTATTTCAAGAAAGTTGATGAGCTTATAACTTGCACATAATGTCTGTGAACATTTACTGTCTATTATCAAGTCCGTAGTGATATCATTGATTAATGAAAACCAGAAGACACAACTCTGCTGAAGAAAAGTTAGTGATTATTTTAAGACAATAACATAGGCAATAGTGGAAGTTGTATTTATGTGTCACTCTTCAAAGGAGGTGTCCCCATGGACCAGTACCCGATGGACCAGTACAGGTCCATGGCCTGTTAGGAAGCAGGCTGCATAGCAGGAGGTGAGCAGCGGTCGAGCAAGTGAAGCTTCATCTATATTTACAGCCGCTCCTTATCACTCACATTACTGCCTGAGCTCCACTTCCCGTCAGATCAGTGGCAGCATTAGATTCTCACAGGAGTGCAAACCCTATTGTTTACTGTGCATGCCAGGGATCTAGGCTGTACGCTCCTTATAAGAATCTAAGCCGGGTGCTGTGGCTCATGCCTGTAATCTCAGAACTTTGGGAGGCCGAGGAAGGC
Source organism: Symphalangus syndactylus (assembly GCF_028878055.3). Taxonomy (NCBI): domain Eukaryota; kingdom Metazoa; phylum Chordata; class Mammalia; order Primates; family Hylobatidae; genus Symphalangus; species Symphalangus syndactylus. The sequence goes on from NC_072428.2 coordinate 23,771,848, forward strand.
GGATCACCTGAGGTCAGGAGTTCAAGACCAGCCTGACCAACACGGAGAAACCCTGTTTCCACTAAAAATACAAAAAATAAGCTGGGTGTGGTGGTGCATGTCTGTAGTCCCAGCTACTTGGGAGGCTGAAGCAGGAGAATCACTTGAACCCAGGAGGTGGAGGTTGCAGTGAGCCGAGATCGTGCCATTGTACGGCAGCCTGGGCAACAAGAGCAAAACTCTGTCTCAAAAAAACAAAACAAAACAAAACAAAAGAATCTAATGCCTGATGATCTGTCACTGCCTCCCATCACCCCCAGATGAGACTGTCTAGTTTCAGGAAAACAAGCTCAGGGGTCCCACTGATTCTACATTATAGTGAATTGTATAATTATTTCATTATATATTACAATGTAATAATAATAGATATAAAGTGCACAATAAATGGAATGCAGTTGGATCATCCAGAAACCATCCCCTGACCGCCATCTGTGGAAAAATTGTCTTCCACAGAATGGGTCTCTGACGCCCAAAGGTTGCGGAAAGGAGTCACTGCTTTAAAGCATGACTTTTCATTTTGTTAAACGAATTTTGCTTCTTTTGATCTGAGTGATCTTGGCCTGGGTTCCCCAGAAAGTGGTGCCTAAGATAAATACTTACACTCAGATATTTCACTGGTGAATGTAGTTTGCCAGCAGGAATGAGAGACAGGAAGAGCAAAGCAGGAAAAGAGGGAGCATCAACATGAAGAAGTGTTACCACTACATGTGACTCATTATTCAATCTCATGGGACTGCCTGAAGAGCCACATTCAACACATCTCCAGGCAGCCCTTCAGATGAAGAAAGCGGTAACATTTAACAGCTGGCCCCTGGCCGGGCACGGTGGCTCATGCCTGTAATCCCAGCACTTTGGGAGGCCGAGGCGGGCAGATCACGAGGTGAGGAGATCGAGACCATCCTGGCTAACACGGTGAAACCCTGTTTCTACTAAAAAATACAAAAAAATTAGCTGGGTGTGTTGGCGGGCGCCTGTAGTCCCAGCTACTCGGGAGGCTGAGGCAGGAGAATGGCGTGAACCTGGCAGGCGGAGCTGGCAGTGAACTGAGATCGCGCCACTGCACTCCAGCCCGGGAGACAGAGCAAGACTCCGTCTGAAACAAACAAACAAACAAAAACACTGGCCCCTGTTCCCTGTTGGTTAAAGGTTCCTTCCAGGCACCATTACCTCCTCTCACTTCCAGGCTGTGCGTGCATGCCAAACATTCTGCCCAGATGTTCACAGAGAAGCTTTGGGAAAGAAAGTAAGAAACCGAAACCAAAGGTGCAGAGCTGAGGTGAAAGACAGTTTAGATGCTCCAATGTGATGACTGAGCAGAAGTGATGAGGCTAAGAAAACTGAAGTTAGTGCACAGCAGGTACCTGATATATATATATGATGTTTTTTTCTTGTGCATGTGTAAGAAATATACAGCAAAATCTGTTAATGTGTTGGCTCCATTAGATGAACAAAAACTTTACAGTCAAGTGATGATACCTAATGATAGGGACTGAATCAGATATTTCTTTTTCTTTTATTTTCTTTCTTTCTTTCTTTCTTTTTTTTTTCTGAGATAGAGTCTTGCTCTGTGTCACCCAGGCTAGAGTGCAGTGGCACGATCTCAGCTCACTGCAACCTCCACCTCCCGGGTTCAAACATGAATCAGATATTTCAAATAGAAATCCAGTTAAATTCATTTCAATGGTGGTTCCACTTTTTAATTCAATTCATGAAATCAGTAAAATATTTGAAAGTTCATTTGGTCGAAGGTGAAACATCTGCCGTTATTCTAGATGTTTTTATAAATTCAGTTTAAAAATCCATCATTGAAGATAAAATTATTTATGTTTCTGGCAAAAATACAAATATGAATTTTGGTGAAACACAGTATTGAGGTAGAAACAAAACTTGTGTTAAATTAAGGAACTTGCCAGGAACAGCGGCTTACACTTGTAAACCCAATACTTTGGAGACTGAAGTGGGAGGATTGCTTGAGGCCAGCAGTTCAAGACCAGCCTGAGCAACATAGCAAGATTGCATCTCTAAAAAAAAATTAGCCAGGTGTGGTGACATATGCCTGGATCCTAGCTACTTGGGAGGGTGAGGTGGGAAGATTGCTGAGCCCAGGAGTTTGAGATGACAGTGAGCTATGATTGAGCCACTGCACTCCAGCCTAGGTGACGGAGTGAGACTCTGTCTCCAAAAATAAGTAAATAAATAAGAAAAGATAAACCACTGACTAAACGCAATATTTATAGTACATATACCTGAAAAGGGACTTGTATCTAAAATACATAATAGGCCTTTAGAACTCAATTATAAGACAAGAAAACAATTTAAAATGGGCAAAAATGGCCAGATGTGGTGGCTCACCCCTGTAATCTCTGCACTTTGGGAGGCCAAGGCAGGTGGATCACTTGAGCCCAAGAGTTCAAAATCAGCCTGGGCAACATGACGAAACCCTATGTCTACTAAAAATACAAAAATTAGCCAGGCATGATGGTGTGTGACTTTAGTCCTGGTTACTTGGGAGGCTGAGGTTGGGGGATCACTTGAGCCCAGAAAGCCGAGGCTGCAGTGAGCTGTGATTGTGCCACTGCACTCCTGGCGAATGAGAGTAGACCCCATCTCAAACAAACAAACAAACAAACAAAAAAGGCAAAAGATTTGAATAGGAACCTCATTAAAGAAGATATATGAATGGCCAACAGGCATATGAAAAAATACTCAACATCATTAGCATCAAAGAAAAGCAAATTAAAACCACAATGATATGGCATTACTCGTTTGTTAAAAGGGCTAAAATAGACTCACAATACCAAGTGTGCGTGCAGGTGAAGTAATTGGAATTCTTTTCACTCCACCTGTGCACTGATGGTGGGAGCGTAAAATGTATAGCTGCTTTGGAAGATAGTCTGGCTGTTTCTTACAAAATTAAATTCTTTTTTTTGTATGACACAGCAGTTCTGCTCCTAGGTATTTATTATCCATAATCATAGTAGCTTTATTTATAATTGTTCGAAATTGGAAAACGACTGAATAGATAAAGAAATTGTGTGGTATCCATACAACTTGGCAATAAAAAAGAACGCACTACTGAAGTATGCAACTACATGAAAGAATCTCAATACATTATGTTGTCACACCTGTAATTCTAGCACTTTGGGAGGCTGAGGCAGGCAGATCACTTGAGACCAGGAGTTCGAGACCAGCCTTGGCAACATGGCTAAATCCAGTCTCTAAAAAAAAAAAAAATAATAATAATAATACAAAAATTAGTCAGGCATGGTGGCTTATGTCTGTAGTCCCAGCTACTTGGGAGCCTGAGGTGGGAGGATCGTTTGAGCCCAGGAGGTTGAGGCTGCAGTGAGCCATGATCAGACCACTGCACTCCAGCCTGGGGGACAGAAAAAAATAAAAACGTTATGTTGGCTGGGCGTGGTGGCTCATGCCTGTAATCCTAGCACTTTGGGAGGCCGAGGCAGGTGTATCACAAGGTGTGGAGTTCGAGACCAGCCTGGCCAATATGGTGAAACCCTGTCTCTACTGAAAATACAAAAATTAGCTGAGTGTGGTGGCAGGCACCTCTAGTCCCAGCTACTCGGGAGACTGAGGCAGGAGAATCGCTTGAACCTGGGAGGCGGAGGTTGCAGCGAGCTGAGATCGTGCCACTACACTCCAGCCTGGATGACAGAGTGAGACTCCGTCTCAAAAAAACAAAAACAAAAACAAAAAAATTTACTGTGAGTGAAGGGAGCAAGATCCAGAAGATTATATTGTGTATAATTCCATTTATATGAACTTCCAGAATAGGCAAAACTTATTTACAGTAAGGTAAAGGAAATAATGGTTCTGAGAGGGGGACATGGGGTGGTGAAACTAATTATGGAAATGACTTTTCAAAAGAATTATTTGCAATATGGCTGGGCTTGGTGGCTCATGTCTGTAATGGCAGCACTTTGGGAGGCCGAGGCGGGTGGATCACCTGAGGTCAGGAGTTTGAGAGCAGCCTGGCCAACATGGTGAAACCCCCTCTTTACTAAAAATACAAAAATTAGCTGGCGTTGTGGTGCATGCCTGTAAGCCCAGCTGCTCGGGTGGCTAAGGCAGGAGAATTGCTTGAATCTGGGAAGCAGAGGTTGCAGTAAGCCGAGATCATGTCACTGCACTCCAGCCTGGGCAACAGAGCAAGATTCCGTCCAAAAAGAAAAAAAAATTATTTGTAATATACTCTATAGCTTAATTGTGTTGGTAGTGTCATGGGTAGGTGCATATGTCAAAATTTATCAAACTGTACACTTAAAATAGGTTCTTTTATTATAGGTAAACTGCACCTCATTGAAGTTGATTAAAAAGGCATTTATAAATTGGTAATTTTATAAAATAGGGATAAAATATTCACAAGATTTACTTTAAAAAATAGAACTGATAAAATCTTCCATTTAGTATACTTTATTCTGTGCTTTAACAGGCACCTCAGGACCTGTAGAGAAAGCATGTTTTTTTTTGTTGTTTGTTTGTTTTGTTTTTTTGAGATGGAGTCTCGCTCTGTTGCCAAGCTGGAGTGCAATGGTGTGATCTCGGCTCACAGCAATCTCCACCTCCTGGGTTCAACTGATTCTCCTGCCTCAGCCTCCTGAGTAGCTGGGACTACAGGCGTGTGCCACCATACCCAGCTAATTTTTGTATTTTTAGTAGAGATGTGGTTTCACCATGTTGGCCAGGGTGGTCTTGATCTGTTGACCTTGTGATCCGCCTGCCTTGGCCTCCCAAAGTGCTGGGATCATAGGCGTGAACCACTGTGCCCAGCTGAGAAAGCACGTTTTTTTAAAAAATTATGGTCTACAAAAGGCAATCAATTAAAAGTTCAAAGACACATGAAAAAATGCTCATCATCACTGGCCATCAGAGAAATGCAAATCAAAACCACAATGAGATACCATCTCACACCAGTTAGAATGGTAATCATTAAAAAGTCAGGAAACAACAGGTGCTGGAAAGGATGTGGAGAAATAGGAACATTTTTACACTGTTGGTGGGACTGTAAACTTGTTCAACCATTGTGGAAGACAGTGTGGTGATTCCTCAGGGACCTAGAACTAGAAATACCATTTGACCCAGCAGTCCCATTATGGGGTGTATACCCAAAGGATTATAAATCATGCTGTTATAAAGACACATGCACATGTATGTTTATTGTGGCACTGTTCACAATAGCAAAGACTTGGAACCAACCCAAATGTCCAACAATGATAGACTGGATTAAGAAAATGTGGCACATATATACCATGGAATACTATGCAGCCATAAAAAAGGATGAGTTCATGTCCTTTGTAGGGATATGGATGAAGCTGGAAACCATCATTCTCAGCAAATTATTGCAAGGACAAAAAACCAAACACCGCATGTTCTCACTCATAGGTGGGAATTGAACAATGAGAACACTTGGACACAGGAAGGGGAACATCACACACTGGGGCCTGTTGTGGGGTGGGGGGATGGGGGAGGGATAGCATTAGGAGATATACCTAATGTTAAATGACGAGTTAATGGGTGCAGCACACCAACATGGCACATGTATACATATGTAACTAACTTGCATGTTGTGCACATGTGGCCTAAAACTTAAAGTATAATAAAAAAATAAATAAATGAAAGTTCAAAAGTTTCAAACTAACTTTAAAATGCAACTTTGAGGAACAATTTTCTGAAAAATTTAAAAATAATAACTTTTTCAGAAAAATACTATTGCTGTGGTATTAAAAACAAATCTACCCAAGGAATTGATTCAAGTATGTGATATTCACCAAGGATGATTGTTCTGATTATGTTATTTGTTAATGTTTTGATGATCAACATATTAAAAGTTTAAAAAATTTTGCTTGATTGTCCCCCACTATCTACATATCTAGATGTAGATAGATAAGTTTTAGTATTTTAAAATAATTTCATTTTTGAAAATAGTTTTCAAATAGAACTTTAAAAAAGATTTACCAATATAATAAAAATGTTTTAGTCAATAAATTTATATATATAATTTTAATTATTTTTATGACCCTTTTCACTCTCAAATGTGTCATGATCTGGATGATATATTATATAGTCCTCTCGTCTATGAATGTAACACAAACTTCCATAGTTGGGTATTCATGAATCTCTGCTTTTTAATACCCATTCTGCTCCTGTCAAATGGAACTATTCACTTTTCCACATCCAAGTAAGCAATCCTCAGCCCCATTCCCACTTCCCCATAACCGTTTCCTACCCTTTCTCCAAGGTCCCAGCTAACTCCTCTATGAAGTCCTTCTTTTTTTTTTTTCCCAAGACGGAGTTTCACTCTTATGCCCAGGGTGGAGTGAAGTGGAGCGATCTTGGCTCACTGCAACCTCTGCCCCCCGAGTTCAAGCGATTCTCCTGCCTCAGCCTCTGGAGTAGCTGGGATTACAGGCGCCCACCACACTCAGCTAATTTTTCATTTTTAGTAGAGACGGGGTTTCGCCATGTTGGTCAGGCTGGTCTCGAACTCCTGACCTCAGGCAATCTACCCGCCTCGGACTCCCAAAGTGGGAAGCCCTTCTTTTTAGCCAGATCTTTATCCCTGTAGCACTTTAATTCTCTTTAACTTATCATATTTTAAATCCCTATTTTTTAAATGCAGATTTTATCACCTCTTCTTTCCTCCAAGTGCTTTAAGGCCAGGGGTATTAATAGTATCTTATTTGTCTTTATATCACTCTCAGGTCCTACTATAGTACCTGGCACTGAGTATGCACTCAATAAACACTTGTTATATAAATGAATATGTGAAAGAAAGAGCAAAGGAACCAACAGATGAATGAATGAATCATGAATGAAAACTCTAGGTGGCTCATGCCTGTAATCCCAGCACTTTGAGAGGCAGAAGCGGGCAGATCACTGGAGGCCAGGAGTTCGAGACCAGCCTGGCCAACATGGTGAAACCCCTTGTCTACTAAAAATACAAGAAAAAACAACAAAAAATTAGCCAGATGTCATGGCATGCACCTGTAATCCTAGCTACTTGAGAGGCTGAGGCAGGAGAATTGCTTGAACCTGGTGGGTGGAGGTTGCAGTGAGCCGAGATCACGCCACTGCACCCCAGTCTGGGTGACAGAGCTATACTCTGTCTCAAAAAAAAAAAAAAATAAAATAAAATAAAACTCTATTTAGCATGCGTGCTGAGTGTAGTTACCACTGCCTTTGATCTATTGGCACCCATGAAGCAGTGAAACAGATTTTTAAGTTCTTTTTATTTTCATTTGATTTGTGATCATTGGTTAATTCCCAAATACAACTTAAGATAAAGTCGGTGTACATGGAGTAGCTTAAAATCTTTCTTTCTCACTCCTTCCGATTTCCTGTGGTTTACTAGAATGCTTTTGACATCCTGCTACAAAAGAAGAGGAAAGTTCTGAAGTGTCCTGATTCAAAGGTCCTGATCCGTAGTTTCTCCTTCCACCAGGACAACCTGTTCCAGCGCGGAGGCAGGGGTACGGACAACAGCCCAGACACTGACGTGGGATGCCCATTGTTTGCAGATCCTGTTCCCAAGGTTCTTCATGGGGAAGAGCTGGGATTTTATCTGATCATAATTCAGGCTGAGCTAGGGCACACAGACATCTTGGTTTGGAATTTTTTTGTATATCCTCCATAATGTGTACATTGCCTTATACATAGTGCATGCTCATGACTCAAAAATAATTCACTGAATTAACATATGAATGAACAATCTAATCATCACATAAAGCAGGAAGGGCTGCCCTTTTGTCCAGAATTGTGAAACTGCGGGCTTCCAGGGATGTGGCAGTGCTGTCCTGCTCTGCCTCCCATCTTTCTAACTTTAGCCACCACTTTAGAAGTAGCATTTAGCTCCAGTGACACGAATCTACCAATGAGGCTTACACTTTGCATAACCTCTGCTCTACTGCCAAAAACTGAAAGCTGAATTAAAACAATGAAATATCCATCAGCCAGTGTTTGTCAGGCACTAACTCTATATGTGTGCAACACTCTTGTGAAACTTACAAAATTTACAGATAAAATGCAGCACACCATTCTTGCTCTTCGAGAACTTCAAATCTTTTCAGGACTAACATTAAAATATTCACAAGACAAAAAATGCAAAACTTTATAAATAACACAATATTGAATTGAGTGGTTCAGAAAATAAGGAGGTGCTGAGTTTAGAGAAGAAGTTGATTTAGCTGAATAAAGTTTTGCTGTAGAGGTGGCTGGTATTCATTTGTCAGCAAATATTGTGCAGGTTGTTTCTGAGAATGTATTTAGATATTGCAGCCTAAATTCTAATTTTTTTTGAGATGGAGTCTCGCTCTCTTGCCCAGGCTGGAGTGCAGTGGCGTGATCTCAGCTCACTGCAACCTCCGCCTCCCGGGTTCACGCCATTCTTCTGCCTCAGCCTCCCAAGTAGCTGGGACTACAGGCGCCTGCCACCACGCCTGGCTAAATTTTTTGTATTTTTAATAGAGACAAGGTTTCACCATGTTAGCCAGGATGGTCTCGATCTCCTGACCTTGTGATCCGCCCACCTCGGACTCCCAAAGTGCTGGGATTACAGGCGTGAGCCACCGCGCCCAGCCTTGCAGCCCAAATTCCTTATCCTGATTCTGACATTGCTTATAAGCCATTAGTGGTTCCCTAAGAGTCTTGCCATCTTTCTGGTCCTAAGGGTTGGGTAGTGAGCGCTAGGCACGAGCTCTCCATCAGGTGTAGAGTTGTATATCTAGAAGCAGGCTGGGCCAGGTAGAGTATTTATGTCGCTCCAGAGGTATGGAGCTAGGGGGAAAAAACCAAAGAAGTGGAAACTGAACAATGGGTAGAAACTACTAGATATTAGGGATAAGGAGAGGTAATAATCAGGAAAATGACTTGCTAGGCCATAAGAAGCTCTGGCAGGTCAAGAGAGAGATACAAGCTGTCCTGAGTGGTTCTGGAACTGTGAACGTTGTAGGGATGCTGGAAGCCCAAAGTGGCCAGGGTGGAAAAAGGGAGGCAGGTATTAGAATGCGAAGGGACTACGCAGAAGTGAGGCCATGATAGACAAACCTTATTTTAACAACCACCAGTTAAAGATTAGTCAATCCAGGAAGTCCAGAAATAGGATTTTGACCCAGTCACATCTTGGGGAGTCCCAACCTGAGTGCAAAATTTTCAGTTCTGTCATTGCCGGTGCTGTCATCTGTATCAAGACTGTATTATTATTAAGAGTATTAGAATGTATTTAGATTGATTCATCCATGTGACCTCTACGCACCATATACCAGTCTCACTGGCTCCTTCTTTCCTTCCTTCCTTCCTTCCTTCCTTCCTTCCTTCCTTCCTTCTTTCCTTCTTTCCTTCCTTCCTTCCCTTCTTTCCTTCTTTCTTTTTTGATGGAGTCTCACTCTGTTGCCCAGGCTGGAATGCAGTGGTGCAATCTCAGCTCACTGCAACCTCTGTCTCCCAGGTTCAAGTAATTCTACTGCCTCAACCTCCTGAGTAGCTGAGATTACAGGTGCATGCCACCACACCCAGCTAATCTTTTGTATTTTTAGTAGAGACAGGGTTTCACCACATTGGCCAGACTGGTCTGCAGCTCCTGACCTCAAATGATCCGCTGCCTCAGCCTCCCAAAGTGCTGAAGTTACAGGACGTGAGCCACTGTGCACAGCCCACTGGCCTTTTTCAATTTTTTTTTTTTTGCATGTGAGGCATATTTTCACCATAAGGCCTTTGCACATGCTGTTCCCTCTGCAGATAATTACTTTGCTTTGGATCTTCAAATGTCACACCCTCAGACCACCCGGTCTAACATTGCTTCTGCTCCATCCTCAACTTGGCTGAGCCTCTACTGGACATTTCTTGGTTGGATTCAACCTGGGATAGGCCATCCTGTCTAAGGAGACTTGTCCACATCCCCCAGAGGCTGCTTAGTGGTGCTTGGTGACACAGCATGGGACAGGATTGATGATTTGGAGGAGCCAGGGAAGTGGCTCCAGGACCAGCCAGCCAGCAAAGGCCACTTAAACTTAGCTTTTTCTGAATTAGTTAAGATGACTAGAAAAAAACAGAAAACAGAATGTGGTCAGCTACAGAATACTTTAATGATTGAAAACATTGAATCAGTAAAACTTGGGCATCCTTGGCCCACCAAGAAATTGGTAGGTTTGGCAGTGCAGAGTTATCAAAGCCAAATATTCACAAGTTCTTAAAGAAGTGAGAACATTAAAAATATAAATCAAGGAAAAGCGTATTAAAGCATCTTGCTGAGGTGCTTTTAAAATTAAGCCATTCTTACCCCTGAAGTGAAAACTGACAAAAGTTCAGTCCATTGTTTCAAGAGGTCTTGGTTGGTCATGCAGGCATCCACTGCTAGAAACCATGATAGCGATCTATTTAGATAAAGGCTCTGAATAAAAGAGCAGCGACTCCTCAGTCAATTCTCACTGACTCCATAAAAGATATCTATTCAACTCTATGATTTTTATCACCTCTGTAGATCTTAATGACCTTATGATTTTTGAAGTAATATGTCTAAGACTTCTGAATCCCATACTAGAATAAAATGATCTAACCATGGGATAGACTATTATAAGCAGGACTGTTTTTTCCTTATCTAACATCAACTTATCCATCCTTAGAAATAATCAAATTTTGGGCATGGAACCAATACCAAAATATGAACTCATCCTTTCCCTCCATTTGTATGTGGCCTCAAAGCCATGGGGTGGTTGAGAGGGGTGACATTTGAAGACCCAATGCAAAGGAATTGTCTGCAGAGGGAACAGCATGTGCAAAGGCCCTGTGGTGCAAATATGCCTTATATGCATAAAGAAAAATAGAAAAAGGCCAGTAGGCCGGGCGCAGTGGCTCACACCTGTAACCCCAGCACTTTGGGAGGCCAAGGTGGATGGATTACTTGAGGTCAGGAGTTCGAGAACAGCCTGTCCAACATGGCGAAACCCCGTATATATAAAAAAATCCAAAAAATCAGCCGAGCGTGGTGGCTGCCTGCCTGTAATCCCAGCTACTAAGGTGGCTGAGGCATGAGAATCGCTTGAACCAGGGAGGCGGAGGTTGCAGTGAGCGGAGATTGCGCCACTGCACTCCAGCCTGGGTGACAGAGCGAGACTCTGTCTCAAAAAAAAAAAAAAAAAAAAAACAAGAAAAGAAAGAAATAGAATAGATGAATAGTCTGAAAGTGTAATGGATTGCATGTGGCTTACAGATCCATTTTTCATGAGATGCCCTGGTGGTTGTCAGCCGTCTTCTAGGTGAGATTAAAACTTGGCCACTCTTTCAGTTAATAGCAGTGTCTAGGGGTTGTGAGGTCATCCTCTAAGGTTGTATCAGTAAAAACATGATTTAAAAAGGCTTGCCCCCTACTTGCCTTTACCGTTAATGGCCAAGACTTAGAGGTAGACGTGAGGTCTGTGCTTCGAATGCACCATAACCTTTCCAGAGAAGTTTTGGGCTGGGCTCCACTTCGGGGCTCCAAGCCAGGGTGGACCATGTGTGTGCTGCTGTGCTCAGCTCTGCGAGTTCAAGGGCAGGCCTGGCTCCTCTTTTCTAAGCTTGGCTCAGATCTTCAGCCAGCTTACCCACTTAGGAAGTTCCCCTGCCCTTGTGGAGAACAAACATTTGTAAAAGATGGCCTGGAATTTTGTTCTGGTTTCATTTAGACAGGCCAGCTATGCCAAAGGCAAATCCTAGCAGCAGCAGAAGAAAGAACTGGACATGTCATTCTCTCTGCAAAAAGGAAGATAGTGTCAGGCCCCTCCATGTGGGCTCATGATGACATAGTCAAGGGTGTAAATGAGCCTGATTTTTTTCCCCCTTTCTCTTCTTTCCTCCCATAGACAACAAGATTCATGGTGTTTTCCCTAATTTTATCTTCATTAATCTTATTAATAGGTTTTGGCAAAGTTTGTTCCATCAGCACTCTCCATGGGGAATGTTTTCTTTACCAAAGTTCACGATTCTCCTATTCAAATCCCTAATTTCCATGGTTTCACTTCAGTGCTTTAGTGCTCCTGAGGCCTTTCAGGAATGAGCTCAATTATCAACCCCGAGTGAATCTGAAACCTGATTCAGTCTTCTTATGGTCTGATTAAAACAATGCGCTTTTATAAATGTCACTAAAGAAATTGTCAAACCTCAACTGCTAGAGGTTGGCCAGGCAATAATTTCCTCCTGTGAACTTGTGGCTTATTATCTTTCAAATATTTGAAGCAGATCAGTGGTCCGGTGGTCATTGTGTGTCTTAGCGGGTTAAGATTTCACCGTGAAAAACATTCCTTATGATTCTTGGCATGCACATTCCAAAAAAAAAAAAAAAATCCTATCAAGACCTGACAGTTATAAAATTAATTTTTTGAGCTTGAACAATTCAAAAGCATCATCAAATTAAAACAATGTAATTTGGCACAGAGGTTATTGCTCATCATGTCTTCTAATTACTTTTCTGTATTTTGTAAAAACAAAAACAAAACATTAAGTGCTGAGATAATGAACTTTGGGGGCGGCGTTCCGCAGCAGTCCCCTTGGTGATGGAAAACAGCACTGACTTCCAAACAAACCCATCTGATCTTTCCCAGAAGGATGTGGGTTATTATAGGATGTGGCCACTCTGACACTCAGTCTCTTCAGAACACCTTTACAACACATGAACATGAACCACACACATGTCTCTGGCAGCAAAGGAGAATAAAAAGAAAAAGAGACTCAAGAGTGCTTTTTAAAAAATTCAACTTTATTAAAGCATAATTGACATTTAATTAAGTGCATTATTTTAGGTGTGTAGTTCTGAGTCTTGACACTTATGCACACTGTAGTGTACCCACCGGTACAATCAAGATATAATACGTTTCTGTCACCCCCAAAACCTCCTGGTGTCTGTCACAGTCAATCCCCACAATCCATCCCACTTTCCAGCCCCAGGCAACCTGTTTTTCATTGCGATAAATTAGAGTTTCATATACATAGAATCACTCTTCAGTATTTGACTTCTTTCATTCAGCAAAATGTTTTTTATTTTTATTTTTATTTTTATTTGAGACAGAGTCTCGCTCTGTCACCCAGGCTGGAGTGCAACCTCCACCTCCCGGGTTCAAGCAATTCTCCTGCCTCAGCCTCCCTAGTAGCTAGGATTACAGGTGCCCACCACCATGCTCAGCTAATTTTTGTATTTTTAGTAGAGACCAAGTTTTGCCATGTTGGTCAGGTTGGTCTCAAACTCCTGACCTCAAGTGATCTGCCTTACTTGGCCTCCCAAAGTGCTGGGATTATAGGCATGAGCCACCACGCCCGGCCAGCAAAATGTTTTCTAAAATTCATCCGTGTTGCCACATGCATCAGTAGTTTCTTCTTTTTGATTGCTGAGCGGTATTCCATTGTGTGAATGTTACCAAAATTTGTTTATTCATTCACCCATTGGTGGACATTCGGGTTTTTGCCAATTCCTTTTTTTTTTTTTTTTTTTTAACAGAGACTTGCTCTGTTACCTAGGCTGGAGTGCAGTAGCATGATCTTGGCCCACGGCAACCTCTGCCTCCCAGGTTCAAGCAATTCTCCTCCCTCAGCCTCCTGAATAGCTGGGATTACAGGCACCTGCCACCATGCCTGGCTAATTTTTTTGTATTTGTGGTAGAGACAGGGTTTCACCATGTTGGCCAGGCTGATCTCGAACTCCTAACCTCAAATGACCCACCTGCCTCAGCCTCCCAAAGTGCTGGGATTATAGGCATGAGCCATTGTGCCCGGCCTTTTTGTGCTATTTGAATAAAGCTGCTGTAAGTCTTTTTGTGGATAATCACATCTTTTTTAGAAGAATAAGTAGGCCAGGCCTGATGGCTCACACCTGTAATCCCAGCGCTTTGGGAGGGTGAATCAGGAGGGTTGTTTGAGGCCAGGGGTTTGAGACCAGCCTGGACAACATAGTGAGACCCCCATCGCCACAAAAAATAAAAAATATTAGACAGGTATGGTGGTGCTCACCTGTATTCCTAGCTACTTTGGAGGCCACAGCTCGCTTGAGCCCAGGAGGTGGAGACTACAGTGAGCTTTGATCACACTACTGCACTCCAGCCTAGGTGACAGAGCCACACCCTGTCTCAAAAAAAAAAAAAAAAAAAAAAGAAGAATAAATATAAGAAACCTAAAAACCTTATGCAAAGGCCATAGTTCTGATGTCAAACAAGAGAAGCAGGTAATGCAAGTGAGGGAAGCAGGCTAGGTGTAAGACAAGAGGGAGTGGTAGGAACTATGGCAATTGGCCACAGGAAGAGTTTGAAACTCCTAGTTTACAGAAATAACGTTAAGAAATTCGAAGATTTAATAAACTCAAACTGTCAAAAGAAAAAGCTTTATAGGTCAGTGCATTCCTTTGGGTCGAGGAACAAAGAGACCTTTTCAGACTTTCTCCTTCCCACAGGTGTCATGGCATAAAACCCAAGAACATAAAATCTGGGCTAGACAGCCTTGGGTTTGAATTCTTGATCCACACTTAATAGTTGTTTGACCCTGCTCAAATATCCCCAACTCTCTGAACCTTAGTTTCCTTATTTGTAAAAATGGGGATAATAATAACACCTACCTCCTAGGGTAGTGGTGAAGAATAAATAAAATAAAGACATGGGTGGAGTTAGCCTAAACATTTGCAGAAATTCCTGGCTGCATGCCAGGCACTTTACTGTCATCATTTTGTTTTATTAAAACCTCATCCCAAGGAGAACTACAAACCACTGCTCAACAAAATAAAAGAGGACACAAATAAATGGAAGAATATTCCATGCTCATGGATAGGAAGAATCAATATCATGAAAATGGCCATACTGACCAAGGTAATTTATAGATTCAATGCCATCCTCATCAAGCTACCAATGACTTTCTTCACAGAATTGGAAAAAACTACTTTAAAGTTCATATGGAACCAAAAAAGAGCCCACATTGCCAAGTCAATCCTAAGCCAAAAGAACAAAGCTGGAGGCATCATGCTACCTGACTTCAAACTATACTACAAGGCTACAGTAACCAAAACAGCATGGTACTGGTACCAAAACAGAGATATAGACCAATGGAACAGAACAGAGCCCTCAGAAATAATACCACACATCTACAACCATCTGATCTTTGACAAACCTGACAAAAACAAGAAATGGGGAAAGGATTCCCTATTTAATAAATGGTGCTGGGTAAACTGGCTAGCCATATGTAGAGAGCTGAAACTGGATCCCTTTCTTACATCTTATACAAAAATTAATTCAAGGTGGATTAAAGACTTAAATGTTAGAGCTAAAACCATAAAAGCCCTAGAATAAAACCTAGGCAATACCATTCAGGACATAGGCATGGGCAAGGACTTCATGTCTAAAACACCAAAAGCAATGGCAACAAAAGCCAAAATTCGCAAATGGGATCTGGTTAAACTAAAGAGCTTTTGCACAGCAAAAGAAACTACCATCAGAGTGAACAGGCAACCTACAGGATGGGAAAACATTTTTGCAATCTACTCATCTGACAAAGGGCTAACATCCAGAATCTACAAAGAACTCAAACAAATTTAGAAGAAAAAAACAAACAACCCCATCAACAAGTGGGCGAAGGATATGAACAGACACTTCCCAAAAGAAGACATTTATGCAGCCAACAGACACATGAAAAAATGCTCATCATCACTGGGCATCAGAGAAATGCAAATCAAAACCACAATGAGATACCATCTCACACCAGTTAGCATGGCGATCATTAAAAAGTCAGAAAACAACAGGTGCTGGAGGGGATGTGGAGAAATAGGAACACTTTTACACTGTTAGTGGGACTGTAAACTAGTTCAACCATTGTGGAAGACAGTGTGGCGATTCCTCAAGGATGTAGAACTGGAAATACTATTTGACCCAGCCATCCCATTACTGGGTATATACCCAAAGGATTATAAATCATGCTGCTATAAAGACACATGCACACATACGTTTATTGTGACACTGTTCACAATAGCAAAGACTTGGAACCAACCCAAATGTCCAACAATGATAAACTGGATTAAGAAAATGTGGCATATATATACCATGCAATACTACGCAGCCATAAAAAAGGATGAGTTCATGTCCTTTGTAGGGACATGGATGAAGCTGGAAACCATCATTCTCAGCAAACTATCACAAGGACATCACACACCGGGGCCTGTTGTGGGGCGGGGGAAGGGGGGAGGGATAGCATTAGGAGATATACCTAATGTTAAATGACGAGTTAATGGTTGCAGCACACCAGCATGGCACATGTATACATATGTAACAAACCTGCACGTTGTGCACATGTTCCCTAAAACTTAAAGTATAATAAAATATATATACTTATATATATATATAAAAAATATATATACGTATATATATATAAAAAATATATATATACGTATATATATATAAAAAATATATATATACGTATATATATGAAAATATATATATACGTATATATATAAAAATATATATATGTGTGTGTGTATATATATACATATACATTTACATACATATACATATACATTTACATACATATACATATACATACATATACATTTTATATATATAAAATAAAACCTCATCCCAGCCTGGGCAACATGGTGAAATCCCACTTCTACAAAAAATACAAAAATTAATGGCACGGTGGCGTGCACCTGTAGTCCCAGCTACTCAGGAGGCTGAGGTGGGATGATCACCTGAACCTGGGAATAAGAGGCTGCAGTGAGTTGTAATGGCTGCTGAGCATATCAGACCTGCAGGCAAGGGGCCAGCAGGGCTGGAATTATTGGGGAAAGGTGAGCTTTGCCCCAAATGCGTGGAGAGATGCATCCAGGGTCCTCAAGACTGTCACAGCCAGAGGTGGTGGTTCTCAGTCTCTGCTTTCATCACTCGGCTTCCTGCCTGAGACTCAGTTTCCAGTTTAGCAAAATGGGATGAAGTCTTCTTTTTTTTTGAAACGAGGTCTCGCTCTGTCACCCAAGCTGGAGTGGAGTGGTGAAATCATGGCTCACTGCAGTCTCAACCTCCCAGGCTCAAGCAATCTGCCTGCCTCGGCCTCCTGAGTAGCTGGGACTATAGGCTGCACCCCCATGCCCCGCTAATTTTTGTATTTTTTGTAAAGAGGAGGTCTCGCCATGTTGCCCAGGCTGGTCTCAAACTCCTGCGCTCAAGTGACCCACCAACCTGGACCTTCCAAAGTGCTGGGATTACAGGTGTGAGACACTGTACCCGTTGGAACTATTTTTTGTTTTTGTTTTATTATTACTGTTATTATTTTTGAGATAGAGTCTCACTCTTGCCCAGGCTGGAGTGCAGAGGTGCGACCTCGGCTCGCCACCATGTCCAGCTAATTTTTGTATTTGTTGGTAGAGACGGGGTTTCGCTATGTTCGCTAGGCTGGTCTGGAACTCCTGGCTTCAAGAGATCCTCTGGCCTCGGCCTCCCAAAGTGCTGGGATTGGAGGTGTGAGCCTCTGCACCCAGCCTCATTGTAGTTTTAATTTGCAGACTTCTTACTATGAAAGAGGATGAGCATCTTTTCATATATTGAAGAGCTGTTTGTATATCTTTCTCTATAAACTGCATGGTTAGTGAGCCAAGATTGTGCCAGTGCACTCCAGCCTGGGTTAGAGAGTGAGACTCTGTCTCAAAAAAAAAAAAAAAGAAACTGAGACCTGGATATGGGACTGGGTATCATTGCTTCTAGACACATCCAGCAGACAAAGCTATAAAACTATGTATGTATAAGCCATGCATATATACCCATCAATGCCACCTATCTTTCCATATTTGCGTATACATATGTATATATAAAGATATTAGTATCTGTTATTAATATATACTAAAATATAATTTCATATATTAATATGCAATTTATATATATAATGATGATGATGAGTTAATATTGATTCCTTCGATTCCAGTCCAACATCAGAGGGTTCATTTTAACCTTTCCCCTTTCTTTGTTTAAAACTTTCTTCTCCAACAGTGAGAAACCTGGCTGCAATTATTTACAATCTATTTACTCATTTGTTCGTTTCATGTAAATTCTTAATGAGGAACACATTTACTAAATAGAGTACAACATTTATGTATAGTTCTTTTTGTCTTTACCCTGACAGTATTCAGTCAAGACACTGTTTTCCACAGTTACCCGAGTTTTCATTGCACTCAGGCTGGAGTACAGTGGAACAGTCATAGCTCACTGTAGGCTGGAAATCCTGGGCTCAAGCAATCCTCCCACCTCAGCCTCCCAAAGTTTTGGGATTACAGGCATGAACCGCCATGCCCAGCCTAAATTCTCTCTATATCTGGGTGGATTCGGAGATGTTATTAATCTTTTAAAACTCGGTTATTGACACAGTACTTGGAAATTCAATTACTATGTATAGAATAAAAGAATCAATTAATGTATTATTTACTTGAAATTTATTAAGAGAGTATATCTTAAGTGTACTACACATACACACACGTAACTATGCTTGGAGATGGATGTGTTGATTAATTTGATTGTGGTAATTATTACACAATGTATATGCATATCAAATCATCACATTGTACAATTGAAATTTATACAATTTTATTTGTTACCTATACCTCAGTAAAGCTAGGAGAAAAATAAAAGCCTCCTGGGTGATTCTAATGTGAGAAAAAGAATTAATATGTGGGCCGGGCGCAGTGGCTCATACCTCTAATCCCAGCACGTGGGGAGGCTGAGGTGGGTGGATCACGAGGTCAGGAGTTCCAGACCAGCCTGGTCAAAATAGTGAAACCCCGTCTCTACTAAAAATACAAACATTAGCTGGGTCTGGTGGCACTCGTCTGTAGTCCCAGCTACTTGGGAAGCTGAGGCAGGAGAATTTGCTTGAACCTGGGAGGCAGAGGTTGTAGTGAGCTGAGATTGTACCATTGCACTCCAGCCTGGGCGACAGAACAAGACTCTGTCTCAAAAGAAAAAAAAATATCAATATGTAAATACAATTTTTTTTTTTTTTTTTTTGAGATGGAGTCTTGCTCTGTTGCTGGCCCAGGCTGGAGTGCAGTGGCGTTATTTCGGCTCACTGTAAGCTCCGCCTCCCGGGTTCACGCCATTCTCCCACCTCAGCCTCCGGAGTAGCTGGGACTACAGGTACCCGCCACCACGCCAGGCTAAATTTTTTTTTTTTTTTAAATTTTTAGTAGAGACGGGGTTTCACCGAGTTAGCCAGGATGGTCTCAATCTCCTGACCTCGTGATCCTCCCGCCTCAGCCTCCCAAAGTGCTGGGATTACAGGCGTGAGCCACCGTGCGTGGCCAAAAATTTTGATATCCTAAAGGCATAGTTGCAGCAGTATTGGAAACTAAAATGATGGCATAGGACAACATGGCAGAGAAAGAGAAAATGCTTAGAAGAACAAATGTAACAGAATCAAACTAAATCAGATGGGAAAAAAAATGAGACACTTACTTTGTAGTTCATCATTGAATTTTATACCTTTTCAACCAGCACTTCTAAGGAGTCTTGCACAAATCTGAGAAATGCCAGTTTGTCAAAGACTTTGCAAAGACTGGGCAATGCCTATATCAGAATTTAAGTTAGCCAGAACGCAGAGTTACCCATCATACCATTTTCTTTCTTTTTTTTTTCCCTTTTCTTTTTTGAGTTGGAGTCTCACCCTGTTACCCAGGTTGGAGTGCAGTGGCGTGATCTTGACTCACTGCAACCTCTGCTTCCTGGGTTCAAGCAATCTTCCTGCCTCAGCCTCCCGAGTAGCTGGAATTACAGGCGTGCACCACCATGCCCACTTAATTTTTGTATTTTTTAGTAGAGATGGGGTTTCACCATGTTGCCCAGGCTAATCTCATACTCCTGACCTCAGGTGATCCTCCCACTTGGTCTCCAGAAGTGCTGGGATTACAGGCGTGAGCCACCATACCCAGCCCCTATCATACCATTTTCTTATCCTCAGGTTTCCTTATTTCTAAGGAACCTGAGGAGTCTTCCTTTCATTTCCTGTGTCTCGCTGTAGAACTTTAAACACTTTCGAACAAAATAACACGTTTAATCATTTCACATTATAAATCTGTGGAAAGAAAATGTTATAATTGGCCACAGATAATTTAAATTTCTAAATAATTTAAATTTTATTGTTCAAAATGGGGGTGAGATTGGAGGATGGTTTCACCTCTGTTATCTGCTATGGTGGGACATCTTCCATTGTTACTTTTTTCTAGGTCATGTTTGGAGAAAGTAAGCACAGCATTCTTCATCAAGTCTGTCAACAAGTTTGTTTTGTTTTTATTTTTGTTTTTTACAGTGGGGAATGATCTAGATACATTACAACCATAACAAAGTCTACTACAGAAAGAGTTTTCTGAGGAGAGTCTGAGTTAGGTTCTGGTCAGTTGGACTTTTCCTGAAACATGGTCTTGTGTGTGTTCAATCTGGCTTCTAAGCATCCAGTGACCTTGATTTTGCAGCTGTTCCCATGAGTAGTCCTCGTCTGCTAGCAAGCTAGGAGCTCTCACCAAAACAGCACCTTTCCCCCAGCTCCCCACTGGACTCCTCCTTGGCCTTCGTGCCTCTTTCTCCTGTCGAATCAGGCTCTCAGGAAAGAATCTGCATGCCTTTACTCAAACTTTCATGAAGTAAAGCTCAAAGCGTGGGAAAGAGAAGGAAACCAGGATCTGAGAGCATACATCAGGTTCTAGGCTAGGGGACCTACACATATTCCTTAAAAAGATATATATTTTATAATATTTATAAATATTATATTTTATATATTTAAAAGTCTAGGCATGGTGGCTCTTGCCTGGAATCCCAGCACTTTGGGAGGCTGAGGTGGGTGGATCGCTTGAGCCCAGAAGATTGAGACCAGCCTGGGCAACATAGTGAGACCCCGTCTCTCCGAAAAACCCAAAAAGTAAGCTGGGCATGCTAGAATGTGCTTGTAGTCCCAGCTACTCAGGAGGCTGAGGTGGGAGGATCACCTGAGCCTGGGAAGTTGAGGTTGTAGTGAGCTGTGATCACACCACTGCGCTTTGGCTTGGGCAACACAGCGAGACCCTGTCTCAAAAATAAGTAATTATAAAAATAAATATTTTAAGTCTCATGTCCAAAATTGGGAGTGAAGGAGATTTGACTACCATGTTAAAATAACAGTGAGAAAGTTGAAAAAAAAATTTAAACAGATGGAGTCATCCATGGAGTAGCAGATGGCTACTCTATTCAATCCATTGGGAAGGCTGGAGGCAACATCTTCTTTAACTTTTGCTTGTCATTCCTCGTGCCCTGGCTAGTCTAGTCCCTTATATGCCAGACTCTGAACATTATTAGCTGATGATGAAATTGTTTCTAGTGACAATCAGAACAGAGCCTCTTCTCTGACTGAGTTCATTTCACCAATGTTTATTGAGCTCCTGACTCATAAATCTCATTTCCTGTTAAAGGATCACGACACAGGGTGGACAGGGAATAAAACACCCACCGCTCTTCGGGAAACTTACAGCCTAGTGATAAACACATACCCAGAGTGTGATTAGAGAATGTGTATGTGTGTTTGTCGCTGAGGTTCTCCATGCCATGTGATCTTTGCTTTCTAATCTCTATCAGTCTCCACGACGCTCATAAATCCCACGTGAAGTGTTCTGATTTCCCTTTAGCCTACCAAAAACACAGGCCCTTTCTCTGGCTCTTAGACAATAATAAACAAGGTAGGTGAGTGATAACTTTACGAAGGCTGGTCTGTTTCCAGCTGGAAGGAGCCTCCTTCTCCATATTAAAGCTACGTAGGATTTAGGGGCTTAAGTTTGGTGTCAGAGCACTCTTTTCTCTCCCAAGATACTTTTTTTTTTTTTTTTTTACTCTTATCTTGATTCACTCAGGTGTGTCTCTTTACATATTCTCCTGTATGTCTCTTTCATATGTCTCGTGTATGTCTTGATTCACTCAGTGTCTCTTTACATATTCTTTTGTACCAACACAAGTTGGATGTGAGGGTGTGTTGGTATCTTGTCTTCCTGGCAGAGTTGAGAGATACCCAAATTCCTCATCCCAAGAACATCCTTATCCCTCTAGATGGGTCTTTCCCTCCTGATGGGGTTGACTTGATACAGAACAAGAGAAGAGAACAGTTGGGTTGGCACAACCACTGTGAACTTCCACTCTTCCCTCCTCCGTCTCTGGAGTCCTGAGTGTAGGACAGGATTCCACCTCATGTTTGTTTTTTCAGAAATTGCCTGCAACTTGAAAAGAAAGGTGACTTCTAAGTCTACTTTTGGACTCCCTCCAGCCAGTTTCATTACAATGCTAGCTATTCCAACATTGGAGTAAATTCTTGGCCGTACTCTTTATTGTGATGTGCTTTCTAAGGGCCCTGCGTACTTGACTGATGTCGTTCAGGTCCTAGCCATCCTGTACGTGGCAACCCCAGAGTGGGCGAAACTTGTCTGCACAAGAACACACACCACTTCCTTGTCCTCAGATAGGGCCGTGTGGTGTTGGTAGCTGCAGAGAGACCTCTAAGGGGAAGACAGTGTCTCTTGCTCCCACTTTTCCCTTGCATATGTCTTAAAATCCAGAGAAAAGCTGACGTCAATGAGTATTTCCCAGGAAAGAGAGAAACAGATCGTGAATAGCCATAGCTTCTCTAGTTTTACAGAGAAATAAAACAGTTATGAGTTCTTTGACATAATTCCTCATCCCAGACTAGGCTTTGGAACCTAATACCCTGGACCTCCTTGGATGAAGTTGAAAAGATAGTAACAATGAGCAAGACAAAGCAGATGTTTTGAGTTACTTTGTTGAGCCTCTTGTAGAACTTGATAAAGACCTCACAGCTTTGCCTGGAGTTTCTAGATAATAGCTGGGAAAGATGTCCATGATACTTTGGCCACTGGGGAGAAAGAAAGCAAGTTACAGAGCAATATTTATCATATGTCTACATGATAGCATGTGCATGTATCAACGGTTTTTAAAGTATTTACAAGTCATGGAAGGATATTCACAAAACCATTACCATTGGCTCACAGGATGGGCGTAATGGAATGGGAGGCAACGTAAAAGGGGTGGAGATAGAGAAACTTAATTTTTTTCATTGTACACCTCAAATCTGTGCAAATTGTTATAATAAGCAATTTTTAAAAATATTTACATTTAGAAAATAAAAATAAGGCATTTTGTTTTCAAAAGTAGCTAGAAGGTCTGTTTATGTGCCTGAGGCCATCTGGGAGACAGATTAAATCAGAGCCTTGCAAATCACATGGGAGTGTGCTGGGCTGTCCATTGAGGGGCTCTGCCACAGGGAGGAGGTTGAGGCTGGCTGTTGGCAACTCGCCTACGGAGCCTGCAGTTCCTCAGTCCCAACCTCAGTACCAAGAGAGTTCAGTCAAGAGGCAGTCTGGACCTGGGGCTGGAGGGAGGAGCTTGAAACCGAATGAGCTGAGAACCAGGGAGACCTACAGCAGGGCCTAGAGTCTAATGTTGTTTTAAGGTATAGCCAGCATTGAGTGAGCACTCTGGGGGTAGAGAGCATGATAGAACTTTGCAAACATCTCATTAATCTACCACATGCGTGTAGGTTTATACTGTTATTACTGCCCATCTTACAGATGAGAAACACGAGTTTCAAAAGCTAAGTAATTTGTCCAGGTGAAAATATAGCTATGATCATATCGTTATAGTGTGTGTGTGTGTGTGTGTATGCATGCAGTTATATATTTATATGCTTATAGTATATGCCATATGGCCTCCTAGTTTTCCACTACTTTCTCACACCTGGGTAACCTCTAGTCTGAAGTTTCCTAAAAAGCAACACACTTGGGCAGGGTACAGTGGCTCACGCCTGTAATCCCAGCACCTTGGGAGGCCGAGGAGGGCGGATCACGAGGTCAGGAGATCGAGACCATCCTGGCTAACACAGTGAAACCCTGTCTCTACTAAAAATACAAAAATACAAAAAAATTAGCCAGGCGTGGTGGCGGGCGCCTATAGTCCCAGCTACTTGGGAGGCTGAGGCAGGAGAATGGCATGAACCTGGGAGGTGGAACTTCAAGTGAGCCGAGATTGCGCCACTGTACTCCAGCCTGGGAGACAGAGCAAGACTCCGTCTCAAAAAAAAAAAAAAAAAAAGCAACACACTTACTGGACTCTTTAATCTTCCAGGATCCCTTCCATGTTGCAGGCACTCACTAAATAGCAGTTTTATTGTATTTGTGGAACATAACACTGACAGGACTCAGAGCTCCAGGAGGTTGGAATAGAACCTCTCCAGGATGAAGCCACTAAAAGCAGGTCCAACTTGGGGGAGAGCTTTTCCTTAATGTAAAGAAAAGGCCTCTATTTCTTCAGCCCACTCTTTCCTCATATCTCTCTCCTTTTCCTCTTCCTTCTCATATAAAAATATCTGACTTTGTGCTCTAGGATAAGAGAAAAATGCGAGTCCTGCCCTACTGATTCTGATTAGAATTTAGTTCTTCCTCTACTGATCTGATTAGAATAAACAAGAGCCTCCTAGGACTTGAAAAAAATCCTTACTCAGATCTTGGATGAATTATTGCAGAGAGGTTTTAATCGGCTGTGGTTGGCCTCTGACCTCTTGTATAGATTGATTTATGAGGTGAATTTGCCATCAACTGCTGGAAAAATTGATAGCAGCATAGAGTACATGGTAGGAGATAGAAGTTGCTATTTGAATGGGGCTTGGAAAATATTAACACCATCCCCAGCCCCCACCCCACACACCCAGTTTTCTAGTCCATGGACAACATTCCCCAGGAACACTGATGGGCCTTAAGTTGCTCCTACATGTTTGGCTTCTGGAGTCAGATAGGGGTTGCCATTTTCCAATCTGGAGGAGAAAAAATACTAAGTTAATGTTTAGCTTTATCTGTTCTATTTCTTCCCGTAATTGTCCTTAAAGCTGCTATGGGATTTTACATACGAAATTTTTTCTTTCGGCACAAAAAGGATTTGTTGTTGTTGTTGTTATTGCTGTTTTTTTGTTTCGTTTTGTTTTGTTTTTGAGATGGCGTCTTGCTCTGTAGTCCAGGCTGGAGTGCAATGGTGCAATCTCTGCTCATTGCAACCTCTGCCTCCCAGGTTCAAGCGATTCTCCTGCCTCAACCTCCTGAGTAGCTGGGACTATAGGCATGCACCACCATGCCCGGCTAATTTTTGTATTTTTAGTAGAGATGGGATTTCACCATGTTGGCCAGGCTGGTTTCGAACTCCTGACCTCAAATGATCTGCCCATCTTGGCCTCCCAAAGCACTGGTATTACAGGTGTGAGCCACTGTGCCCAGCCCAGGGGATTTGTTTTTTCCTTTTCCCACCATTTTAGTTTTCCAAGTGGCTCTTCAAGGCACCTGATGATGTCTACTTGAGAACCAGGGCCCTAGAGAAGCACAGTGGTTCTCAAGGGCTTTGGGAGAAAGTCTCGGACTATAGTCTAGCAGTTTCTCTCTCCTTGCTCAAAGAAGAGAGTCAGCTTTAGAGTGACTGCATGAGACAAAAAGAGCTGTGAGCACTTCCAGAGCAGCACAGGCTGGTTCTACATCGTGTCTGTACCTGGCCCTAGATACTTTAGGATAATGGGAGGCCTGTGCTCAGTGATATTTCTCTTCAGTTCATATTACTTGTAGGATGTAAGACAGTTCAGCTCCAGTGAGCCATTTTTGGAGAATGGTTTAGAAATAAGTGAAGCATTTCCTTGCAGGGATGGTTGCAGCCTGTGTGTTATTCTGATTATACAGCCATCTACTGTCTAGTCCCTGCCTTCCTTCTCCAACAAGCTGCTTCTTTTTTTCTTTTCCATTTTTTTTTTTTTTTTTTTGACAGAGTCTCTGTCTCTAGGCTGGAGTGCAGTGGCACGATCTCAAGTGGCTGCAGCCTCTGCCTCCCGGATTCAAGTGATTCTCCTGCCTCAGCCTCCCGAGTAGCTGGGACTACAGGTGTGCACCACCACGCCCAGCTAATTTTTGTATTTTTAGTAGAGACGGGGTTTCACCATGTTGGCCAGGGTGGTCTTGATCTCTTGACCTCAGGTGATCCGCCTGCCTAGGCCTCCCAAAGTGCTGGGATTACAGACGTGAATCACTGCCCCAGGCCTTTTCTCCAACAAGCTTCTAAACTTTCCATGGCACTTTGCTAGGTATGGAGTCAGTGCCTAATAACTTCATAGTAATTTTGTACATTCATTCCACAAATATTTATTGATTGCCTACCATTAATAACCTCTTAGTAGGCACCTGAAAAAAAAAAAGCATGGCTCTTACCCTCACTGAGCTTAGATTCTACAAGACAGTGGGCATTGACTAAGTAAACACATGAACAAATCACAAATTGTGGTATGTGCTAGAAAACAAATGGAACAGGATGCTATGTGAGAGAATAAAAGGGGAAGCCTACATTACAGTAGGTAGTCAGGGAAGGACCCTCTGAGGAGGTGCCATGTAAGCTGAGACCTGAAGAAATAAGGCAGCCATGGGAGAATGGGGGAATGCACCCCAGGCAGAAGGGGCAGTTATGTGCAAAGGCCCTGCACAGGAGTAGGGTTGAGCGGGTGAAACCCAGGAGCTCAAAAAGGCCTTGTGGCTGAGGCATCATGAACTATGCAAAAGTGCATAGGTGGTCAGAAGGCCAGATTCATTTAAGGCTTTGCATCCGATATTAAGCAGTCTGGACTTCGTTCCCATGTGCAATGTGGAGACATGCTGACCCTTACAGAACCTCATTAAAAACTCTGCATCGAACCTCCGGCTAAAGAAGGCCTGTTGTCAGCCTTGAGCCAAATTAAACACAGTCATATGTTTTGAGAAAGTATAGTGTATCTCTTTCAATATTTTTTTCAAGGCCAGGCACGGTGGCTCACACATGTAATCCTAGTGCTTTGGGAGGCTGAGGTAGGATGATTTCTTGAGGCCAAGAGTTTGAGACTGACTGAGCAACACAGTGAGACTCCATCTCTACAAAAAAAAAACACAGTTACCCAGGCATAGAGGTGTGTGCCTGTAGTCCCAGCTACTCAGGAGGCTGACATGGGAAGATCACTTGAGCCCAGGACATCAAGGCTGCAGTGAGCCAAGACTGCACCACTGCATTTTAGCCTGGGCAACAGAGCAAGACCCCATCTCAAATATATATATGCATATACATATTTAAAATGCAAATTATATACCCTGTATGAATATTATACAATTGGTATGGCATCTGCTTCTGTGTTTAATATGTTACAGGAGTGTCTCATATCATTGAATAGTCATCTACAACAGGACTTTTAATGACTTCATAAAATTTTCAGGCCTGGAGTGATGGCTCACGCCTGTAATCCCAGCACTTTGGGAGGCCAAGGCAGGCAGATCACCTGAGGTCGGGAGTTCAAGACCAGCCTAACCAACATGGAGAAACCTCGTCTCTATTAAAAATACAATATTAGCTGGGCGTGGTGGTGCATGCCTGTAATCCCAGCTACTCAAGAGCCTGAGGCAGGAGAATCACTTGAACCTAGGAGGCAGAGGTTGGGGTGAGCCGAGATCACACCATTGCACTCCAGCTTGGGCAACAAGAGCAAGACTCCGTCTCAAAAAAAAAAAGTTCAGTATGAATGTTCCATAATGAATTTAGCCTATCTCTTATTAGACATTTGAGTCTAATAGCTTAAATAATAGCTTAGTAACAATGTAACAATATAAATAACTCAATAATAAATAACTTAATAACAATGCGTAGAATTTACTTGCACAATATTTGCACTTATGTATCTGATTATTCCCTTAGGAAAAACTCCTAGAAACGAAATTGCTAGGCCAAAAGAGTAAGCCTGTTTTTATGATTGGATCAAAACCACTAAGGAGTCAGCCTGAAAGTTACCAACTTTCACACTGTGAGTGAAATTTGAGAGTGGCCATTTCAACAGGAGTTCTGTTTTCAAATGGTGTGCATCAGGCTGCAGAGAAAATGAGATGTCACTTAAGCCCACTTGGGTTGGAATCTTGAGTCTGGCCTCATAAGCTTCGGGTACTGCCAGTAAGATACTTGACCTTAAGGATTCAGTTTCCTCATCTGTAAAATAGGGGAGATAATAGTATTTGCCTCACTGGATTGATGCAAAAATTGAGGCATGGAAAGCATTTAATATGGTATCTTCCCCGAGTACGCACTTAATGAATATTAATTCTTTAGTTCCTTCTTTCTCTCTTTCTTATTCTGTGTGTGTGTGTGTGTGTGTGTCTTATGGGTGTGAATTTGGACACGCTTTTGAACAAATGGATAAAGGAAAATCCCTGTCTTCATTATCACATCTTTCAGGCATTTAATGAAGTGTTTACCCACTTTCTCCTGGTAACTAAGAGTGTAATCTTCATATTCAAAAGTGAAATTGTTCCTGCATAGATATTTGCTTTTAAAGGAGAAGACAGGTCATTTTTGGCTAACACTGGGCTTAGGAACTATCTGTTTTGCACTTAGATATTTCATTATTTGTTCATATTATGAGCCTAAAAAGTGACACAGGAGTAAGAGCCCCTAAATTCCTGGGTTTGAAGGCCGGCTCTTGCCACTCACAGGTGGCTTGGCTTTGGGTAAGTTGCTCACACTCAGAGCCTCATTTTCTCCTACTTTCATATGAGATTATAATACCACCTCTCAGTGTGGCTTTGAGGATTAAATGAAATTAACATAAGCAAGAGTACTTACCCTCTGCTGTATAGGTCAATAAATGTTCAAGCCAAATCTCTTACCCACCTCCCAAGCAATGAATAGTGAAGAATTGGGCACATACATCTCCCACATTCATGAGAAAAGACATCTGCTTTTAGGGGTAGCTCAGTCTTTTATTTCTGAAGTGATCTATTGCCTCTCTCCTTTCATACACTGTCTAAAAAAATCACAGTGACCCTGACTTATAACCAATATGAGAAAACATAAGTGATAAGGACACTGATGAATCTCCTGACACATTGCAGCGTTGTTTGAATAAGATCGACCCCCAATTTTCCTCCTTTGCCAACCTAGAAAAACTCTGAAATGATGAAGAAGTCCCAGGCAGCCAGTAGCCCAACAAACTGAAAGGTGGAAGGAGTGCCTGAGTTCATGGTGGTCTTAAGAAGGTGTCAGCAAACAGAATCGCTGGTTTCTGGAGTGTACTGTAAAAGGTATATTCAGTCCTGCTGGTAGTGATGGCGTGGTTGTTACCATGCCAGAACCAACTTGAACTTGAACATATATAGATTTTATCTGGGGTGGGAGGAGGTAGCAATTAGGGTAGGAAAAAAGCCTAGATAATTAGAAAAAGCTTGGGAAGATCAGAAGTTTAAAAGTCATAGCTCAAATGGGATTTTGAGCTTTCTTTCTTGCTTTCTTTCTCTTTCTTTCTTTCCCCTCCCTTCCTGCCCCATGCCCCTTCCCTCCTTTCCTCCCTTCCTCCTTCCTTCCTTCATTCCTTCTTTTCTTCCTTCTTCCTTTCCTTTCCTTTCTTCTCCTCTCCTCTCCTTTCCTTTCCTCTCCTCTCCTTTCCTGTCTCTCTCTCTTTCCTTCTTTCCTCCCTCCTTTTTCTTTCTCTCTCTCTTTCTTTCTCTCTTTCTTTCTTTCTTTCTTTCTTTCTTTCTTTCTTTCTTTCTTTCTTTCTTTCTTCTTTCCTTCTCTCTCCTTCCTTCCTTCCTTCCTTCCTTCCTTCCTTCCTTCCTTCTTTCTGTCTGTCTCTGTCACCCACGCTGGAGTGCACTGGTGCAATCACAATGCACTGCAGCCTCAAACTCCTGGGGCTCAAGTCATCCTCCCACCTCAGTCTCCCAGGTAGCTGAGACTAAAAGTGTATGTCACCATGCTCAGCTAATTTTCTTTTTTTAGAGACACAGTCTCACTATCTTGCCCAGGCTACTCTCAAACTCCTGGCCTCAAGTGATCCTCCTGCCTTGGCCTCCCAAAATCCTGGAATTACAGGCATAAGCCACCATGCCTGGTTGAGATTTTGAAATTTTCTAAGTTTCTTTTTTTATTCTCATTACTTCTGGAAATCTGTTCCTTCCACCCCTGTAAACAGGTACAAATCCTCAAATTTCAAGTTCTGAAGGTATTAGCTAGAGGCTGGGCCTTGGGGCTTATTGATCCCTGCAGCCGGCTTGCTGCACTCCTCCTGGGTGTCTAACAGGCATCACGAACCTCTCCATCGCTGTAGTGAGAACTCCATCGTTGCATTAATTTGTGAACATTTATTGGGTTCCTGGTATGTGTCAGTTATGGAGACAGAAAGATGAATAAAATATGGGCTTTCCCCTCAAAAAGTTTATGTCTACTGGATCATAATGATCTATTGCTGTAGGCTATCTATTGATTTCCAGCGGTGCATTGGAATACTACCCTCATTCAAAAACACTTGGGAAATTGTTCTCTTCTAAAAGAGATGTTTACATGTGTATGAACGTGTATACTATATGTGCATATTTATATATTTATACGTATGTATGTGTATATGTGTATGTATGCATGTGTATGTGTGTATGTATGTATGTATACTTGTATGTGTACGTGTGTATGTATATACATATATACACACACACACACACACATATGCATACCTTCACTATCTCCTGCTATTTTTTTTTTTTTTGAGACAGAGTCTTGCTCTGTCACCCAGGCTGGAGTGTAGTGGTGTGATCTCAGCTCACTGCAACCTCCACCTTGTGGGTTCAAGTGATTCTCCTGCGTCAGCCTCCTGAGTAGTTGGGATTACAGGCATCCACCACCACCCCCAGCTAATTTTTGTATTTTTAGTAGAGACAGGGTTTCACCATGTTGGCCAGGCTGGTCTCGATCTCTTGACCTCAGGTGATCTGCCCACCTCGGCCTCCCAGAGTGCTGGGATTGCAGACGTGAGCCACCGCCGGGCCTAAACAACCTTTTAAAAAATGTCCTCAAGTCTAACTTATGGTTTGGAAACATATCTCTAATTGGGTTTCCTATAATGTTTTATATTCCAGTGCTGTACTCTAGGTCAGCAGTCCCCAACCTTTTTGGCACCAGGGATCAGTTTCGTGGAAGACAAATTTTCCACAGACCAGGGGGTGGAGTGGGGGGGATGCGATGGTTTCGGGATGAAACTGTTCCACCTCAGATCATCAGGCAGATCATCAGTTAGATTCTCATAAAGAGTGTCCAACCTAGATCCCTCGCATGTGCAGCTTACAGTAGGGTTTGCGCTCCTATGAGAATTTAGGTTCTCCTGCCGCAGCTGATCTGAAAGGAGGCGGAGCTCAAGCAGTAATGCTTGCCTGCCCACCACTCACTTCCTGCTGTGTAGACAGGCCCCTAATAGGCCACGGATGGGTACCCATCCATAGCCCTGGGCTTGGGGACCCTTGCTCTAAGTCATTAAAATTTCTAAATTATTCTCATAGTTTTGAAATGCATTATAACTTTTGTATAACTATAACCTATAACTTCATAAAAACTGTAATCTTATAACCTCCTAAGTATTCTTTTGTAAAACTATTCCTTTTATTCTCAGAAAATTTTTGTACAATAGATAAACTCATAGGAAAATTAAAGACTCATCGTCTGTCACATAATCAAAAACCTCATTTTATCCAGCTATCCATTTACTATTTTTGTGGATTTTAATAATGTTTATTTAATGTTTTTGATTTTTTTCTAGGTGATGCATGTCATTTGCAATTAATGACAATGAAAGTCAGTTATTTTCTAAACTTTATCTCTCTTATGTTTATGTTTTGTTGCATTGTGTAGAACAGGGTGGCTGGATGATTCTTTGTCCTGGGAGCTATCCTGTGTATTGTAGGATGTTTGGCAGCATTCCTGGCTTCTATCTGAGAGTGCCAGTGGCACCCTGCTCCCCAAAGTTGTGACAACCAAAAATGGTTCCGGACGTTGCCAAGTGTCCCTTGCGAAGCAGAATTTTCACCATTTAGGAACCACTAATCTGTACTTTTCTTTTCTTTTCTTCTTCCTCTTCTTTCTTCTTCTTCTTCTTCTTCTTCTTCTTCTTCTTCTTCTTCTTCTTCTTCTTCTTCTTCTTCTTCTTCTTCTTCTTCTTCTTCTTCTTCTTCCTTCTTCTTCTTCTTCCTTCTTCCTTCTTCTTCTTCTTCTTCTTCTTCTTCTTCTTCTTCTTCTTCTTCTTCTTCTTCTTCTTCCTTCTTCTTCTTCTTTCTTCTTCTTCTTTTTTTTGAGATGGAGTCTTGTTGTGTCGCACAGGCTGGAGTGCAGTGGCATGATCTCGGCTCACTGCAACCTCCACCTCCCCAGTTCAAGCAATTCTCCTGCCTCAGCCTCCCAAGTAGCTGGGATTACAGGCATGCACCACCACGCCCGGCTTTTTGTATTTTTAGTAGAGACGGGGTTTCACCATATTGGCCTCAAACTCCTGACCCTGTAATCCACCCACCTCAGCCTCCCAAAAGTGCTGGGATTACAGGCATGAGCCACCACGACCAGCCTAATCTGTACTTTCCAAAACCCTATGTAATAATAACAGTGATATGGCCATCCACAGTTTATTTTGTATTTTACAGGGCATAAATGCTTCTGGCATTTTTCCATTAAATATACCAGTTTAGCACAGGCAGTCTTTGTGAAATCAAGGAAATAGAATTTTACTCTTACTTTAAAACAAATAAAATGTTAAACTGCAACATGTATTCATTGGTGACAATGCAGGATAAGTTCCTGGTGGTCTAAAATAATTAGTACAATTTAGTGGACCCCTTGAGACCAAGGCTGTGTGTGCGCACATGCATGTAGGTGCACACGTGTGTGTGAATGTGTGTGCGAAGGAGCTGGGTAGGGAGTGTTATGTATCTCTTGACTCTGGACACTTGAATTGTAGAAGCAGAAAAGAGAATGTGCTGAGAGAAAGGGCTTTTTGCACTGTGAAGGAAAGGAAACCAAATATTAGATTATTGTTGTAACTGAGAAATAGCCCCTAGGTATTTTGAGTACATGAATTCTTTAGCCACTCCTTTCAAATAATAATTTATAGCTCTTCTTTTTTCCCTGAACTCATTTTTATTAGGCTTCTGCTTTCAACATTTCAAATACAATAATGAAGTTAAGAGTCGCTGTTATTAGCTTCCAATGGCCTTGCGAAATCTGCTTCTATGACGGAGGTGATGATGGCCAACTTGGCAAGAAGCTGCAGGGTTATGCTCAAACCTTCAAAAACAGACCAGGGCTGAGGCCATAGACAGACGGCACAGGTGAGAGGAAGCATAAATTCTACAGCTTAGCCACTCTGACTCCACTTGGCCTGAATGGGCCTCCCTCCGTGGAGGGGTCTGAGGCCCCTTGGGCTGGCGGATTTATGTCAGTGAAAGCCGTGTAGTAGAAAGAGATTAAGAACGCTTTCAAAGGGTGCTTGAGTGGGTTGCTCCTCCATCTGAGCAGCCTGGGACACAGAGTTCAGTCTGTGAGGACCTGGGTTGGTGCCAGCGGAGGGAGTAGGGCAGGCCTGAGGAATGGAAGGTCACTGGCAAGTTGGGTGTTGTGATAATTATATTCTTGTTTCCTTGAAGGTACCAGCGTCCTTGATTTTCCAGCTTCAAAGTGAACTGCCTCTGAAGTCGGGGGACATTCACACCTGCTTTGCTGCAGTTGATTTCTGCCTTCCTGGCTGCAGACTCAACAAGACAATGCATCTGTTGACATTTTCAAGGCCATATTCATAAACCAGGCATGGGAAGATTCTCTTCCACCTTTTCTTTCTAAGAGAAAATAACAAGGTTTGTGTGTTCAGTGAGAATTCAGCAACGAATCCAATTTAATGGTTTTACCTTAAATTCAGATGCTTTATGAATCAGGTATTCTAAATCATCAACACCACCACTCTTACCTTCTCTCCCTCCAATTCTCACCTCCTCCCTAAACAGACAATCAGAGGACCAAGTCTAGTAATCACTAGAAGTGTCAGTGTACAATACACCTGGAATGGCTTTTTCCTTTATTTTTCCTATCTCGTTCATCTCCAGAGAAGCTGTGCCAACAATGGTTAAGAAGTATAAGCACAGCTCTGCCTTCCATATGTTCCCTATAGCACTTAGCTTCCTATGAGACCTCGAGAGAGGGCCTTGTGTGTCTACTGGGTGCAATGAATATGATCTAAATGTGGAATTTCCCCCAGCTAAACACACATATCTGCTGCCTCCCCGCCCCAACTTCTCACTGGCCATCTGAACCCTCCTATCATTAAATGGGCAAATTTAAAACCATTTTTTCGTGTAAGAATTCCATTTGTTACAGATCAAATGACTGATTTCTGACACTTAAAACCTTCCCAAGAAGTAAACTGGATATTATGCATAGGTTTCTGGATCCTGCCCTCTGAGGTTTTTCTGCTGTTGCTATCAGTTTTATAGACTACACTTTTCTTCCTAGGCACAAGCAGGTTCTGGTCAAAACCTAGAAATTGGAGAGAGGGAAATATTCTCTATTTTTCTGCCTAGTTCTTGTTCTGACCATGATAGTGATAAATAGTGATTCCATATACAAAATATTTCATAATTATGTTTGACTTTTACTCTGAGATTGTACGAATAGACACTGTTATGTTGATGAATTCCGAATTTAGTGACATAAATAAAGTCTTTTCACATTGAAAGAAGACTCGCAGCCAGGCGTGGTGGCTCATGCCTGTAATCCCAGCACTTTGGGAAGCCAAGGCGGGCGGATCACCTGAGGTCAGGAGTTCAAGACCAGCCTGGCCAACATGGTGAAACCCCGTCCCTACTAAAAACACAATAATTAGCTGGGCATGATGGCGGGCGCCTGTAATCCCAGATACTTGGGAGGCTGAGGCAGGAGAATCATTTGAACCTGGGAGGCAGAGGTTGCAGTGAGCTGAGGTCACGCCACTGCATTCCAGCCTGGGCAACAGAGCAAGACTTCATCTCAAAAAAAAAAAAAAAGAAGACTCGCAGCTGGGAGCAGTGGCTCACACCTGTAATCCCAGCACTTTGGGAGGCTGAGGCAGGCAGATCACCTGAGGTCAGGAGTTCGAGACCAGCCTGGCCGACATGGTGAAACCCTGTCTCTACTAAAAATAGAAAAACTAGCCTGGTGTGATGACGCATGCCTGTAATCCCAGCTACTTAGCAGGCTGAGGCACAAGAATTGCTTGAACTCAGGAGGCAGAGTCTCAGTGAGCTGAGATCACACCACTGCACTGCAACCTGAGCAACAGAGCAAGACTCTGTCTCAAAAAAAAAAAAAAAGAAAGAAAGAAGACTCACCCCTACCTCTGTCTCTCCTTTCTCTCTCTCTCTTTTTCTGAGAGTTTTCCACTGCCTAGAATCAAGGGTAATGACTGCCATGACACCTAGATGGGAACAAAAGCTTTATCCTCCCAACTCACCTCCTGTCTGTCACCTGGGACCTCAGCATTCTGAACTCTTGCCTGTGATTTAATGAGAGGCCCAGTGGTGC
Source organism: Symphalangus syndactylus (assembly GCF_028878055.3). Lineage (NCBI taxonomy): Eukaryota > Metazoa > Chordata > Mammalia > Primates > Hylobatidae > Symphalangus > Symphalangus syndactylus. Next base: position 23,807,298 of record NC_072428.2, read on the forward strand.
AGCCCAGGTGCTGTGTCTCATACCCTTGCCAATTGCCAAGGGAACATTTAATCTGTTGACTATATTCAGTTATGCTAGTCTGGCAAACATACCGGGAGCTGTAAATTATTTAAATGATTAATTTATTTGGTGTAGAAGGCACTCTCTTATACCTTAGCTGTCTAATAGCAAAAGATAAAAAACCACTTCGTTTGCAAATCATAAAAACCTTAACAGACTTGTGCCTTAAGCAGTAAAAGAGATCTCTCTGACTTAAAAGTATAACAGGGGTCCAAACCAGCATTGTTAACACTTTATTTCTCTTTGAGAAAAATTATGATATAAACCTGACTGGACCAGAGGGGGAATGGGAAACGAACACCTTCTATCGGCTGCTGACGGACAACCAGTTTAAAGGGAGCACAAGGTAAGTTGTGAATGAGAAATGGGGGGCACAGCAGGGACCCCACTATTACCATGTACTAACCAGTGGCCTAGAGGAAGAAGTTTAAAACTGTAGAAAGTTTTGATGCAAAAGTAATTGCGTTTTTTGCCATTGAAAGTAATGGCAAAAACCCCAATTACTTTTGCACCAACCTAATGTAACTTAAACCCTGTTAGTACACAAACATACTACCTAATAGTGAAATATATCATTGTTTTGCTTATTGACCTCATATTCAGTACATTTCATTAAAAAAGAAACTGAGTATATGTTTCATTAAAATAGAAACAAACAACAGAAACAAATGATCTTACGGAATGACTGGCCACTACAGCATGAGATTAGGGACCCAATCTTCCACTATTTCACTCAGCACTTTTTTTTTTTTGAGACCAAGTCTCGCTTTGTTGCCCAGGCTGGAGAGCAGTGGCATGATCTCGGCTCACTGCAACCTCTGCCCCCAGGTTCAGGTGATTCTCCTGCCTCAGCCTTCCAAGTAGCTGGGACTACAGGCACCCACCACCATTCCTGGCTAATTTTTGTATTTTTAGTAGGGACAGGGTTTCACCATGTTAGTCAGGCTGGTCTCGAACTCGTGACCTCAAGTGATCTGCCTGCCTCGGCCTCCCAAAGTGCTGGGATTACAGGCATGAGCCACTGTGCCTGGCCCTCACCCATCCTCTTGATGAGAAAGGGTTGATTTGTAGCAAAAAATTAGCATAACCTATGGCAATACAAAAATATCAACTATGGGAACATAGAAATTCTTTGTGAAATTTTTCTTTTATACCTGCCTTTTTTTTTTTTTTTTTGGAGATGGAGTCTCGCTCTGTTGCCTAAGCTGGAGTGCAGTGGCACAGTCTTGGCTCACTGCAACCTCTGCCTCCCGGGTTCAAGCAATTCTTCTGCCTCAGCCTCCAGAGTAGCTGAGACTACAGGTGCACGCCACCACACCCGGCTAATTTTTTCTATTTTAGTAGAGACAGGGTTTCACCATGTTGCCCAGGCTGGTCTCAAACTCCTGACCTCAGGTAATCCACCCATGTCGGCCTCCCAAAGTGCTAGGATTACAGGCATGAGCTACCACACCCGGCCTTATACCTGCCTTGTTTTAAAGCTACTTCTGAAATAAGGTGACATTATTGGGCTTTTGTTTATCATCATCCAATTTTTTCCTTTTTTTTTTTTTTTTTTTTTTTTTTTAGTTTTTCTTCACCAATGAGATGCAGCAGAGTTTTAACTATGAACACTGGCTCTGCAGTCTGGCTGCCTGGGTTTGAATTCTTGACTACATCTGATTGGCTGTGTGACCTCATGCCTGTAATCCCAGCTACTTAACTTCTCTGTACTTGTTTCTCATCTGCAAAATAGGGACATTATCTTCTTCATACTTCTTTACTTCTTGTGTAGTAAAGTACTTAAAACAGTGCATGACACATGATAAATGTGAAGTATGCCTCGATGCATGTTAACTTATTGTTACGAATCATCTACCATGTGCTTTGCAGTGATTTCCTTATAATAAGAAATTCTATGAGGTAGTTACTGTTATTCCCATTTTATTGAAGGAGGAATTTACTCCAAGCCCCACAGCTAGAAATAAGCAGAGGTTAATTTAGAACTCAGGTCTGTATGTCTCTGTGGCAGGTGCGGATCCCCAAGAAGCAGACTGTGAGACAGAGATCTCTGTGCAGGGAGTTTAGTGGGGAGTGCTCCGGGCAACACCTTTGGCTGGAGGGAAAAGCTGAGCTGCAATGTGTTGGGAGCGGCCGCAATGAAGGCCTCGGCCTACCTTGCAGGAGATCTGGCACGGGCGTGACCCTTCAGAGTTGGAGCCATTGGGACAAGAGGCCAGTGGTTAACCAACCCTTCCACTGAATCTTCAGTCCTTGGATGCAGGCTGCCCCAGAAGGGTATGTGGCTTTGAGCAAAGCAGCTCCTTTCAACCAAGGGCTAGCTCCAGCGAGGCTCTTAATTGCCAAGGCTCCTAGCAGCTGCAGGCACAAGGCTTCAGTCTCACAGGGGAATGTGAGCAGTGTATCACAGTGTCCATATCCCCCTGCAGCTTAGGGGGAAGGTGTTCAAAGTAAGCTCACGGACCATGGAGGGTGTGATGACTGCTTTTTTTGTCCTGAATCTCTCAGACTCCACCATGTCAGGCAGTCTAGGAAGCACATGGATGGACTACTGTTTCTGTAAACTACAGAAAGTGCGTGACTCACGCCTGTAATCCAACCAGTTTGGGAGGCCAAGGTGGGCGGATCATGAGGTCAGGAGATCAAGACCATCCTGACCAACATGGTGAAACCCCGTCTCTACTAAAAATACAAAAATTAGCTGGGCATGGTGGCACGTGCTTGTAATCCCAGCTACTTGGGAGGCTGAGGCAGGAGAATCGCTTGAACCCGGGAGGTGGAGGTTGTAGTGAGCCAAGATTGCGCCACTGCACTCCAGCCTGGCAACAGAGCAAGACTCTGTCTCAAAAAAAAAAAAAAAAAAAGAAAAGAAAAAGTGCTTGATGACTTGAAATAGGCACAGCAGCTGTTAACCAACACCAAAGACAAGTAAATCACTGGCAGACCCTGGATGCCACAGTTTATATTCTCTTCATAGCTGATGCTTGGTCATTTACAAAATGCTTAAATGGCCCAAGTTTTAAAAATTCAATCTCCGTAGTATTTTTTATGGCATATGTCATAATCTAGAGACTAGAATCACAGAATTTTAAGACTGGAAGGAGACTGAGAGATCTAACCCCTTCATCTGAGTCGGGGTGGAGGGGAGCGATTTAGTCAAGGTCACACAGCAAGTTAATAGTTACACACAATGGGATTGGGATCATAAGCACGAAAATTGATATCTCAAGTAGAGGTTAGCTGTTTGCCAACTGCAAAGAAATTATAAAAACAAATTCTTGGCTGAAAACTTGAAAGGATAGGTTTGGAATGTTATCTTAATGCACATTACAATCTTGAAGTTTCTTGTCATATCCAAGATAAAGTACTGTGTTTATATTTTATTCATTTCCATGCAAAATGGCTTCTCAAATGAAATGCCAAGAATTCTCACTGACATGGTGTGGTTTGCATTTCCTTGACTATATTTTGTTTCTCTTTGGCAGGAAGATATTTTTATGATTAAAATACTCTTCTACTCTTAGTACTGTAGTTTTCCCCCATATATTTGATCCAATCACATAAATACTGTACAGTGTTGGAAATCTTTAAATAACCTATTTCAGATTTGAGAGTAAAGTCTTATCTTTGAAATACTTTCAGAAAACACATCAGACATATGGGGCTGTCGGGTTTAAAACAGTACCACCAATTTTATAGTTACTTTTTATCTAAAGTGCAATATTCTCTGGCATATAGATATATCCATAACCTTGAAGATTAGTTCTCAGCCAAAAAAATAAAAGCTTTTAATTTTTCATTACCTCCTTTGTACACTACCTGGCTGGAGTTAGAGACATTTAAAAATCCCATATGATTGTTCAGCTTTTCAGAGTTGTTAACCCTTACATTTCCAGCAGAAAATCTACTGGACAACATCTAATTATTATTAACAATAGTAGTAGTTTAATATTGGAGCTTAGAGCACAGACTTGGGAGATATACTGCCTGTGGTCAAAGCCCAGCTTCACCAGCTGTGTGACTTTGGGTAAGTTATTTAACTTCTACAAAATGGAAATGGTATTATCACTTGGCTCTTGTGGTTATTCTAAGGATTAAATGAGGTAATATTACATGCAAAATGCTTAGAACCGAGCCTGCCCACAATAGCTCTCAGTTGATGCCCTATCATTAGAATTTGCTTTTTAAATTGTAGAGGACTGAATCTTTACAAAGAAAGTTAAAGATGAAATTTAAAAACTAGATGCACCTAAGTGATCGCGTTAAATTTTTTATTCTTAAAATGGAACTCTTTGGTGAAACAGAATCATAAGCCTTGATAGACCATGAGTTTAGATGTTAAAGGTTCATTTCACAACTTGAAACACATAATGAATGAGATGGCAAACTACCAATTTTTAACCAGAAGAAATTTGATTCTGGAAATCAAAACGGTGTTCTGATCGTAGGCTGTAGAAAATTATTCTCAACTGGCAGCTCCATGAAGCAGTAACTATGCCAAGTTTGCTCACCACTATATGCCCAGCCTTTTGCACACTGCCATATAGTAGGAATTTAATATATGTGAAATCACTGAATGACTGAATGTAAGAGGCAAGGCCCTTTAATTCATAGAATTTCAGAGTCAGAAGGGGCTACCTGCTGCTGATATCACAAATAATGAACCTGAGAATAAATGACTTAAAACTAACTATGTGGTTAGTTGGTAACAGAACCAGAATCCAAAAGAAAGAAAAAAAAGAGGGAGAGAGAAAGACAGCCGGGTGCGGTGGCTCACGCCTGTAATCCCAGCACTTTTGGAGGCCAAGGCAGGTGGATCATGAGGTCAGGAGATTAAGACCAGCCTGGCCAACATGATGAAACCCCACCTCTACTAAAAATAAAAAAAATCAGCTGGGCGTGGTGGTGCGCACCTGTGCTCCCAGCTACTCAGGAGGCTGAGGCAGGAGAATCGCTTGAATCTAGGAGGTGGAGGCTGCAGTGAGCCGAGATCCCGCCGCTGCACTCCAGCCTGGGTGACAGAGTGAGACTCTGACTCAAAGAAAAAAAAAAAAAAAAGAAGAAAAAGAAAAAAAGAAAAGAAAAATTTTGCCCTTGATATTTAATGCCACTGAACACCCAACAGTGTTCAGGGGGTATATTTTATGTTGTGTATATTTTACCACAATTTAAAATTTTGAATACAATACCAAACAATTTTGTTCTGAGTATTCTGATATATGTGTTATAACAAGAAATAGACATAGCATTTACTATCATAAAAAAAAAATAGTTTTCCATGTTGAGGCACCACAAGGGGTGTTCTGCAGAGGGAGGGCCAATGGAGGATGGTTTTGAGATGAGTTTAGGAGAAGCGATGCCTGGTCAGGGAAGAGTGCAGATTCCTCTAGATGGGATCTGCCACCTGCTTCTGAACAGTGGCTGGATGGACAGCACCTAGTGGGGAGAGGCTGCATGCACTCCCACAGAGGCCTAAGGCCAGCCTCCCCAAAGAGTCCTTCCCTGGCCCTAGGCAAGGTACAAAAGTGCCTGCTCAGCCTGGAGGAGAGGCACAGATTTCACCTCTTTTTGTGCATCGCTAATAATCAGCTCCTAGAGCAGGGCCTGACATGTGGTAAGAATTCAATACATATTTGTTAGCTAAATGAATGACGATGGCAAAGCAGGGCTTTATGTTATATAAAACCTCTGGACTTCTGCACTAGCCTGTGGACTGGAGAGAAGGGAGGTAGACGGTTAACTTTCTCAAGAGCCTGGCAGGATGAGGACTTGGAGTCAGACTTAGGTTGATTTATGGAATATATAATAATGACATTTTAGAGTTAGAGTGTGCACTGAGCTATGATTGTGCCACTGTACTCCAGCCTGTGTGGCAGAATGAGACCTTGTCTCTAAAAATAAAAATTTTAAAACGGCTTTTCTTGCTCACCTGAGAGCCTTTTTTTTTGAGATGGAATTTTGCTCTGTTGCCCAGGCTGGGGTGTAGTGGCATGATCTCGGCTCACTGCAACCTCTGCCTCCCGGGTTCAAGTGATTCTCCTGCCTCAGCCTCCTGAGTAGCTGGGATTACAGGTGCACGCCACCATACCAGGATAACTTTTTTGTATTTTTAGTAGGGATGGGGTTTCACCATGTTGGTGAGGCTGGTCTTGAACTCCTGACCTCGTGATCTACCTGCATCAGCCTCTCAAAGTGCTGGGATTACAGGCGTGAACCACTACGTCCGGCCTGAGCCTTTTGTTTTAAACTGACTATTCCCTTGCATCCTTCATAATATGTTCTATAACCCAGTCTTGCAGACAAATGGCAGACTTACCACATAAAAAGGATTTTACACACTAACTTATGAGCAGCAAAGAATCCAGAGACATGTGAAGAGTAAGACACTGGCTGGGAGCAGTGGCTCACACCTGTAGTCCCAATACTTTGGGAAGCTGAGGAGGGGGATCACTGGAAGCCAGGAGTTCGAGACCAGGCTGGGTAGCATAGTGAGACCCTGTCTCTACAAAAAGAAAAAGAAAAAATTAGCCGAGAACCATAGCCGCCACCTGTGGTCCCAGCTACTCAGGAGTCTGAGGCAGGAGGCTCGCTTGAGCCCAAGAGTTCGAGGTTATAGTGAGCTATGATTATACCACTGCACTACAGCCTGGGTGACAAAGTGAGACTTTGTCTCTAAAAAAATTTTTTTTAAATAAACTATTAAAGAATAAGATGTCCTCCCGACGGGCAGCCTTGGATGTGAATGAAGTCTGGGGTAGACCTAATCGGGTCCTGCACTTCTCTTAAATGGACTTTGAGGCTATGGGTTGCGGGGGAGAGGGCTAGATGGTGATCCCAGGAAACGGGATCTCTTCTGCAAAACAGAGGGTTGAATATGATGGTCTCAAAGACAGGTTTGGGATTCAGCCTGTACACACTTGGGCTGGCCGTCCCCAGTGTCTCCAGACTGTGTGGTTTCTGATTGGTTCGGTATGTATGGTACAGTGGTTAAATATTTTGCATATCAGCCCTACTCTCAGGTCTCTTCCATGTGAGGACAAATCTCTTGCAGATCTTCAGAAGACAGAGGTAATCTGGCTTTCCAGAAACAGAAGAATCACAGGAATTCATCCAAAGCATTGATTTATCCTGATTATAAACTCTCCTATGATGACTCCAGGAGAAATTGCTATGTGCAATATAAAACTGACTTATCACTGGCTCTGTGCCCCAATTTTCCATTTTCTAACACTTCTAAAGCTTTTCTCTCTTCATTGTAAAGTACTATTTTTTTTTTTCTGGCTTCAAAACACGTGGACACCTTCCCCATCAATGTGGAAAAGAAGAATAGAAGGCTTGAACCTGGAGTTTCTAAGGGTCTCTCTTGGTGCCTCACTGTTGCTCCTTGGGAGAAAGCCAAACACAAAGAGAAGATGCGGAGCTGAGACAAAGCTAGGCAGCCAAGGAGCAGTGTTTTCTCACCTCTCCTTACTTCTGCCAGTGTTTCCTCCACCTGGAAAGTCCTGTCTGCACTCTTTCCCCTGGTTAGCGTCTAACGAACCCTCAACACCACAACCTATGGTTATTCTGCTTCCATAATACTTTCACAAAATGAACTTACCATTTTCAAATATAAATATTTATACGTCTATTTCCCATCAGAACTCCTGAAGGGCAGAAACTGGGTTTGGTTCCCTGTGTGCCCCACTGCCCAGCACAATACCGGGCTCTCTAAGTCAGGTGCGCTAGAAATGAACATTTGCTCAGCCTCCCTGGTTGAGACCAACAATCCTATTAGAACACAGTTTGGGCCAGGTGCAGTGGCTCACGCCTGTAAACCCAGCACTTTAGGAGGCCAAGGCGGACAGATCACTTGAGGTCAGGAGTTCGAGACCACCTTGGCCAACATGGTGAAACGCTGTCTTTACTAAAAATACAAAACACTTTCAACTGTTAAGTTGGTTATATTGTAAATCTAATCACCGTACTAAAATGAAGACATTTGTTCTGGAGGGAAAGGCAACACAGAAAAGGGTTTTAAGTGTTCACTCTTGGGGAGGAAGAAGGAATGCACAGGCCTCTTTGGGCAGAGGCTGCCTGAGGGTCAGGAGTCTGTGGGCTTCCCTGCGCTTTTGCTTTCTTCAGGAATTGGCAGAAGGAGACCTTGGGGGGAAATTTTAAACTCATTTGATTGTGAGATATAACCCTCATACACAAAAATGCAGTCTAACAAGTTGTTATAAAGTTAGCCCCCATATCAGGAAGTATAATATGGCTAACCCTCCCTCAAAGCTTCTCCCATGCTCCTGGAGATAACCATTATCGTGGCTTTTACGAGAATCACATTTTTGCTTTTGAAAACAATAATTTAGCACCAAAGTTTGCATCTAGATAGAATCTGGCTTTGAGCTTTATATAAATGGGAGGAATGCATTCTTCGTCTGTGTCTGGCTTCTTTTGCTCAACCTTGGGTTTGTGAGAACCATCCACCTTGTGTGTAATTGCAATTTAGATTCATTGCAGGACAGTATTTTTTTTATTTGTCCGTGTACTGTTGATGGACATTTAAATTATTTCTAGCTTGGGGATGTTACTAATAAGCCTGCTGGGAACACTCTTGTGCATGTATGCTGATGCACATGAACATTTGCTCACCCTCCCTGGTTGAGACCAAACAATTCTATTAGAACACAGTTTGGGCTGGATGCAGTGGCTCACGCCTGTACTCCCAGCACTTTGGGAGTCCAAGACGGGCAGATCAGTTGAGGTCAGGAGTTCGAGACCACCCTGGCCAACATGGTGAAACCTCGTTTGTACTAAAAATACAAAAATTAGCCGGGTGTGGTGGTGTGCGCCTGTAATCCCAGCTACTCAGGAGGCTAAGGCAGGAGAATCGCTTGTACTTGGGAGGTGGAGGCTGCAATGAGCCGAGATCATGCCACTGCACTCCAGCCTGGGCGACAAAGCAAGACTCCGTCTCAGAAAAAAAAAAAAAAAAAAGAAAAAAGAAAAAGAAAAAAAAAAAGAAAGAACACAGTTTGAATCAAGGGTAGTTTAATGGCAAAATTGGCAAGATTTGTCACTTTTTCATTGATCCAATAAACACAAACCAAACTTCTATTACAAGAATAGCAAATGTGTGGCACAGGTTACTGCTCCTCGTTTTTGCACTCAGAGCAGACATAACTAGTTTATAAGGGTGTCCTTTCCTGTTGAATCTGGATGTGGCTTCAGAATCCTTTGCAACATAGCCCTCAAGGCAATCCCTGCTAGGGATCAGAGATGGGTCATGTGATTGTTAATTTTGGGGTCAGTCAAATGGTGTCAAATTGGCTAGGCCATAGTACCCAGATATGTGGTCAAACATTACTCTAGAAGTTTCTGTGAAGGTTTTTTTTTTAATTTTTTATTTTTTGAGATGGAGTCTCGCTCTGTCGCCCAGGATGGAGTGCAGTGGCGCGATCTTGGCTCACTGCAACCTCCACCTCCCGGGTTCACGCCATTCTCCTGCCTCAGACTCCCAAGTAGCTGGGACCACAGGTGCCTGCCACCACACCCGTTTAATTTTTTGTATTTTTAGTAGAGATGGGGTTTCACCATGTTAGCCAGGATGGTCTGGATCTCCTGACCTCGTGATCCACCAGCATTGACCTCCCAAAGTGCTGGGATTACAGGCCTGAGCCACTGCGCCCAGCCCTGTGAAGGTATTTTTTTAGGTGAGACTAACATTTAAATTAGCAGACTTTGAGTAAAGCAGATGACCTTCCATAACGTGAGTGGATTTCATCCAATTAGCCTTAAAAAAAAAAAGAGACTGACTTCCCCCGAGGAAGACAGAATTCTGCCAACAGACTGCCTTTGAACTCAAACTGCACCTTTTCCCTGGGTTTCCAGCCTACAGTCTGCTGTGCAAATTTTGGATTTAATGGCCTCCACAATTATGTGACCCAATTGCTTAAAGTCTCTCTTCTCATATGTATACATACACATATAAACACGGACACAACCCCGCCCCCTGCCACACAAACACACACACACAAGCATCTTGTTGGTTCTGTTTCTTTGAAGAACCCTGACTAGTACAGGTGGCATACTATTTGCAAAAGATTGTTTGGTGGCAAAGGAACAGAAAGTCTCTTAAGCTAATTTAAGTAAAGGGGATACTTTTAAAATAAACACGTTTTGTTTGTTGTGGTTTTTTTAGGTCAAGATCTCACACTGTGGCTGAGCCTGGAGTGCAGTGGCATGGTCGTAGCCACTGCAGCCTCGAACTCCTGGCCTCAAGCAATCCTCCAACCCCAGCATCCCAAAGTGCTGGGATTATAGGCATGAGCCACCTTGCCTGGAAAGAAACACTTTTAGTATTCAGTATTAACCTCAATCCCAATTCATTATAGCATCATTCGTATCTGAAATATTTTTCAAAATAAAAATCCTCTATATGTCCGTACAGTTTCGCCCCAGTTTCTGAGCATCATCATTTGTTCTCAGCCAGTGAGAGTTAGAGCAAAGGAATGATCCTGTTCTCAGCCAGCGAGCATTAAGGCACAGGACTGCCACTGCCTCCAGCCAATAAGCTGAGCTCCACCATGGAAACTGAATGTGTCCCACATGGCTTACGGAACCATTAAGAAACAGGACTGCCACTGCCACCAGCCAATGAGCTGATGCTACAGCATGGGAATTGAATGTGTCCCATGTGGTTTGTGTTTACTCTGCTCTGGCCTCCCCGTCTTTTCTGGCCTCCCTTTCTTCCCTGGCCTCCCTTTGTGCCATCACTTTGGTGTCCTGGCAAACAGTTTTGACCCAGACTAATTGACTAAGGGATACGGACAATAATACTGGACCTATTGCAAAGAAGTAAAAGGGATAGTGTTATGCTGGATGTTATTAATAGCATGCAGTTTTTTCTTTTCTTTTTTTTGTTTTGTTTTTTTGAGACGGAGTCTCGCTTCGTCGCCCAGGCTGGAGTGCAGTGGCGCGATCTCGGCTCACAATAGCATGCAGTTTTTTTTGAGAAGTTCTGGGTCCTCCAAGGCATCAGAGGAAGAAGCAGAGGGTCTAACTCAGGAAGCAAATAGGGGTAGGTGGGAGTCCTTTGATACCCATAGCGCTTCATACAGGTCAGTGCAGCTCAGAAAGACTGACCAACAATTGTATGAGCAAGAGCTGGAAATAATTATGGGAGGAAAATGGAAGAGTCATCGCCGGAATACAAGTCCTGGGTCACATCTGGTGACTGTGCCGGGTGGGCTCCTGTGGGTGGCTGCTGGAGACAGTGGGTATGACGGCCAGGCTCTGCTCTCTGTGACTGCGTTGTCTGTCTTGCTTCTTGTGCTTCTCTACCTCATTTTCCTCTTGGCAGGTCAGCCTTCTCGGCAGGGCTTTTGGTTCCTGCCACCCCATAGCATGGGCTTTGCTTTGGCTCAAGGTTACCACAGCAGGCATTGCTGCTGTCCTGCGCAGATTCTCTGGTCCATCTTGGTGTTCAGCTGCAATAGTGGCAGACCATTTCCTACAGGCTGGAGAATCCCCGCCCAAGCATCCACAAAGCTCTGCTTCTCTGTGAGCTTTCTCCTTGGCCAGGGGAACGTGCTGGGCTGCTGCAGCCACAACCAGTGGGGAGGGGGGTCATTGGATAAATGCCCCAGTCTTTCTGTTCCCTGGTGGGAAAATTCTGAAGTGTGCCCCACATGCCTTCTCAGAGGGTCTCAAGAGGGATTAAGCCATCATTTCCCAAGGCTGTATCTGCTTGTTAATGCACCTTTTATTGGCTTTTGTCTTTTTCTCTTTCTACTTTCTGCTTCCTGGGACCACCTCCCAAACAGATTTCCTATACCCACATCCTTGTTTCAAGGTTGGCTTTTTTTTTTTTTGAGATGGAGTCTCGCTCTGTTGCCCAGGCTGGAGTGCAGTGGCGTGATCTCAGCTCACTGCAACCTCCGCCTCCCAAGTTCAAGCGATTCTCCAGCCTCAGCCTCTTGAGTAGCTGGGATTACAGGCGCACACCACCACACGTGGCTAATTTTTGTATTTTTAGTAGAAACGAGGTTTCACCATGTTGGCCAGGGTGGTCTCGAACTCCTGACCTCAACTGATCTGCCCGTCTTGGACTCCCAAAGTGCTGGGAGTACAGGCATGAGCCACTGCATCCAGCCCAAACTGTGTTCTAATAGAATTGTTTGGTCTCAACCAGGGAGGGTGAGCAAATGTTCATGTGCATCAGCATACATGCACAAGAGTGTTCCCAGCAGGCTTATTAGTAACATCCCCAAGCTAGAAATAATTTAAATGTCCATCAACAGTACACGGACAAATAAAAAAAATACTGTCCTGCAATGAATCTAAATTGCAATTACACACAAGGTGGATGGTTCTCACAAACCCAAGGTTGAGCAAAAGAAGCCAGACACAGACGAAGAATGCATTCCTCCCATTTATATAAAGCTCAAAGCCAGATTCTATCTAGATGCAAACTTTGGTGCTAAATTATTGTTTTCAAAAGCAAAAATGTGATTCTCGTAAAAGCCACGATAATGGTTATCTCCAGGAGCATGGGAGAAGCTTTGAGGGAGGGTTAGCCATATTATACTTCCTGATATGGGGGCTAACTTTATAACAACTTGTTAGACTGCATTTTTGTGTATGAGGGTTATATCTCACAATCAAATGAGTTTAAAATTTCCCCCCAAGGTCTCCTTCTGCCAATTCCTGAAGAAAGCAAAAGCGCAGGGAAGCCCACAGACTCCTGACCCTCAGGCAGCCTCTGCCCAAAGAGGCCTGTGCATTCCTTCTTCCTCCCCAAGAGTGAACACTTAAAACCCTTTTCTGTGTTGCCTTTCCCTCCAGAACAAATGTCTTCATTTTAGTACGGTGATTAGATTTACAATATAACCAATTTAACAGTTGAAAGCCTAAAATTCATCCTCAGCAGAACTTGCAAGGCAGCTGCAAGAAAGATGAATGTCACTCATGGGATGAAAAGCCTAGAAGGTTTTTGGGGAAAGGTTCAGTAGTGTGTATATGCAAAGCCTATTCTTAGCAGAAGGCCCCGTTAGGGGATAGTGTTCATCTGTCTCATTATCAGCTGGAAGTGCCTGGGATAAGTGGACTTTGCAAGGCTCCCCATTGTTGTTCAAAATTCCTGGTATAAAGAGCAGGCTCTCACTCTCACGATCTGCCTTCCAAGATCCTAGGCTTAAAATTCAGAATTCAGCTTCAAGGGAGTTAGAGAAAAGGCAGAGTGATTTTAAGGGCAGGTGCTGGAGGTTTACTTTTGCCTCTTTTCATAGCTTTTAGTACTAAGAAATATGTGGTTCAATATGCTTTCTTCCCTCTGGAAAACAGATTCTACTCCCCTCCACCTCATCTCTGCCTGAAGAATAACAAATTTCATATGGAAACCTGCAAACCCGAGGAGAAACGTGCAATGCTACAGACACCTCATGTTGGACTGGCTGTCACAGACCCTGGTTTGGGTCAGGCTGTTTAAACTTCTTTGGAACAAACGTTTATCTACAGCAGGGTCATTTTATAGATCCATTAAATCTACATTTTCTCTTGGGCTCCCTTCCCCAGCTCCCCTCAACCCTGCTCTAGTCACACACTTTAAAAACCCCCTTAAGCTCCCGAAATAAATCTCTATAAACTGCCAAGTATTCAATCAGGCTTTTACTGTATCTCTTTGCAATTAGAATAAATTTACTGCTTGGAGAGATGGGGGGAAATATGCAAGGTACTCCTTGGATAAATATACCGCAGTGAGAAACGTAGAGACTCTGTAAAAATTATCTCTGTGAATTCAACAAGAATCAAGGTCACGGGAACCGCTACATACCAGGGAACGTTAATTAATGGGCCTGCAGCTGGTGGTACCACTTGGATGCTCAGCTCCAGCTGCCTGCTCCATATTTCTCTTGTTTGCAGGACTATTCTTGGACCAGATCCCATCTCTTTTTTTCCTCCAAGTACAAAAAGTACATAAGTCTACTCTGGAAGAATGCCAACCTTTCAGAGAACTAAGGAAAGTGTTGTTTCTTTGCTATTTTTATCTCCTTTTAAAAGGAAGGACACTCTATCACCTCTGGAGCTGGATTACTTGTAATCAGCATCCAAGTTGTGGTCTGAGGTCACTATTCTGGCACCGTGTCTACAGGGAGATGTCTTGAATATGGAGAGCAGAGAGGGACACTTGTAACTTCTCCTCAAACTAAAACAGAAAACAGCAGAAAAGATATACCTATTTTCATTGACAACACGGTTTGCATTTTAGGCTGGGTTGGAGGCAAGGTAAAATGGCAACCAGAATGCACCCAGTGTCTCCGAGCTGCAGGGGGAGAGAGAAGGAAATAGGAGAGAAAGGAGAAAAGAGTCCGACAGAGGAGGCAGAAAGTGTTTCCAGGGTGAGGGTGGTTTATGCCATTTAAAGCTCCTGAAGACCATGCATGTAAACCACTCAGCACACTTAGCTGGGACACAGGTAGCTATTGTTAATTATAACAAAATTCCAGAGTGGAGGTACAAAAGAAGTGTTCAACATGGGCCCATCCTTGCACTGCCAGGAGACTGTATTTAGGCAGCACATCATTCTGGTTAAGCACAGACTTCAGAGTCAGGAAGATCTGAGTTTGAGTCTCACACAACCACTAAGTAGCGATGACACAGGCAGCTTAATGAGCCATCTACAACTTCAACTTGCTCATCTGTAAAATAGGGCTAGGAAGTGTATCTGCCTCCAGGCTATTGAGAGGATAAAAGAGACACTGCATGTAAGACCTTTGGCACAGTGCGGGCACATTGGTAGTCTCCATAAATATTCATTATTATAATGGGTCTGTTATAACTGCTGTGTGGATATGGCAGCAAGAGAAGAATCGGGAAGAGTTTGCCTCTCTGAGCAGGTGAAGGTGGCTTCAGAAGAGCTGTTTTCCGAAGCTGTGAAAATGGTCTCACTTGTCTCTACTGCACCCACCCTTGTTTTTCTTCTCATTTGGAAACTTTCTTTCCACTGGTGTTACAGAGTGGAGGGACTGGGCATTCTTCCACACAATGACAGACATGCAGATCTCGCCCAGAAATCACAGGGAGAATGCCTGACTCTGCTTCTTTTCTTTTTTTTGAGACAGAGTCTCACTCTGCCGCCCATGCTGGAGTGCAGTGGCACGATCTCAGCTCACTGCAACTTCCAAATCCCGGATTCAAGAGATTCCCCTGTCTCAGCCTCCTGAGTAGCTGGGACTACAGGCGCGTGCCACCATGCCCGGCTAATTTTTTGTATTTTCAGTAGAGACGGGGTTTCACTGTGTTAGCCAGGATGGTCTTGATCTCCCGACCTCATGATCCGCCCACCTCGGCCTCCCAAAGTGCTGGGATTACAGGTGTGAGCCACCGTGCCTGGCCTGACTCTGCTTCTTCAAGGAATTTTCCGGGTAGTCATTAGCCACGAACTCCAGACCCAGGGCCCGAGGATGGCTGTCCCACTCTACTCCTAAAACAAGGGGTCATGGTCCACTGGGGCAGGTTTCTTTATGAAGGAGATCCAGCTTCACTGAGCCCTTTTTTAAGGAAGGAAGAATGTTCTCAAAAATTGGAAATGTTCTCCATGACTACTTCCAAACTGTAAAATGATATTTGGGCCTTTTAAAAGACTTGAGAAATTTTCTGAAATTAAGGAACATGGATTTAAAGGAAGCCTTGAGGGATTAGATTTGTCTTCCTCTTTGAAGCATTTGAAACAACTTTAATCTGCTTTGAGAGTGCTATCCAATTTGACATGGCATTCTGGTAAAGTATTTTTGCCTTCTTCATGGAACTGATCCTTTTGTGCCCCCTTTTAAACCCATTTGGAGCAATATTTACAGTACAGAGAAAAATTAAACTTGAATTTTAAGCACAAGACTATTCAGAGTGAAGAAATGCCTTCTAAAAGGCTTTAAAGACATTATTAAAGTTTTGTTTGACATATAAAAAATCAAACAAACACAAATCTAGTTATATGCAGCTACAATGATATGACTGTGAATTCTTGGGTTTTGGGCCTTCTATCCTATCATAAATCCACTATTATGATAAAAAGGTTATTCTCAAATAATAGCATTACTTTGGGAGACAGACGCTACAATTATTATTTTACTGACAAAGGAATTGGGACTCAGGGAGTTTGAGAAAAAAAAATGCCTAAGGAAGACGTAATACGGCAAGAAAAACGGGACTCTGGGTTTTGATCCCAATATCTTTTCCATATTGAGGTAGGAGGTGGGACTCAACTCCAGAGGCAGGGGTTGGACACTGGATCAATCTAGGCACTAGCTGAAACAGGGACTAGGCAAAAGCAGCTTTCTTTTTCTTTTTTCTTTTTTTTTTTTTGAGATGGAATTTTGCTCTGGTGTGCAATGGCATGATCTTGGCTCACTGCAATCTCTGCCTCCCGGGTTCAAGTGATTCTCCTGCCTCAGCCTCCCAAGTAGCTGGGATTACAGGCATGCGCCACCATGCCCAGCTAATTTTTTGTATTTTCAGTAGAGATGGGGTTTCTCCATGTTGGTCAGGCTGGTCTCAAACTCCTGACCTCAGGTGATCTGCCCACCTTGGCCTCCCAGAGTGCTGGGATTACAGGCATGAGCCATGGCACCTGGTCCTTTTTTTTTTTTTTAGACAAGAGTCTCACTCTGTCACCTGGGCTGGAGTCCAGTGGCGTGATCTCAGCTCCCTGCAGCTTCCGCTTCCCGGATTCAAGTGATTCTCCTGCCTCAGCCTCCCAAGTAGCTGGAACTACAGGCATGCACCACCACACTTGGCTAACTTTTGTATTTTTAGTAGAGATGAGGTTTCACTGTGTTGGCCAGGCTGGTCTTGAACTCCTGACCTCAGGTGATCCGCCCATCTCAGCCGCCCAAAGTTACAGGCATGAGCCACCATGCCTGGCCAGAAGCAGCTTTCTATAAGACACACTGGCCAGTGTGCCATGTCAGTTTCCCATTGCCATGCTAATCTCCAGGTGTTACTGCCCCTTTCCACGGCAATGATGCAGGACCCAAAAGTTACCACGCTTTTCCTAGCAATTGCTGCATAAACCATCCCTTAATCCACATGTAATTAGAAGTAGGTATAAATATGACTGCAAAACTGCCCTGAGCTTCTACTCCCAGCACCCTGCCTGTAGGGTAGGTAGCCCTGCTCTGCAGGAGCAGTCACAGAGCTGTAACACTGCCAGAGCTGTAACACTGCTGCTTCAATAAGGCTGTTTCCTTCTATCCCCATCCCCCCATTGGCTCGCCATTGAATTCTTTCCTCCTGGTGGAAGCCAAGAACCTTTGTGGGTTAAGCCCCCATGTTGGGGCTCACCTGCCCTGCATCAAATATCTTTTTTTTTTTTTTTTTGAGTCAGACTGTTGCTCTGTCACCCAAGCTGGAGTGCAGTGGCACGATCTGGGCTCATTGCAACCTCCACCTCCCAGGTTCAAGCGATTCTCCTCCCTCAGCCTCCTGAGTAGCTGGGACTACAGGCATGTGCCACCATGCCGGGCTAACCCCTGTTCTCCATCAATTGAATTCTCCAGCTTGATCCATACTCATTGTTATGACCTTGAGACATTATGGGAAGAAAGACTGAATTAAATTTGGTAGAATTGCTGTTATTATATTTTATTTTTAAGATAGAGTGTTGCTTTATCACCCAGGCTGGAGTGCAGTGGTGCAATTATGGCTCACTACAGCCTCAACCTCTGAGGCTCAAGTGATCCTCCCACCTCAGTCTCCTGAGTAGCTGGAACTACAGGCACAGGTCACCATGCCTGGCTAATTTTTTTCTATTTTTCCCAGAGAAAGGTTTCACTATGTTGCCCAGGCTGGTCTTGAACTCCTGGGCTCAAATGATCTACGTGCTTCGGCCTCCCAAAGTGCTGGGATTATAGGTGTGAGCCGCAGTGCCCATCTTGCTTTATGTTTTAATGTTCCATATATTCATTTATTCAACAAACATGGGCAGAAGCATTAGATAATTCAGAGAGCTCATTCCCTAGTCATTCTGAATCAGCAGGATTGTTTAATTGTGCTTTTCCCTCAGTTCAGTTCAGTACCCAAAACCGAAGCTGAATCCTCCTTCCTCATCCCGGCAGAAGCTCTAGCTCATGAGGAAACATGCTTCAGGCTGTTCTGAATTAGCTTGTGGATAGAATTATCCTCAGTGAGGTGACCTGCTGGCCCTGTAAAAGAGAGGAGGAGTGATCTGTTTAGGAAGACCTTTTAAAAATTGTCTTTTGGCAGTGTGGCTCAGATGGTAGAGAAATAGACTGAAGTCAGGGGTCTTGGGTTCTAAGCCTTTATTACTACATTGCTGGATGACTCTGGGCTTCCGTTTCTTCACTGTAAAATAAAGAGTTCAACTAGGGGATTTTGTGGCGTAGAGAGCAGTGCCCTCTACTAACTGGTGCACGGGATAAAGGATGCTAATAAAATCAAATTAAGGTAAGGCTCCATAATCCTAAAGGCATATGATTCTTTACAGAGATTTAAAAAAATCCTAAGGATGCTAAGAGCTCTTCTCTCGGACCCCAGTCCTAGCTGTGATTTTTTTTCCTCCAAGTCAGACCTTCCTTGTACTCTGGGATTCTGGTAAAAGCCTCTCCCTCCTAAACTAGATCAGCTGTCAACCCTGTCCTTCCTGTAGGCCATGAGAACCTGGAGTTTTCCTCAGGGACTCAGAGCTGTAAACCTGGGCACGACTGGTAACATTCTTTTTTGAAACCCTGTCTCTATAAAAAATACAAAAATTAGCAGGGCATGGTGGTATGTGCTGTAGTCCTAGCTACTCAGGAGGCTGAGGTGGGAGGATTGCTTCAGCCAGGGAGGTCCAGGCTGCAGTCAGCTGTGATCACATCACTGCACTCCAGCCTGGGCAACAGAACGAGACCCTGTTTCAAAAACAAATAAACAAAAAGCAATTACATGTAAATTAAGGGGCAGGTCAATGCAAACTGAGGTGCCAGTTATTTAGAACTTTCTAGGAAAGGGGCAGAGGGGCAGTAACTTCCAGGTTGTTGCCATGGAAAGGGGTGGTAACTTCCAGGTCATTGCCACGGCATTTGTAAACTGTCATGGTGCTGGCTGGAGTGTCTCATGCAATGAGCAATCTAGGGGTCACTTTCGTTGCCATCTGCTGGTTCTTGCTGGTTTATTTATGTTATCCTGTCTGGACCAGATCTTGTATTGGTCAGCAGGGTTATGACCATAAAACAAGTCCTGCCAGTCTTTTGCTTCATTTCTCACTCACTGTCTTTGTCCTTTCATGGTCACCAGATATTATAGGACAGGTGAGCCGCAAAATTGAGGCTTAGCCTGGGAGGGTTCTTGGCTTTACCCAAGAAAGAATTCAAGGGTGAGTGGTGGTGTTGGACAACAATCTGTTATTGAATGGTACTGCTCCTTGCTAGGTGGTTCTAAAGGAACAGATTCTTTTTTTTTTTTTTTTTTTTTTGAGACAGAAGTCTCACTCTGTAGCCCAGGCTGGAGTGCAGTGGCGTGATCTCAGCTCACTGCAAGCTCCGCCTCCCGGGTTCACACCATTCTCCTGCCTCAGCCTCCTGAATAGCTGGGACTACAGGCGCCTGCCACAATGCCCGGCTAATTTTTTGTATTTTTTAGCAGAGATGGGGTTTCACCGTGTTAGCCAGGATGGTCTTGATCTCCTGACCTCGTGATCTGCCCGCCTCAGCCTCCCAAAGTGCTAGGAATGAGCCACTGCACCTGACTGGAACAGATTCTTAAGAATGAGATTTCTGAATTGGTTCTGGAGTTTCTGGAATTGGTTCTCTAATCCGACTTGATTTAAAGGCACTAATGATTTATTTCCAGTAGTAAAGAGCACTGATAGCCCATGGTTTGTTGTAACAATAGAGATCCACAAAATATCACCACTGGATACTCTTAATCAAATGCTTATCATGGGCAAGGTTCTGAGTGACCATGTAATGACTCTTCAAAGGAAATCCATTGCTGGCTCTTATAGGAAAACAACTGTCCTTCCCTGCTGTGCCCACCTCCACTTTCCTGTTAATTTAAAGACTTAATGCCAGCTTTGGAAATGGCGGGTTTCACTTTGCTTATTGCTGTAAGCCCTGGGGCTGGGAGCAGCAGTCTAGAGGCAGCACTTCTTGTGTTACTCGGCCAGGAGAAATCCCTTTAGGCAAGTGAAATGGATCATTGCATTTTCCCTGCTTTTCTATCGCATTTTTAAGAGGCCGTATAGTAACAGCAACAACTACAGCAATAGTGAACACTTACATGGCCCTTATTACATACCAGGCATGTAGCTATCAGTGCTGTAGACAGATTCATGTATTTTATCCTTACCACAATCTTAAGAGGCAAGTATTATTATTCACCCATTTTACAAGTGGGGAAACAGAGGCAAAGTCAAATAACTAACAAGGAGGCTGGATTTGAGCCCAGGAAGTCTGGCTCCGGAGCATATACTCTTTTTTTGTTTGTTTGTTTGAGACAGAGTCTTGCTCTGTCACCCAGGCTGAAGTGCAGTGGTGCGATCTTGGTTCACTGCAACCTCCACCTCCCGGATTCAAGCAATTCTCCTGCCTCAGCCTCCTGAGTAGCTGGGATTACAGGTGCCCACCACCATGCCCAGCTAATTTTTATATTTTTAGTAGAGACGGGGTCTCATCATGTTGGTCAGGCTGGTCTGGAACTCCTGACCTCAGGTGATGCACCTGCCTCAGCCTCCCAAAGTGCTGGGATTGCAGGTGTGAGCCACTGGGGGCACCCTGCCCAGACTATATACTCTTCAGGTGCTTGGCTGTTACACAGGCATGTGGTGAATCCTGATCCTGCCATTCAATGGTGATAAGATCTTGGACTGGACCCTAAAACCCTCTGAGTCTCCACCACCGAATCTGTTATCATTTACAGGAATGATAAAAGCATTCACCTGATAGGGTTTCTGGGAGATTTAAGTGGGATAATAAATGTTTAAGGCTCAGTGCAGTGCCTGACACATCATGAGGGCTCAGTGAATGGACTGTACATCCACTGAGATACCAGTGGGTTGTAGGCGCAGTCGTTTTGGCCCAGCTCTGATGTCATGGACAGAAGGGAGAGATGGTTGGCAGTAGGCTCCTGGTGACTGCATCACCGTGGGCCAGCTCCAGACTTTGGAGGACAATGAGGAGAGGAGGGACACTAAGGGAAGGGGTTCAGTCTTCCACCAAGGGGTTAGAAAAATGTTGCTTTGGGAAAGACATTCCGTGCTTAGTCTTCCAGAGAGGCGGGTCAAGGTTGTGAGTAGGAGGCCCCCGAAATGTCCTGCTGCTTGGTAGGCATGCTGCCAGTCTCTCCTCCCTCTTGCTCCCACTGTCATTCATTCTGCTGGCGTATCATCTCTGATGGGCCACATGGAGAGCCGCACCTGTACAGATCCTGTGGATCCCACGTAATGATTCACCTGATGAGGCATCTTTATGTCAGCAGGTGATTCTGGACAGTGGGAAGATGGAAGCTAAGGGCCTCCATCTGCCCACATACGTTAGCCTCAGTGTGAATGGTCAGAGGTCACAGGTCACTCATCCAGGCTGGAGAGAATTCACCAAAGTAACCAGATGTAAAAGAGACTACAAGAGGGGAGTGAAGAAGAATTTTATTTAAAACCAAAATTAGGCTGAATATTAGCCTCAGTGTGAATGGTCAGAGGTCATAGATCACTTGTCCAGGCTGGAGAGAATTCACCAAAGTAACCAGATGTAAAAAAGACTACAAGAGGGGAGTGAAGGCCGAGCACGGTGGCTCACGCTGTAATCCCAGCACTTTGGGGGACTGAGGCAGGTGGATCACGAGGTCAGAAGTTCAAGACCAGCCTGGCCAAGATGGTGAAACCCCTTCTCTACTAAAAATACAAAAATTAGCTGGGCGTGTTGGCAGGCGCCTGTAATCCCAGCTACTCGAGAGGCTGAGACAGGAGAAGTGCTTGAACCTGGGCAGCAGAGGTTGCAGTGAGCTGAAATTGCACCACTGCACTACAGCCTGGACGATAGACTGAGACTCTGTCAAAAAAAAAAAAAGAAAGAAAGAAAAGAAAAGAAAGAAAAAAGAAAAAGAGGGGAGTTAAGGAGAATTTTATTTAGAACAAAAATTAGGCTGAGTGTAGTGGCTTATGCCTATAATCCCAACGCTTTCGGAATCAGAGGCAGGAGGATTGCTTAACAAAAATTTTGTAATAAAATAAAGACAAAAATTAAGCATATTCACAGAATATTCTTCAGCTATAAAAAGAAATGATGTGCTGATACATGCTACATACACGGATGAACGCTGACCACAAGATGCTAAGTGAAAGAAGCAGAGGCAGATGACTGTATACTGAGTCCATTTATACAAAATGTCCAGAGTAGGCAGAAAGGCAGAAAGCATTTTGCCACAGGCTTGCAGGAGGGCTGAAGGAGGAGTGACTGGTAATGGGCATGGGGTTTCTTTTGAGGGTGGTGAAAGGTTCTGGAATTACATAGTAGTGATGATTGCACAATATTGTGAATATATCAAAAGTACCCTTTAATTGTACATTTTAAAATGCTTAAAGTGGGCCAGGTGAGGAGGCCTATGCCTGTAATTTCAGCAGTTTGGGAGGCTGAAGCAAGAGAATAGCTTGCGGCCAGGAGTTCAAGACAAGCCTAGGCAACTAGTAGTGAGACACTTACCTCTTAAAAAAAAAAAATTAGCAGTGCATGGTGGTGCATGCCTGAAGCCCCACCTACTCCTTGGGAGGCTGATGTGAAAGGATCCCTTGAGCCTAGGAGTTCGAGGCTACAGTGAACCGTTTGTGCCACTGCACTCCAGCCTGAGCAACAGAGACCCTGCTTCTTAAAAAAAAAAAGTACATTAAATGTTGTTTTATGTTACGTGAATTTTACCTGAGAAAAATAAAAAACAAAAATTAAGCAATACATTCCAGCTTATGAAATGAATATCAAAAAGCTTATGAATTTTAAAGCTATCACTTTCTATTTTTCTGCGTATACCAAATTTTCTACATATGGATGAATTGCTTTTTAAAAATACTTTTTAATTTTGAAACAATTATAGATTCACAGGAAGTTGCAAAGATAGTACAGAGAAGTCCTGTGTACCTTCAGTCCCCCCTCCTCAGCCCTTACAATCTTGCATAACTATAGTAGGATGAAAACCAGGAAGTCAACATTGATACAAAGTATATGTATAGTTCTATGCCACTCACAGGTGCAGATTGTGTAATCACCACTGCGGTAAAGACATAAAACTATTCCATCACCATGAAGAGGTTCCTCAGTCTATTCCATTAGAATAACCCACTGCCGGCTGGACATGGTGGCTCGCACCTGTAATCCCAGCACTTTAGGAGGCCGAGGCAGGTGGATCACCTAAGGTCAGGAGTTCAAGACCAGCCTGACCAACATGGTGAAACCCGTCTCTACTAAAAATACAAAAATTAGCAGGGTGTGGTGTTGGGCGCCTGTAATCCTAGCTACTTGGGAGGCTGAGGCAGGAGAATCGCTTCAGTCCAGGAGGCGGAGTTTGCAGTGAGCCGAGGTCATGCCATTGAACTCTAGCCTGGGCAACAGAGTGAGTCTCAAAATAATAATAATAACCCATTGTCCTCCTCCCCACCAATCCTAGCTGGGTAGATGCTCATCTGTTCTACATCTCTGTGATTTTGTCATTTCAAGATGGTTCTGTAAACGAAATCATATAGAATGTGACCTTTTGAGATGGGCTTTTTTCACTGGCATAATACCCCTGAAGTCCATGCAGCTCGTTGTGTATGTCAATAGGGTTGGCCTTGTTTTATTGCTGAATAGTATTCTATGGTATGGATGTACCATGGTTTGCCTAATTATTTACCTCTTGAAGGATATTTCAGTTGTTGCTAGATTTGGGCTTTTACAAATAAAGCTGTTATGGACATTCATGTGCAGATTTTTTGGTACATGTAAGTGTTCATTGTTCTGGGATAAATGCCCAAGAGTACAATTGCTGGGTCATGTGGTAAGCATATGTTTAGTTTTTAAAGAAATTGCTAGGCCAGGCACAGTGGCTCACGCCTATAGTCCCAGCACTTTGGAAGGACAAGGTGGCAAGCTAGCTTGAACCCAGAAGTTCGAGACCAGCCTGGGCAACACAGTGAGACCCTCTCTCTAAAAAAAAAAAATAAGATAAAATAAGCTGGGCTTGGTGGCATGTGGCTGTGGTCCCAGCTATTCAGGAGGCTGAGATGGGAGGATCACTTGAGCTTGGGAGGTTGAGGCTGCAGTGAGCTGTGGTTGTGCCACTGCATTCTAGCCTGGGCAACAGACAAAGACCCCATCTCAAAAAAATTTAATTTAATTTTAAGAAAGAAAGACTGCCAAATCAGTTTCCAGGGTGGCTGTGCCGTATTACACTCCACGAGCAATGCATGAATGATTCAGTTTCTCTGCATCCTTACTATCACTACTTCTATTATTTTATTTTATTTTTTTTTTTTCCAGGGATGGGGTCTCCCTATGTTACCAGGACTGGTCTTGAACTCCTGAGATCAAGCAATCCTCCCACGTCAGCTTCCCAAAGGCCATCACTATTTCTAAATTTAGCTGGTGTAAAGGGTGATAGCTCCTCATGGTCTTAATTTACATTTCCCTAACGATAGTGATGTGGATGTTGAATAGCTTATCATGTGCTCTTCAGCGAATCCTTTTCATATCTTTTGTCTGTTTTGTAATTAGATTGTTTTCACCGCGAATTTTGAGTTACTTATATATTGTAGATATGATATATATATACTGTAAAGTCCTTTGTCAGAATGTGTGGTTTGCAAATATTTTCTCTGAGCCTGTAGTTTGTCTCTTCATCTTCTTAACAAGGTCTTTCCCAGGCAAAAGTTTTTTATTTTTATTTATTTATTTAGTTTTTGAGACAGAGTCTCACTCTGTCACCCAGGCTAGAGTGCAGGGGTGCAAGCTTGGCTCACTGAAACCTATGCCTCCCAGGTTCAAGCGATTCTCCTGTCTCACCCTGCTGAGTAGCTGGGATTACAGGCATGCACCACCATGCCTGGCTAATTTTTTGTATTTTTAGTAGAGACAGGGTTTCACTATGTTGGCCAGGCTGGTCTTTAACTCCTGATCTCAGGTGATCCACCCGCCTTGGCCTTCCAAAATGCTAGGATTACAGGTGTGAGCTACCGCGCCTGGCTGTTTTTAAATTTTTATAACATTGAATCTACTGATTTTTTCTTTTATAGATTGTACTTCTTGGTGTTGTGTTTTTCTTGCTGAAGCCCCAAATCCTGCAGATTTTCTCCTAAAACATGTTATAGTTAGGAATTATTTTTTGAAAAGGCATTTTTAAAAATATGTAAAAGAAATACATGCTCATTGTAGACAATTTGGAATATTAAAAAATCTCAAAGAGAAAATTTAAATCACTAATAATACAAACGTCCAGAAATATGTTTTGGTATTAGATGCTGGGACTTGCAACTTTAATAAAAATGTGACCTATTAGGTTGGCACAAAAGTAATTGCGCTTTCTGCCACTACTTTTGTGCCAACAGAAATATTTTATAATGGGAAAACAGCAGCCTTCAACAGTAAACCGCACTAGTGAGTACCAACTGGGAGTGCCGAAGGAGAGGCCTCTCTCCTAATGCTGAGATCAGCTGGGGGAGTTGCCATTCAGAAAAGACCAAGAACTACTGACCCAAACGTTAAAACTCATGTTTATGAACTGCAGCTGTTAGTCACAGGCTGTAATTACCTCCACCAGATAAAGAAGCTATTTAAGAGAGCAGGTTGCTACAGCTGAAGAGAAACAGAAAATAGAATCTCTTTGGAAATCAGAGGATTGTAACTAAGGGAAATATCAGGTTTGAGGGTGGAATGGATCTTTGTATATTTGCTGGCTTGGAGACAGACAGGATGATCTAGCAAGAGGATGGCCAAGCCTTGGCTCCTGTACTGTTTTGTTGGAGAGTAATCTGTTGAGGTTCCCTTTTTCAAGCCCTAGTATGTAGGGGCTTCTGACAGTAAGTATCCTCCCAGCCTACCCACTTCTGATTCCTGGGTGTCTGAACTCTGGCTCTTGCCCCACCTCCCTTCACCTGCCTGACTTCTTGGTCACGTGGTAACAGCTGTGATCAGAGCGTTGGACCCTAGCAGCACCCCACCCCCATACCTCCCTACAACAAACTTGAGCTACTCTTAAAATGAAGCATTAGTTATTTCCAAGACATCTCTCCCTACCTCCTACCTCCAACCTTCCAGGAAGCTGATATTCCAGTGAAATTTGCTGTTCAAATTCTTTTATGAAGTTAAGAAACAATCCTGAATTTATTTGGTCAGTCTAGATGTTCATATAACAGGATTGCACCCAATGGAACACTGCTTGAATTACTTGACCTAACTTGCAAAGAAAATCTTACTTTTTGATGACCAAGTAAGAATCACTGTTGTTTGTTGAATATTGAGGAATCAGGTGAAATCTCTGGATGGTAATAGACAAATAGAATTCATAAATATTTAGATTAAAAGTTAATTTTGATGGGCCTGGTGGCTCATGCCTGTAATCCCAGCACTTTGGAGGAGGCTGAGGTGGGCAGATCACAAGGTAAAGAGATCAAGACCATCCTGGCTAACATGGTGAAATCCCATCTCTACTAAAAGTACAAAAATTAGCTGGGCATGGTGGCGCATGCCTGTAGTCTCTGCTACTCAGGAGGCTGAGGCAGGAGAATTGCTTGAACCCGGGAGGCGGAGGTTGCAGTGAGCCGAGATCACACCACTGCACTCGAGCCTTGTGACAGAGTGAGACTCCACCTCACACACACACACACAAAATTAATTATGTGGTGAAAAGTGCAACCTACATGTCCATCAAAAGGGAACTGGTCAACTTAAATTATGACACACCAATACAAAAGCTCAACATTTATTATTGACATGAAAAAGTGCATACATATATTGAATTAAAAAGCGGGTGATAAATTAACAGGTAAAATTTTATCCTATTTTTTAAAATGCATTGAGAAAGCAATATCTCAAAATATCATCAGTGGTAATCCTAGGTTGATTAAATTATGGTGAATTTTATTCTTTCCTCAGTTTTCCAAGTGTGATTGCATTGAGTTTATACTGTATTGCATTAATAATCAAAAAAAGTCGATGAAGTGAGTTTGGTTAATGGGTACCACTATACATCTAAATAGAATAAATAAGTCTTAGTGTTCCAGAGATCAGTAGGGTGACTATCGTGTATGATAATCTATTGTACATTTATAAATATCCAGAAAAGAATGATTTGCATGTTTCTAGCGTAAAGAAAAGGCATATTTAAGATGATGAATATCCAAGTACATGGATCCAATCTTTACAAATTATATGATTGTATTAAATTAGCACACATGTTCTGAAAATATATACATCTATTATATATAAATTTAAATAAATAAGTGATTATAAAAATCAGAAAAAGTATCCTAATTCTGTGGCATGTCAAAGAGAACTGTATATGTAGTTTACCTTTTTATTTTATTTTATTTTTTTGGAGACAGGGTCTCACTCTGTCACCCAGGCTGGAGTGCAGTGGCATGGTCACTGCTCATTGCAGCCTCAACCTCTCACACTTAAGTGATCCTCCCACCTCAGCCTCCCAAGTAGCTGGAACTACAGATGTGCACCACCACACCAAGCTAGCTTTTTATACGCTTTGTAGAGACCACTTTTACCATGTTGCTTAGGCTGCTCTCCAACTCCTGGGCTCAAGCAATCTGCCCACCTCGGCCTGCCAGAGTGCTGGTGTTACAAGCATGAGCCATCAAGTTTACCATTTTTATTTACTAGCTGTATAATATAACTTATAAAAAGTCGATAGTTAAAAGTAGCCAAAGGGGACAAAGAGTAGAAGGGGAAAAGTAATAGTTCTCTCCCTTGTGAATCGTCAGTCTTCCTCCATATGTAACTATGGTCAATAAAAATGCGCATTGTAAGTAGAAATTGAGCAGTGAGAGCAGATGGGATATATGGAAGCTCATGTGAAGAGGCATGAGACAGCTCTGTAGACAGGTGAATGAAACTCACCAGCCTACTGCTTGCCATCTCCTCATAATCTCCCTGCCCTTCAAATAAGGAAGTCCTCTCCTTACACTCTGAACACATGGGTTCCAAGAGACAGTGATGCCCATTCAGGCAAGTTAGCATGAGCTCTAAAACCCAAGGGAATCAAGGCAAGTTCCAATGTCATAGCACATTGAAGCAGTGAGTCACTAAAGCAATGGGCCTGAATTTACTTTTTTTATAGTTTCATAGCAGACTCCTTATCCTCCATTCTTCAGCTTAAATATCACTTCCTTAGAGAAAGGACAAATTGGCTAAATTGGTGTAGCCCCTCCATCCTCTATCACTGCTCCCTGGTAATAGCCTTGGGAGAACTTACTACGGTTTGTTATTTTTAATTTAATTTATTTATGACTTACCTCTACCTTCCCGCGCTCCCCAGATTGTAAACTTCCTGAGGACAGGAACCGTGTGTTTAAACTGGCCTTCGTTTAGTCAGTGTATAGCCCCCCACAATAGGCATTTAATAAATATATGTTGAGGCCGGGTGCGGTGGCTCACACCTGTAATCTCAACACTTTGGGAGGCCGAGGCGGGCAGATCACGAGGTCAGGAGATCGAGACCATCCTGGCTAACATGGTGAAACCCCGTCTCTACTAAAAATACAAAAAATTAGCCGAGCATGGTGGCAGGTGCCTGTAGTCCCAGCAACTCAGGAGGCTGAGGCAGGAGAATGGCGTGAACCCGGGAGGCGGAGCTTGCAGTGAGGCAAGATGGCGCCACTGCACTCTACCCTGGGTGACAGAACGAGACTCTGTCTCAAAAAAATAAATTAATAAATAAATAAAAATAAATATATGTTGAATGAATGACAGAAGAACAAGATGGAAAATGTTACAAGTCCACCTTTGAAGTGAATCTCTCATTTCGTTAATGTTTTAGATAATGGCTGACCTTTGGTCTGTTCATGCCTTCACTCCTTTCATGGAGTAATCAACTAACTTTTATTAAGAGCCTATTATTTGGCTGGGTGAGGTGGCTCACAGCTGTAATCCCAGCAATTTGGGAGGCCCAGGCCAGCGGATCACTTGAGGTCAGGAGTTGGAGACCAGCCTGGCCAACATGGCAAAACCCTGTCTCTAATAAAAATACAAAAATTAGCAGGTTGCGGTGGTGCATGCCTGTAGTCCCAGCTACTCAGGAGGCTGAGGGATGAGAATCGCTTGTGCCCAGGAGGCCAAGATTACAATGAGCTGAGATAGCACCACTGCAGTACAGCCTGGGTGACAGAGTGAGACCTTGTCTCAAAAAAAAGAAAAAAAAGAAAAAGAAAAAAGCCTATTATTTGCCAGACCCTGTGCTAGGTGATAGGGACAGAGGTGCCTCATGGAATGCTCAGTCTAGCAAAGAAGATAAAACAGGTGAGTATGGTCTAGGGAGATATAGGCTATGATGTGGGTAATACAGGGTTTAGGGGGGCACTGAGGCAGCTATTTCCTGAGCTTTTCCTGCAGCTGATTTTTTCTCTGCTAGGTCACCCTGAGACATCCATTCAAACCAAATCACTTCATATCCAAAATGTCGATTTGATATATCTGGAAGTTCCAATAGAAAGACCATCATGAACGTTTTAAGCAGAAGGTAATTGATGTAAGAGAGTGACACCATAAAGAGCAAATAAGCCAGAGGGAAAATTTTCAAAGCTATTTCTGCAAAGTAGGGCTTTCTAAAGTGCACTCTTTCTTTCTTCCTCTTTTCCTCCATCCTTTTCTCCTTCCCTCCCTCATTCCTTTTCTCTGTGTCTCTCACACAGAGCTGACACAAGACACAGAGAAGCAAATGTTTTCAGACTCGATGACTTCAGCAGATTAGTGCTCCTTTGAAAGTGATATTGTTACAGCCATAACGTGTTTATGTGTAGCACAGACATCTTTATATAGAATACAGACGTGTCTGTGTGGGGAATGCTAACATCCTGGCCTTGTCGTTTAGTAAGGTAGGAAGTTCAACCTAGGACTACAGATCCCTAAAGCTTTGGGGAAGCTTGATATGGGGAAGAGGGGAACTGGAGAGAAGAGGGGAGATTTCTTTAAGGGTTATTTATCTTCCCCCACTCCCCTTCTAACTCTCCTGGGCCTAACTCCTACACTCTGAGAAAGCATCCTTTTCCAACACAGCTGGGATGGCTGTCAGGCAGAGGGTTCCTTATTGAGGATAGCAGTCATCAAAAAAAGGATCAGGCAATTAGAAGCTGCTGGTAAATCACAGAGACACCACAGTCACCGCAGTGAGAGTTCCATTTTCTTTTCTTTTTTTCTTTTTCTTTTCTTTCTTTCTTTTTTTTTGAGGCAGAGTCTCGCTCTGTCACCCAAGCTGGAGGGCAGTGGTGAGATCTTGGCTCACTGCAACCTCCACCTCCCGGGTTCAAGTGCTTCTGGTGCCTCAGCCTCCCGGGTAATGGGGACTACAAGTGTGCGCCACCATGCCTGGCTAATTTTTGTATTTTTCAGTAGAGACCTGCAACTTTTTAGAGGCCTATTTTTAGCCACCATGACCAGCCAGTTACTACATATTTAATTTAAGAACTGGTACTTGGGCTAGGCATGGTGGCTCACACCTGTAATCCCAGCACTTTGGGAGGCTGAGGAGGGATCACTTGAGCCCAGGAGTTCGAGATCCACATTGGCAATGTGGTGAAACCCTGTCTCTACAAAAAGTACAAAAATTAGCTGGGTGTGGTGGTTTGTGCTTGTAGTCCCAGCTCCTTGGGAGGCTGAGATGGGAGGATTGCTTGAGCCCGAAAGGCAGAGGTAGTGGTAAGCCAAGAGCGTGCTACTGCACTCCAGCCTGGAGTGAGATGCTCTCACAAAAATAAATAAATAAGCAAATAAAAACTAATTAAAATTGGCCCGTTGTGATGGCTCACGCCTATAATCCCAGAACTTTGGGAGGCCGAGGTGGGCAGATCACAAGGTCAGGAGTTGCAGCCTGGCCGATATGGTGGAACCCCATCTCTACTAAAAAAAAAATTAGCTAGGTGTGGTGGCACACACCTGTAATCCCAGCTACTCGGGAGGCTGAGGCAGGAGAATTGCTTGAACCCAGGAGGCAGAGGTTGTGGTGAGCCGAGATCACGCCACTGCACTCCAGCCTGGGTGACAGAATGAGACTCCATCTCAAAAAAAAAAAAAAAAAGCAATTTAAATTAAATAAATTAAAAATTCAGCTCCTCATTCACACCAGTTATACATTTTAAGCACTCAGTAGCCAGTGTGGCTAGTGACTATTATATTACACTATGAGGCTTTAGAGGAAATAACTATTATAAGTTTGATGCAGAATCTTCTTGCTTTTTCTTTATGTATCTACACAAGAAAATAAAGATGTAATTAGACAAATGTATATTATTACATATATTTGGATTGTTACTTCAGAAAAAATGTGATCATACTATTTATTTTACTCAAAAGGCTAATTTTTTTCACTTAGTTATATTTTGGATCTTTTTCCTTTTCAATATATATATATATATGGATCTGCATTCTTAGATTTACTTAACTACTTCCCTACTAATGGGCATATGAGTTGTTTCTGGTGTTTTGCAGTTATAAACATACTTGTCTGCATACTGGTGCTAGGATTTCCATAGTTATTTCCCAAGAATGGACATTTCTGGGCCAAAAGTTACGCCCATTACAAAATTTGAAATCTGGCTGGGCATGGTGGCTCATGCCTGTAATCCCAGCACTCTGGGAGGCTGAGGCAGGAGGATTGCTTGGGGCCAGGAGTTTGAAAACCAGCCTGGAAAACACGGCAAGTTGCCTGTCTGTACGAAAGATTAAAAAAAAATTAGGGCCAGGCACAGTGGCTCATGCCTGTAATCCCAGCACTTCAGGAGGCCAAGGCGGGCGGATCATGAGGTCAGGAGATCAAGACCACGGTGAAACCCCGTCAATACTAAAAATACAAAAAATTAGCCGGGCACGGTGGCAGGCACCTGTAGTCCCAGCTACTCGTGAGGCTGAGGCAGGAGAATGGCGTGAACCTGGGAAGCGGAGCTTGCAGTGAGCCAAGATTAACCACTGCACTCCAGCCTGGGTGACAGAGTGAAACTCTGTCTCAAAAAAAAAAAAAAAAAAATTAACCAGGCCTGGTGGCGTATGCTTGTAGTGCCAGCAACTTGGGAGGCTGAGGTGGGAGGATCACTTGAGCCTCAGAGATAGAGGCTGCAGTGAACCATGACCATGCCACTACACACCAGCCTGGGTGGCAGGGCAAGATGCTGTACCCCCCAAAAAATGAAACAAAATAATAAAAAATTTGAAAGCTAATATCAAATTACCCTCCCAATAGTTATGCCAATTTTTCTCATACACTCTTTGCTGGCATTCCTCTCCAGCACCTGCAGATGTTCTAAATGCCAGAATCATAAAATATTGGAAAGAAGAAGCCTTAGAGATCATCTATTCCAGTTCTTTCATTTTATGGGCCAGGAAAATCAAGCCTAAGCTGAGGGAAGGGGCTATATGCACAGCATGTTCATGGCACAGCTGGGACTGAAGCAGATCTCCAGATTCTTGCTCTCCGTCCAGTATGTGCAGGGGAGCCTGGCAGAGTCTTTCCAAGACATCCTCTGGAAGGTCATCCCTCCTCCTGCTCAGCGGTCTGCGCCTTGCTCCCCCTTTATTATCATCAGCCCAGCACTGGCCAGATTAGCAGTTCTTTCAATGGAGCATCACACTGCGCCTCCGTGAGCAAGGAGCTCAGAGCCAAGAGAACCTTTCCTTGACATTTGTATCCAAAATTGAATTCAGTCTGCTCAAATGCTCGCTACACTTTCAAAGTGTGCCTTTGCTACCTTCCTTCTGCTGAGCACAACCAAGTCACAGACCCAGGCAGAAGGGAGGAAAAAAAAGGTATTCTGTTGCATGCAGAAATAAATTTCACTAGTCAGCCATTTAAGGTGGGCCGACTCGGAAACATTTTGCCTTTAATAGGAGTCACTTTGGGAGGACAGAGACAGAAGTTCCTTCTGGACCACTCTCAAGCTGGTGGGGCTGGTGAGATCTTGGAGGATTCTCACATGCCAGTAAGATAGGCGTCTCCTGAGGATTCCCTAGAGCTTTACAGCATCTGTGAATACAGGTGCGTCTCATAGAATCCTCGCAGGGTAGGCTGAGTAGGGAGGTTATGGGGCTTTCCTTGTCAAATGCTTGTTGGTGGTTAGAAACCATCTCGCTTGACTCCATCTCCAGATGTTTTCCTTTTCCCCATCAGTCCCTGGACCCATGCTATTTCCTGCAGAGCCATAATGAGCCTGGGTCCTCTATTCTCAGTTTGCTTCCTGCACCCCCAGCCCAATCTCATTACAGGCATTAAAAAAAACCACGCAAACCAAAACAAACAAACAAGCCCATTTGCTTTTGCTACACATTTACTTATTTTTATTTATTTGAAAATTTGGCCGGGCATGGTGGCTCACACCTGTAATCCCAGCACTTTGGGAGGCCAAGGCAGGTGGATCATGAGATCAGGAGATTGAGACTATCCTGGCTAACATGGTGAAACCCCATCTCTACTAAAAATACAAAAACAAAAAAATTAGCCAGGCGTGGTGGCGGGCACCTGTAGTCCCAGCTACTCAGGAGGCTGAGGCGGGAGTATGGTGTGAACCTGGGAGGTGGAGCTTGCAGTGAGCCAAGATCGCACCACTGCACTCCAGCCTGGGTGACAGAGCAAGACTCCGTCTTAAAAAAAAAAAATCAATTCAGACATTTTAATTATATTTATGTTTCTTCCTCTCTTGTCTAACTTCCCCTCATTCAGGCCAGTTACAAGGCCTTTTCCTTTTGTCTTTTTTGAGATGGAGTCTTACCCTGTTGCCCAGGTTGGAGTGCAGTGGCGTGATCTTGGCTCTCTGCAACCTCCGTCTCCAGGGTTCAAGCGTTTCTCCTGCCTCAGCCTCCCGAGTAGCTGGCATTACAGGCATGTGCCACCTCGCCCGAGTAATTTTTGTATTTTTAGTAGAGACGGGGTTTCACCATGTTGACCAGGCTGGTCTTGAACTCCTGACCTTGTAATCTGCCTGCCTCAGCCTCCCAAAGTGCTGGGATTACAGGCATGAGCCTTTGCACCTGGCCTACAAGGCCTTTTTCACATACTGGCACCAAGAGGCCAAAATTCAGTTAGAAGAAAAAGTTTCCTGTTTTTGCTACATGTTGCCAGATGTTTCATGCTCCTATACCTGGGCCTCCTTTTGGTGCTGGTTTTAATATTTCTGATGTTTCTTTATTCTGGAAAGAAAGAAAAGTGGTATCACAATAGGAAAAGATGGTAGGAGAGGGGAGGGAAGCAGAGAAGCAAACTAAGGATTTCTTCTACACAGTATTAACACATCATTATAAAATATCATTATAAGGCTTCCGACTATGTCATCCTTGGTACATCCTCAACCCCTAGATGCAATTCATCAGCAGGCCTTGTTGATTTTTACTTCTGCAGTATTTCTCAAGTCTACCCACCTCTTTCCATTTCAGCCATCATCATCCTAATTCAGTCTTCCCCTAGTTGGCTCCTGTCAACTTGCCCCTCTAGTGCATTTTCCACATTGTAGACCAAGTGATCAAAAAAGGACTTTTGGCCGGCCATGGTGGCTCACGCCTGTAATGCCAGCACTTCGGGAGGCTGAGACGGGCGGATCACTTGAGGTCAGGAGTTTGAGACCAGCCTGGCCAACATGGTGAAATCCCGTTTCTACTAAAAAAAATACAAAAATTAGCCAGGCTTGCGGTGTGTGGCTGTAATCCCAGCTTCTAGGGAGGCTGAGGCAGGAGAATTGCTTGAACCCGGGAGGCAGAGGTTGCAGTGAGCTGAGATCACGCCACTGCACTCCAGCCTGGATGACAGAGCAAGACTCCATCTCAAAAAAGAAAAAAAAAAAAAGAAAAAAGGACTTTTAAGCCTCATGCCAAATGCTGTAGGAAATAATAATAACAACCATCATCATCATTGTTAAAATTTCTGAGCGCTTACTGTGTACCAGGCGCCATTTTTAATGCTCTCATGTCTAATTCATTTAATCCTTACAATAATGCTAGATGATCAATATTATTATTCTGATTTTAGAGATGAACACATGGAAGCACAGAGATGTATGTAATTTGCCCAAGGACACACAGCAGTGTAAGCAGCCACTTTAGGAACTCAGATCTGTAAGAGTTATTAAAAAAAATGTTCCAGGCATTAATGTGTGTATATTTGGCAATGCTGGAGGGGTCACAATCAAGTATAAATTGTTGTACAGGCCCCGCAGGATAGCAGGTGAGTCACTTTGTCACCAGTTGATTGGAAGTAGGTGTCTGGACTGCTGGGCTGTGAACAATTGTGAGACTACATCTGGGCCCAGTGGGAAACTGTGAGGGATTAAGAGGGAGGTCGGTCTTGGGCCGGCCTCCTAGCTCGAGTGGGGTGGATACTTGTTTTCTATTGCTAGTGCAACCAATTACCATACATTTCATGGCTTAAAAGAACACAAATTTATTATTATTATTATTATTTTTGAGACGGAGTCTCGCTCTGTCGCCCAGGCTGGGGTGCCGTGGCGCAATCTCGGCTCACGGCAAGCTCCACCTCCCGAGTTCACGCCATTCTCCTGCCTCAGCCTCTCCGAGTAGCTGGGACTACAGGCGCCCGCCACCACACCCGGCCAATTTTTTTTTGTATTTTTAGTAGAGACGGGGTTTCACCGTGGTCTCCATCTCCTGACCTCGTGATCCGCCCGCCTCGGCCTCCCAAAGTGCTGGGATTACAAGCGTGAGCCACCGCGCCCGGCCACAAATTTATTATTTTACAGTTATGGAGATTCAGAGTCCCAAATGGGTCTCATTAGGCTAAAACTGAGGTGTTGGCAGCTCTGCATCTCCTTCTGAAGGTTTTCCAGGAGAATCTGTAGTAGTGCGCCTGTAGTTTCAGCTACTCAGGAGGCTGAGGTGGGAGGATCACCTGAGCCTGAGGAGGTCATGAGTACAGTGAACTGTGATCGCCGCCACTGCACTCCAGCCTGGATGACAGAGTGAGACCCGTCTCAGAAAACAAAAAATAAATAAAAGAACTCTTGTGATTGCACTGGGCTCACTCAGGTAATCCAGGATAATCTCCCCATCTCAAAGCCCATGCCATATTCATATCTGCAAAGTCCCTTTCACCATGTAAAGTAACATATTCACGGGTTCCGGGGATTATGGCATGGATCTCTTGGCAGGGGGCATTATTCTGCCTACCCCAGGGTCTAATGGCATCGTGTGATGCGAGTGCTCATCTGGAACCAGGCTCTGTCTAGCCCTGAGAGCACAGGGACCCCCGTCTTACTTACTTTGGTATGTTTCATGTCTGCCATAATACATGTGCAAATCTTTGATGAATGAATAAATGAAAGAACTGATAAAGCAAATACACAGAGTAATAGGATATCTGTCTTAGGAATGTAAGAAAAAACTGCCACTTTTAACATGGAAATTTGGAGAGGATCTTTTTTTAAATTTTAATGGGGATCCCATAGTTTGGGCAGTGCCAAAATTAATGGTGGTAACTGAGATTAATATATATATTGCTTTTTTAAGACACAGTCTCGCTCTGTCACCCAGGCTGGAGTACAGTGGCATGATTTCGGCTCACTGCAACTTCTGCCTCCCGAGTTCAAGTGATTCTCCTGCCTCAGCCTCCCAAGTAGCTGGGATTACAAGCACGTGCCACCACACCCGTCTGATTTTTATATTTTTAGTAGAGACAGGGTTTCACCATGTTAGCCAGGCTGGTCTCAAACTCCTGACCTCAGGTGATCCACCTGCCTCGGCCTCCCAAAGTGTTGGGATTACAGGTGTGAGCCACCACAGCCGGCCACTGAGATTAATATTAAGCAGATCTCAGTGCTGAATGAACTTCTGCATTTGCCAGTCTTTTCTTGACATCATTGTCTTTTAACTGGCCCAGGGGGCAGAAGTCTGTTAAAGGAGAAGAATATAGAATCCATTCACTTCTATGGAAGATGCTGGGAAGAAGGGGTGAGAAATGAGCCCAGGAACAGGCTCAGTCTCCACGGGGAGAACACGTCTCCTTTCCTGGCTGCAGCAGCAGTTCTGCCTGGAGCCACACCACTCGGCCCCAGATAAAGTCAGGTCTTCCAGGAGCTCCCTCTCTGGTCCGGATTTAGTTCAAGATCTCTTAACATGATTTACAAGGCCCCACCTACTCTGACTCTTTTCTGCCTCTCCAGTCTTGCCCCCCACACCGCCCAATCCTGTCACACTGGCCTCCCCATGAACACCCACGGCCAACCACCTTCCTGCCTCAGGGCCTTTGGACATGCAATTCCCCAATTCTGGAATACTCCTGCTATTTTCTTTTGCCCAGTTAATACCTACTTATCCTTGAGGCTTGGCCTAAAATCTCATCCTGAAAGTTGTTTTCTTTAAGCTTCAAATCTAAATCAGCACCCACTTCCTCACCCAGGTTATAAAAAACAAAATGGCATGGTATCAGGAACTTGGGGTGGGGACCCAGAGTGACTTTGTATTCTAACTCCACCACTCCAGAGCTGTGTGACCTTGGGTGATACATGTAAACCTCCATGTCTCTATTCTTCATGTCTAAAATGGGGCTAATGGTAGTACCTAGTGCAGAGAATTGTTATGAGGATTAAATGAGATCATGCATGTAGAAAGTTTGGCAGAGTGCTACTATCAGTAGAAGCTACTATTTTCCTTTACAGCATTGATCAAAATTGCAATTATAAAATTATTATCATTATTTTTTGGAAGACAGAGTTTAGTTCTTGTTGCCCAGGCTAGAGTGCAATGGCACGATCTTGGCTCACTGCAACATCCGCCTCCCCGGTTCAAGTGATTCTCCTGCCTCAGCCTCCCGAGTATCTGGAATTACAGGTGCCCGTCCACCACGCCCAGCTAATTTTTGTATTTTTGGTAGAGACAGGGTTTCACCCTGTTGGCCAGGCTGGTCTCAAACTCTATTATTTGTTTCATATCTGTTTTCCTACATATAGTAAACCCTACAGGGGCAACACAATATTCCTCCTGTCCTCCACTGTATCTGCAGTGCCCAGCACGCCACCTGCAATATTGTAGGCCTTCAGTAGATATATCTTGAATGGATGGATGAATGGGTGGATCGATGGATGTATTACCTGGGTTGAGTCCTGTGAAAAAGTGCCCCTTTGTCAGGAAATAATCAATATTATTAAAGAACATTATGTGGAAATTTTCGATTGTCAGAGTCTGGACTTATTAAAATTAGAACTTGTCAGGCACAATACTCACTGTCTCTCCGTTTCTGGGACCTGTTCTCATGCAGGGCCTTGTGATGCTCATTGCCAGGCAGATTTATGAAACATCTCGACAGGGCTTACATTCCATATGTTACAATTTACACATTCCTGCTGAGGTCAAGGTGGGGAATGGCATGCGTGCTAATAGCTGTGTTTCTCACATGAACTTTCACATAAACCCTTTTTCCAGCTCGTCTTACTGATATAATATACTTTTGTAAACGATTTTTTTCAAGGTCATAAATGAACGCTTCCTAATTTCCATTCTTCAGAGGATTACAAGTCTAGAAAGGGCAACTGGAGGTTTCTGAGCCTCGCTGCTTCCACTGGCAGCAACTTTATCTGAACCATCCTCAAAGATCTCCAAGGAGACAAAGGACCACATTTCTCAGTGGAGTCCCACAACTTCCCTCCAGTTCTGCCCTCCTCGGGTCTCAAGGATACTACTCCAGGGGATGATGGCAGTGTGTGGTGTCGATCCTGCAGATAAGAATGTTTGAAGTCCGAGAAAAAGTGCTCTTTTGTAGAAAACATCCAACAAAATTGCTCAAACAAAATGGCCAGTGTTGAGCCAGTTCGCATGTGGCTCGATGCCTCCCCCTGAGTTTTTGCTTCTTGGCAAGGAGGCCGACCAACATCAGTCTTCCTGTGCTTTAATTTTCCTTCTGACCTGAATTGTCAGTCACACTCTATCTTTGTTCTGCTTGTCAAAACGCCATTGTTCTCTCTCTTCCCTGTGGTAGTTTCTTTTCTATTGTTAAAAAAAAAAAAGTCAGAGCTGCTGCTGTGGGTCAATGGAAGCAGATCTTATTGGCTGTGCAGTTTGGCATGTGGCTTCAAGCCAGTCTCATCCTCGGTGTTCACAGATTGTGGAAATCATCTCCTGCCAAATAACTCGGGCTCCATCATAAGCCTACAACTCACAAAAGAGTTTCCGTCACCAATTGTTCTGTGTCAGGGCCATGACATACTGAATGGTGGGTTCCTATAACAGGGCACATTCTCTTTCCAGATAAAATATATTTACGTAAAATAGTAAGCTCAGTACAAAAAAAATACATTATTTTTCTAAGAGAAATGTCTGGTAGGTCTGCTTTTTGAAGGGTCTGTTGCTCTAGAGACACGCATTGTTTAGTGCTGACCTGGGCCTGTGTTCAGGAACCCCAATAACAATTTCATGTGAGGACAGGATAACTAAGACATTTTAGATGCTGAGGAGAAAATAATTTTGGATGCTCCCACAATCATGAATTGTTTTCTCCCCATTGTTAACATTATTTGCCCAAAGAATGCCATTTACAACAGAATTTACAATTCAAGACCTATATTAGGTTGTGTTCTAAATGCTGCTTAAAGAGAAAAGTGATTTTTTCAAATATCAATAAGTAATACCTTTTTCTGTCCTTGTAAATTACCATCCTAAATTTTGTTGGGATCATTTACTAAATAGATTGATTCTTTTTTTTTTTTTGAGACAGAGTCTCGCTCTGTGCCCCAGGTTGGAGTGCGGTGGTGCGATCTCGGCTCACTGCAACCTCCACTCCCGGGTTCACGCCATTCTCCTGCCTCAGCCTCCAGATTAGCTGGGACGACAGGCTCCTGCCACCACACTCTGCTGATTTTTTTTTGTATTTTCAGTAGAGATGGGGTTTCACCGTGTCTCGTTCTCCTGACCTTGTGATCCACCCGCCTCGGCCTCCCAAAGTGCTGGGATTACACGCATGAGCCACCGCGCCCAGCCCGATTCTTTATTTTAAACAAGGATTATTGGGAACTGAATTGGGCAGTTTAGTGAACTCATGAAGAGAATACCCTATCAACTTCTAGAGAGAAAACCCTAGTTATACATATTGGTTCAAGATTCATAATGGATTTGGATTTCTCAAAAGCAATGCTAGAAGTTAACAGCAAAGAGCAATGTCTCCAAAGTCTGAGAAAAAAATTATGTTCAATGTATAATCATATAAACAGCTAAATATCAGTCAAGAAAAGGCTAGAATAAAGTTACTTTCAAATATACAAAGCTCCCTCAAGTGCATCCCCGCCTTTTTCATCCCACTCTGGGCCCCGGAGGCTGACCTGTATGGATTGCACCAGCGGACTTCCACTTCCAGTAGGGTTTGGCCAATGGGAAATAGTGGCAGAGCCTGGAGGGAGAAAGAAGAATGAGGTCAGGCTCTGTGTTCCTTGGCTCCTTCCCTGCTAAGTCAGCTCAAGTTAACCATGTTCCTTTCAGAAGTTCGGCCTTTCTGTACAGTAGGCTTCTCCACTCTCTCCAGCAACTTCAATTCCTCTGTCTGGGTTCTAGAACCACTCCCTCTTCTTCCCTCCTCTCTCAGCCACAGGGATGGTAACAGACTCCCTGCAGTGTCTAGAGCCAGGGGACTTCACTACCCCTCACTCATTTCCCTTAACCCTGCCCACACCTTTTAAAATAGATCCTTCATTACAGCCTGGCCACCATGGTGAAACTTTGCCTCAAATGAAAATATAAAAATTAGCTGGGCATGGTGGTGTATACCTGTAGTCACAGCCACTTGAGAGGCTGAGGCAGGAGAATTGCTTGAACCTGGGAGGCAGAGGTTGTACCACTACACTCCAGCCTGGGCTACATAGTGAGACTCTCTCTCAAAAAACAACCAACCAAACAAACAAACAAAAAAGCAGACCGCTCATTAAGTGTTCCTCGATTGCCCCATTTGAATGTGTTTCCACAGGAGCTTGACTAACACTGATACCTGGATGACAGGGAATGGTTTTACTCAGTCCTCTAAGACGCTGTGCTATAGCAGTTAGCATCAAAGGCTTTCGAATCTCTTCAACCGGAGCTCTGCCATTTTCTTTTCTTTTCTTTTCTTTTTTTTTTTTTTTTTTTTTTTTTTGAGACAGAGTCTCCCTCTGTCGCCAGGCTGGAGTGCAGTGGCGTGATCTTGGCTCACTGCAACATCTGCCTCCTGGGTTCAAGCGATTCTTGTGCCTCAGCCTCTCAAGTAGCTGGGACCACAGGCATGTGCCACCACACCCCACTAATTTTTGTATTTTTAGTAGAGACAGGGTTTCACCATTTTGGCCGGGATGGTTTCGATCTCCTGACCTCGTGATCCACCCGCCTCGGCCTCCCAAAGTGCTGGAATTACAGGCGCGAGCCACCGTGGCTGGCCAGCTCTGCCATATTTTAGCTGTGGGACTTTGGACAAATGACAAGCTCTCCATGTCTCATTTATACAATGAAGACTTAAAAATGACTTTTCACCCAGGATTTTTGTGAGGATCAAATGAGATAATCTAAGGAAACATGTAAAGCGGTGCCAGTCACTGAAAAAGCATCTATAAAGGGTTGTTACTCTTTATCATTAGTAGCCTCCTGCTGCTGCTAGCCTGCCAATGGCTGCCTGCTGCACAAACAGGCCAAATGGCCCAAAGGAAGTCCCAAAGTTTCATTTATGTATCCTGAAGGGGTGCAGAAGAAAGCTGGACCAAGTGGCAAGCTGCGTGCCTCTAACCCTCGAAGGGTGTCCTGGGTAAGGAACACTGCTGTTGCTTTTTTGGGTTAAACCCTGACAGGCAGGGTGGGGCATCCTCTGGCCCTGGCTCCAAGTTCCACCCACAGTCCTTAGTTCATGACCCTGGTGCTTGTTGCCAGAGATAAAGGAGTAACTGGAACCAAGGCACATTTCTTAGAAGAGATGTGATCCCAAATACCTGACTGAGTATCTCTGGCTCTCTTCCTGAGGTTCTCAAACATGCAGAACTGTTTCGGCTTTGAGCATCTGACTCCCTGCCTGGGGTATCTAATCCCTCTATCTAACTACATGAGAAGCCCAGAAAATCAACCTTGATGGAGTTCTGTCTTTAAATGAATGTAGAAGGTGCCAATTTGCCCCTGTGAAGCCATTTTTCTTTTTTCTTTGCAACATTCTGTTAGCTCAATCCTTCAGGATTGCTTGTGTGATGGAAGGTGTAGAAGGGAGAGGTGAGAGTGAGAAGGCCCAGCTCAGTAAATGAGATGTCACTGTGAAAGGGAAGAGCAGAGACGGGATTCACGTTAAGAGCACAGAGAGAGAGGATGAAGATGTAAGCAACACACAGACTGGCTCCCTTAATTCAGTGCTACATATGGGCTTCTGGGTTTTATAAATGCGGAAACCTCTGCATTTTCTTCTCCCTGTGACCATCAGAAACAGCGTAACTCTGAGATCTTCTGAGAGCTACCATGTTAAAAATCCAAGTGGACGGTTCAGTAGAGCTGGCTCTTGCTTTATTGAGATACAATATTGGTGTGCTCATGCATTCCACCCCTGCTCTACTAAACCCTGGAAGATGAAAATTCAAATTCGGAGAGAGGGAAAGAGAAGAATGATACTGAAGAAAAAAAACATCCCCTTGGGATTCCTGGAAATAGCAAATTCTTCTTGTAACTCCCCCACAGTGCACTGGCACTGCTGTTCACTGTATTTAACAAAAAAAAATTAATTTCAGTGACACAGCACAGCCATTTTACCAAGGAGATATGCTAGCATTTGATACAAACAAGAAGTAGGTGGATCTGACTTTAGTTGACATTGTACGGTGAAAACAGGTTCTGTGGCAATGCAATTTAATTGTACTTGGGGCTGTGGACATTGGCATCATTGGACCGCACAGTAGGTTTGACTCTGAGCACAAGCCATCCCAAGTGCTGGTGCCAAAGGGGTTCCCTGTTTCCTTATCTCCACCTCACTTCCTTCTGGAATTCTGATGCTGGGTCCTCCAAACTGAAGACTGCTACTCTGGCTACCCCGCATTCTAGATGGCTAACCATGGGAAATCCAAACCTCCCAGCCTCTGTTTTCTCATCTAGGAAATGGCAAACAAACTCTAATTGAAATGGTTCCTATGAGAAGTGGAGGGAATGTACGAGAGAGCCTAGGCACTCAATTCGTGATGGCTAATAATAATAACTATTATTACGGAAAAAAAAAAGAGAAGGAGGAGGAGGGAAGGAGGAGGAAAAGGGGAGGACAGCAAATTTTAATTACATAAAGAAGTCACCCCCCAGAGCCATCTGGGCAGCATAAGAGTGATTTTATAGGATGCTTTAAAAAAACTTAACGTTCTCTTAAATGAGTTTGCTAATTTTCTTGATAGGATTATTTCTTTGTTTCTAAACTTCTGCATTTTATTCTGTTTTAATTATATAATATTTTAGAGTTGACATCAAAAAGGGCATCATCTGTTTTTATCTTTTTCAGCCTCATCCACATCCTTGGTTACTGTTGCTCAGTAATCCTGGGGTCACCCAAAGTACTTTTGTTCTAGAGACCTTTTAAAGGAAGCCAAGGCAGTGGTTTAGAAAATTTGTAGACAAAAATACATCAAAACAACCAAGGGAGTGATTCCTCTCTGGGATAATTATTTTTAATGCCTTACTGGACACGTTTGAAATGCTTTTCAGGTCTTTCGGGAGTCAAATTAGGAGATTTTTTTTGTTGTTGTTAGGAGAGATTTTTGTTTGATTTTTACATCTTGGAACTTGATCTTT
This sequence comes from Symphalangus syndactylus, assembly GCF_028878055.3. Classification (NCBI taxonomy): domain Eukaryota; kingdom Metazoa; phylum Chordata; class Mammalia; order Primates; family Hylobatidae; genus Symphalangus; species Symphalangus syndactylus. The sequence goes on from NC_072428.2 coordinate 23,851,262, forward strand.
GGTAAATGTCTGCATGTTTGCACATTGCGTAATACCCACTCCCCCTCGCACCCACCCCCACCCCAATGCTGTCAGGATTTCGTCAGCATCAAATAGGCAAATAACACAGGGTAAAGAAGATTAACAATTTCTGTGTGGCCCTCTGGTTATCTTCCTTTGACTGTGCTACTAAATGCAGCTCTAAAAGACGTGCTTTGGGATTTGATCAACCAGTCCCTTCAATTCAGTTCCAAACCAGAAGAGCTCCCCCTTCGGGTATCCTTGTTGCTAAACCCATATGAGGCATCATTGACTTAATTCAGGCAAAAAGATGCTGTCAGTACTTTAGGTATCTTTATATGTCAGGTACTCCTCTGTGAAGTATAAGGATGCTTTCCTAATTTTCACAATATAGTGATGAGCTAATTATTTACATATTCACGAGGAGCCTTCTCTGTAAAACTTAATGAAATGGTCTTCAGTATCCCTGAATAACATAGGGAGGAACTGGAGAGAATTCTTGGATCTGGTAAAAGCGAGGGTTGTTACAAGGATACTTTTTTTTTTAGACAGAGTTTCACTCTTGTTGCTCAGGCTGGAGTGCAGTGGCCCAATCTCGGCTCACTGCAACCTCCACCTTCTCGTTTCAAGTGATTCTCCTGCCTCAGCCTCCTGAGTAGCTGGGATTACAGGCAGCCACGACCATGCCCGGCTAATTTTTGTATTTCTGTAGAGACAGGTCTCACCATGTTGGCAAGGCTGGTCTCGAACTCCTGACCTCATGATCTGCCCACCTTGGCCTCCTAAAGTGCTGGGATTACAGGTGTGAGCCACTGCACCTGGCCACAAGGATACTTCTTACAAGAACTTGCACATCCTGCCTCAATGAGGATCAAGTCCTGAAGCACAGCCAGACTGTAAGCAGGTTGAGAGCCAGGTTTGTGCATCCTGGTTTACTTACTGGGCCTGTAAAAGGTGCTTGGTAAGTGCAAACCAATGAATGCTGTTCCAGAAAGACAGATTTTATTTCCTGGCCTTGGGTAAAACTCTGCCACTAACTAAGCGCGTGATCTTGGGCAGATCGTATCAATAATGTCTTATCTGAAAAGTGAGGGATAGGATTAGAAGCTTTTTAAAGTCCCTTGCAGTTGTAACCTGCTGCAACCTGCCGATTCAGCCTGGTGAGAAATCATCCTCTGTATCCTGTGCCCACTGAGTGACAGCTGGAAAGGTGCCAGGCTGAGTTAGGACAAGAGAATGGTGACACTTAGATTCCTCTCGCCCCAAATAATTACTTAAAATATGTACAACGTTGCTTTAAAAATGAAGGCCGGCTGATTCAAATATTTTCATCTTTTGACAATAGCTCAGTTGATGGGATTCAGAAGGGAACTGCAGTCTCTATGGTGCTCTCTAGGCATGTGACCCACCTCAGATGAGCAGGTGACTGTTTTTTTCTTTTTAAAATCTGGTTTCCAAACACAGAGATGGTTAAGGAGCCGCTTTGGCATTATACACCCATCTCAGATCCATTTGTGATAGACATATGAGAACTGTGTTCAGGGACTCCAGTTGCCTTTAAGGAAATAGGGCAAACTTGACCTAACAGATGTTCATGTTTATCCAATAATAATAATGATACACTGTGTTTATTTGGAACATGACTAAATTGTTCATGCAACTTCAAGGTCCCAGTGCAAAATTCTGGATTCAGACGCTGTGGATTTATCACACCCACTGGGGGATATTGGCTTCACAAACCTCTGAATGGATTATCCTCTTCCATTAGAGTGGGCTCATCCTTTCCAAAAGATAACATCTTGCTTCTCTGGCCTGAATTTCCCTTGACTTCTTTCAAAACACAATTTGTGAAAACAATGTGTGAGAACACATGACAATGGGAAGTGCTCAGCGGGAATACCGTAATAAATATGTCAGGTATATAAACTAGCTGATGATATTTATTTCGTTCTTAAGAAACTTTCTTAAGAAAGTATTGGGATACAATAAATTAAAATACTTTTTCAACATCTCAGATTTATCCAGTAACGCATATATGCTGGCAGATCTTAGTGAATCACGTTAATTTATTTGTAAATCATCAAAGGAAGGCATAAAATATATGTCTCCAGGCAAGTGAATGGACTGGGAAGCCAAATTGGGCAACAGCAGTGTTTTCCTACGCCAGAAGTAAACATGTCAACATGGTGACGAGGGTTTTGTCCCACTCCTGGCTGAACTTTGAAGGGTGAGATGGCTAATATCGAGGGACCTGGCTTTGTAGTTCTTTCTCTCAAAGCATTCCATGAGTCAAGAGAAGGACAATCTGCAGCATGACACAGAGAACTAGGTCAGAATAATATTTCTTAATGGAGATTCCTATGATGTATTCATTACAGCAGTGGTTCAGAATTTTCTGTGCCTTGATAGGTTGTATTTTTAAGTAGGCACCCATTTTTAAATTTAATGTGATATAAAACTGAGTTCCAAGGAATCCCTATTATGTAAGTGGTAAAAAACGATGTGGAGGAGAGGAAGCAAAATACGTGCATATCCACATATACACTATAAGCCAGTATTCCAAAGATGATCTCTGGCAACATAAAAGTTTATGTTGCCCTTGATTTGTGTGGCTTTAAAAAATACCAGCAATATTTAGGGATCTTGGAGCATAACATCAGAACAGAAACTCTTTGCCCTAAACTTGCATGTGCTGTGCTATCTGGCTTTCTTTCTTATTGCTCTTCATGGATTCTTCTTCCTTTCTGGTTAAATGAGTTTATCCACAATTCCCTTCGTGGACTGTATTTCCACATGACTTGCCTCTTCTTGTGTTTTTTTCCCTGACATTTGCTGAGCTTGGGGAGAGACATCCTCCAGCTCCACTGGGTGGGATGGAGGAATCTAGCTCAAGCTCCCCTTCCTCATGAGGTTTTTTTTCTTTTGACTGCAGCTAAAAACAATGTCTCCATCCCTTCTTTTATTTATTTATTTATTTATTTATTTATTGACAGATTCTCGCTCTGTCGCCCAGGCTGGAGTGCAGTGGTGCGATCTCAGCTCACTGCAAGCTCCGCCTGACGGGTTCACACCATTCTCCTGCCTCAGCCTCCCAAGCAGCTGGGACTACAGGTGCCCGCCACCACGCCCAGCTAATTTTTTGTATTTTTTAGTAGAGATGGGGTTTCACCGTGTTAATCAGGATGGTCTCGATCTCCTGACCTGGTGATCCGCCCGCCTGGTCTCCCAAAGTGCTGAGATTACAGGCGTGAGCCACCGCGCCCAGCCCTCCATCCCTTCTTCTAACATTACCCTGGGGCACGGTTTCTCAGTCTCGGCACTATTGACCTTTTAGGCTGGATAATTCTTTGTTCTGGGGGGTCTGTCCTGTGCATTACAGAATGTTTAACAGCATCCCTTGCGTCTACTCACTAGATGCCAGGACTGTGCATCTAGTGACCCTGTCTTACTGCAAGTCGTGATAAAAAATATCTCTAGACATTGCCAAATGTCTGCTGGGGAGCAAATCATCTCAGTTGAGAACAACAACTGCCCTAGAGCTCTCACCAAATAGTTCGCAGATTCTGGAGAACAATGGTCAGGTCCTTCGCAGCGTTTAGATTCGGGTTCAGATTAACTGACGATTAACGAATAAAAGATACCTTTAAAAAATTACCGGGTCGGGCGTGGTGGCTCACGGCTGTAATCCCAGCATTTTGGGAGGCCAAGGCGGGTGGATCACCTGAAGTCAGGAGTTTAAGACCAGCCTGACCAACATGGTGAAACCCCATCTCTATTAAAAACACGAAAATTAGCCAGGCGGGGTGGTGGGTGCCTGTAATCCCTACTACTTGGGAGGCTGAGGCAAGAGAATCACTTGAACTCAGGTAGCGGAGGTTGTAGTGAGCCGAGATCGGGCAAGATTCTGCCCGATCGGGCAAGGCGACAGAGCAAGATTCTGCCTCAAAACAAACAAACGAACAAACACTAGGTACCTTCTAAAAATTAACAAATCAGGTTAATTTGAATCAGGTCAGATCCTCCAGAAAACTACAAAAAGGGACTATATTATTGCCTCTCTCCTCTTAGAGTTTACAGAACCATAATTTTAATGCTGTGGACATTGGGTTGAAATAAACTACCAGAGAATGTGGTTGCATCTTTTGAAGCATTATTGTTGAAGTCACTAACCATTGTCTGATAACTGTTATAGAAAGGCTAGTATGGTAAGTTCCTCTTTGAGTTTAGTACCAGAAAAAGTTCGTCTCCTCTGAAAAACTAGGTTTCTTCCCTTTATTACATCATGAAAGATACGTAACTAGTGCTATTTTCCCCTTTCTTACTTGGCTGTCAGGAAGTTCAGAATTGCATTAATTGCATTATGCTCAATTATAGTAACTATCTGCATGCTTTGATTCTAATATTAATTCAATTTTTTTTCTTCTCATTAGCCCCACTTAGCCCATCTTTTACCCTTGCTCCAATGGCTTTCTTAAATCTATCAGTTTTTAAATAAAATAAAATTTTAAGCAAGTGAAGTCCTTATTTACCATCAAAAGCAGAATACTTTGGGAGTAAAAGGAGAGTAATTAAGAATTAAGCTGGGACAACAGCTTAAGTTGAGACTGTCCTGGGCAAAATCAAAATGTGATGTCACTCTAGATACAAATAATAAATAAAACAGATAACATTTATGCCATTCCCAGGTTGGGGATAATTAAAGATAAACATGCGCCCTACATAGGGAATGAAAGCTAAGTTATGTGCTTCTTATTTATCTTGTGTCACATCTGTTGATTAGAGTTTAATATTTATTATCTCTTGGGAAATTTTGTAACTAGCCTCTATTTGTAGAGGAAAAAATATTGGGCTTTCTAAAATGTATTTAATTTCTATCAAAGTAAGGTGGGGGGGGTCTTTTAGATCTGCAACTGTGATCACAATAGAAGTTTCATTTGTTTGCGATTTATGGAGACTTGGAATAAATGTACTATTGACCAGTGTCAGATTTCTAATGACTAGATCTTGTTTTTCCTAAGCAACTTCACATAAACTTTTGTCATATTTTGAACAGCAAGCTGATACTGTGTTCCAGAACGTTTACAGAGCTATTAATAAATGCTATGTGGTAACTCCAGGAAGAGGATCAAACTACTTTTTCTCCCCATTGGCTGAAACAAATTTCCTGCTTATTTTGAAAAACATGGAATTACCAATGTCCTTGACATACGCTGGGTATTTTGCAAAGAAGCCATTAAAAATAAATGAGATTCAGAATTTTAACCTAAAGGGTTCATAGCCAAAAAGGAAATCCTTGTCAGTGCCTTGGTTGCAAAGTCTTTCATATGTGAAAGAGTGAGATTTCAGCGTAGTATAGGTGAGTTTAAAAGAAGATAGAAATTACTTTCTGCGTTTGTTCAGAATCATGCTGTAACTCAAGCTCTTGCAGGCTCACCTGTTTTAAGTCATAGCTAATATTGTCTGATTAGAAAAATTGTAGGTTTAATAACTACCAGTTATTGATTTCTTACTACATGCCAGGCACCATTAAAGCAATTTACATATGGTGTTTTAATTTATTCTCATAACAACCCTGTGAGGTGACGGTATCATTAGCCCTGTTTTACAGTTATGAAAATTAAAGCTCAGAGAAAATAAGGAAGCCACCCAAAGCCATACAGAAAATAACTAGCGAAGAGGCTTTAAACCCCAGTCATCTGATCCCAAAGCCCTGCCTCTCTATACTATTGTAAACTTCTACAGTAAGAAGCTCTCTATGTGAAAATTATAAGGCTCAACCCTTGGCCCAACAAGATGGCCAGAGAACAGTAACAATAACCGTAGCAGTGACGCTTACATAGCACACGGTCTATGTTATGCATTGTTTTGAAAGTTTATATATATGATCTCACTTACTTATCACAACAGCCCTGCATGAAAGGTACTACACTCACTTAAAAATGAAGAACCCTGAGAGCAAGCAATGTGCCCCAGTGTTCTGAATAGACATTTTCCTTTCCACGTGTTCACATGTAACAATGTTATGATGGTCTTCTGCACCGTCCGGCACTTCATAGTTCTCAAATCACCTATGGATGTTTTATTTTGTTTTACATTATCTCCATTTTACAGATAAAGCTACTGAAAATCTGAGAGCTGAAGCTGTTTCCCTAAGATCACAGTAACTGGCAGAGATAGGACTTGAGTTCAGGTGTTTTTATACCTACCCCAGAATTCTTTATCCTGGACAAGGCTGCAAACCTGAAATGTGGCTCTAAGGAACAATGCAATTCTAAGATTTTCAATGCAATTCTAAGAGTTTCAGAACCTATAGACTTCTGTACTAAAAGAAAGAACCTAAGCTTGATTTTGAGGCAAAAGCCACATATTTCCTGTTTTAGGGTCCGGGTGTAGGGCAAAATGATTTAAATTTCCTTCTAGATGGCAACAACCGCGTTTAAGGTCAGATTCAGCAAAGGTTTCTCTTCCTGCTCTTCCTCCTGATGCAACAAGAACAAAGACTGCCACCTTTTCTGAATTCACACCAATATCAATACTAAGCCTATAACTCATCAATTAATTGGAAACAAAGCATAGAATTTACATCTATATAGATAATAGCCAACATGTATTGAGTGCTTCCTAAAGGCTAAGAAATTTACATGCCTTACCTAATGTAGTCCTCATAACTTGCTGTTATTTTTTATCTTGAAGAGAAGAAAACAGTTTCTCAGGGGTTAAATAGCTTTCAGAGTCACTCAGCTAGTGGTGATGATTTTAAGCCAGCTATATAAACAGCTGCCCTGCCGATTCCATAAAGTCCAGTTTTGTAGGCAGAGTTTTATCCAGACCAACCATTCCAAATCCTTCAAACCCTTCCTGCATCTGGACAGTAAGGTGGAATACATCCTAAACACACTGAAATGTGGTAGTGTGGGCAGAAGGGCAGAAGGCAAAAGGAAGTGAGGGCTATCTGTTGCTCCTCATTCCCATCTCACCTTTAGTCATTCTCTAGTCTTACAGATCTCCTTGTTCTTTTATAGCAATTACTACTATATGAAAATATCTCATTTGTCTCCTTGTAATGTATCTGTCATACCTACTGGAATATAAACTGTGAGAGCAGAGTGAGCCTGTCATTACTTTGTGCTCCTACTTGCTGCTACAATGCCCTACAATCTTTGTTGCATAGTGAGTGAATGAATGAATGAATGAATGGCACGGAAAGGATGAGGATATCCCTGCTTTAAAAAAAGAGTGGGGAAGGTGAGCTATTCCATTTTTCTGGTGGACAACTTGATTTTTTTTTAAAAAAAAAGTCTTGAAAACAATCATTGCCAAAACGCAAAGAATGTCCCGATTTACCAAGATTTACGGAGAGCCATGGTTATGAACTTCACGAGCAATTGCTGCTTAAACATTGTGTCTGATTTTTGTCTTGGTAAGCCTCTGCCAGGAATTCTGTCCATTCCCCTTCCTCACTCCCGGGCGCTTTCCTCTTCTTCCACCACTAATGAATACACAACCTTCTGCTGACCAGCGGCTGCATATCCCAGTTCCCAGACGAAGGCCCAGGTAGCTCTTCTCTACTGGCTAATCCATTACCTGTGTGAAGAGCCAGTGCCTCCTCTGGGTGGATTTTTGTGAAGCTAAACTGACTTTTGGGGGAAAAATGCATTCTACAGAAAGCAATGCCTTTCTCCCTCTAGTCATCTTTTTTTTCTCTTATTCCTTTGCTCTCAAATATATCCTGCATACCTTTCTTTAAAAACATATTATCTAAGAAGACTCCAAATGTAAACGGTTGAAATTTTTCCTTTCCATCATACTTCCTGAGCCACCACTATGTTAACAGACTGCTCTAAAGAATATCCCCTTCCTGCCCTGCTGCACCCTCCTCCTGTGTTCCTAACTCAACCTTGGATATTTTTACAACATATATTCAGTTTGAAAGATAATACTGATACCTTGTTTTATATGAACATTTATACACCAGGACCCTGGCAAGGGACTGACTTCATTGGGATACTTTATGGCTTAATACATCCGAATGATTTATATCTCGTTTTGTCTAAGCATTTATGCTAATAAATTTAACAGATTCTCCAGTACTGCCTGGTCCTTCATTTTCTTCAGGGGGTCAAAGTGAGAGGAAAATAAAGCAGGGTGTTACTAAAGAAAGAAGGAAGAAATTGCTAAACCAATTTAGAACACAAATAAAATTACTGCACAAATAAAATATCTGCTTATGATTAAGCTGGAATGGCAGTCAAAAAAGAAAAGGGGGAAAAAAGTTCCTAGACGCAGGTAGATTTCTATAATTAAGCCGTTTCTCAAAGGGGAAGTAAATGTGACAGAATATTTAGCAAGCTAATTTACTGAGGAATATTTTGTTCCTGTATAATTAAATTCAACACTGAGGTAAAACTGACAACTATTAAACTGAGGGCAGTTGGGAGAGGGAAAGGGGATGAGATAAAATCCAGTCTATAAAACATTCCATTATATTTTATAGGTTAAAAAACACAAAAGAAATACTTGGAAAGAATTGTCTAAGACGGAAAGATTTTAAGATTGTGTGACTTTTTTCATTTTTTTTTTTTTTTTACAGGTGCAGAATAATTTTTTTTCCCTCTCTCGTGGTTTTTCTTTTCCCCATTTTTTTCCCCTGTTGTTTGCAAAGTTGAATCTGGGGTCAGGAGTTCTAATTGTAACCTCAGACTGGAATTCCAGATGGTGCGCTCAGGACTGGAAGCAACTCTCAGTTCATCAATTTCATGGGCCTACGTATCTGCTCTGGCCACGGCCTGGCCTCCATCCCCACTGTGGCATTAATGCAGAACAAATTGAGACATATCCTCTATATAATTAGTTCCAGAATTTAAGAAGATTTACGGTATAATAATAGAGGCAGTGCCGCGGAATCCTTTCATTGAGGACTCTCGGGGAGCTCGGGGACCATCTCGCGGTGGCATCAGAACAGACGAGTAACCCCGGCGGCTCCAGGCACTGCGAACTGGGGGAGAGGGGGAAATTTTGCAGCGCACTGGGCAGTACCTAATGGTTCCGGGCCCCCAGATACGGTCAGCGAGGAGAGTTAGGACCGTAAGTGGGGACTGGTTAAAAGAAAAATCGAGTTAATTTTGAAATGTTCAGAAGAAGCTGGGTGTAGTTATCACAAAGCCCCTCCCTTGCCCCCCCCCTTTTTTAATTAAAGAAATGACGTTGAAATTTTTACTGCCAGCGCGGGGCTGGGAACCATCCTAAACACTTGCCCTGCAGCCCCGAGTGGGCAGATTTCGAGGAGTTGGAGTCGGCGGGGAAGGGAGGAAAAGCTGTCGGGCGTCTTGCGCATGGGGCTCGGGGCGCGGGCCCCGGGGAGAGGCGCTAGTAGCCTCTCTCGCGACAGGCGGCAGCGAGGTCGAGCCACTCTTTATTACGGCCTGCGGGCCCCGCGCGCAGTGTGCCTGTCCCCGCCCTTGACCGATCGCAGCGCTTTGGGGTGTTTAATCAGTTGTCCGCGGCCGCTGGGTGACTCCCGGAAGGCGGCCCGGGCGTGCGCACTGGTCCCTGGGGTTGCGGCTGTAGCAGCCCAGCTCCGCGCTCCGTCAGATGCAGTGGACAGCGCCCGGGTGAAAGTAGGGGTTGAGAAATCCTCACTGCCCTGCTCCCACCCAGCCTCGATTTTTTCATATTGCAATAATCATGCACCTTCGAGGCCGGGATGCCTGCTGTTTGCCAGTGTATCAACGCCACATGGTTTTCCAGGGGCTGTCCTCGCCTCTGCATCCCATTAGCTCTGAAGAGGTAGAGGGGTGGTGGGTAAAACCTCCAACTGGACGTTGAGAGACCCGGGTTTCAGCTCGGCTTTGCCACTAACTTGCTTCCGGTCCTTAAACAGTAGTAGTAACAAAAACTGTAAAGTTGATTGAGTCAAAGGCCAACACCACTCTCCTATCTAATCCTCAGAACAACTCTACGAGGTGGGCGCTAGTATCCCATTATCTCGTTTGGCCAGTAAGGAAACTGAGGCTCAGAGAGACTGCGGAACTCGTCTAGGGTCACACAGCTGTTGGTTACCTGGCAGAGCTGAGGTTCCACTCTGGGGCCACCACTCCCTTGCTGTTTACCGCTGTGCTCCATAGACTGCCTCTCCTTCGGCTGTCTGGGCCTCAGTTTCCTTCTCTGTAAAACGAGAAGTTTAATCTGCAGCTTTCTTTGCCAATCGGTGGTTCAGACCAGGAACCTCTGCCACAGATCTCGGCGCTTACAGGGGTAAGAAGGTGGGTGAAAGAAGGGAGCACCCAGTTTTCCACAGCCTACTTTTCCCTGGGACCTCGCGAAGGGCGGGCCTCGCGAGCTAAAGGAGGTGCAGGAGAGCGCCTATCGTCCGCAGCGGGTGAAGGTGCTACCTGCCTTCGTGCTAGGCTGTTAAGTCCTGGTGCTTAGCTCAGGGCGCCAAGGCCAGTGTAGCGGGCGCGTCCCCCTTGGGTAACCTCAGGTCTCCCGCAGAGAACGTTACCCACAAGAAAGAAGAGGAGAGAGAGGCATGGAGAGCCCTGCGACTGCAGGAGTACGTAAGTTCCCCAGCGCTGGCTTAGTGTCGCCTGGGCTTCCGGGCATGTGGATCCGTGGGGGTCGTACGGAGACTTCCTGTCGAGTCCCTGGGGTCCTCCGACTGCGGCTCCTGAGCTTAGCACTTACTTCTCGGCCCCGCAGGCTGCAGGGAACTCCTCCCACCTCTTCAATCAGAGAAGTCCAAATTGGGCGAGGGGGCACCCCGGGGTTCGCACCGGTGCTCTTCCCCTCCCGGCCCCCACAAGGATTCTGAGAAAATAAATGGCAAAGGAGAGAGGAGTTCTACATTTGCTTGGCTCCCCTTTCCTCCTACCCACCCCTACATCCCTCACCCCGGGGCAAAAGCTTATTTTTTAAAAACGTTGGCAGAGATTTACGTGTCTTTGCCCTACCTGGGTTTCACAAACACAAAGACTCACATTCAAGCCAGACTCCCTTCAGAAAACCTCCTCTCCCCCCGCTAAAAGTGCCAAGGATGGTAAAAGAAGAAACAATCTCAATCTTTTCGTTTGGAAATGAAAGTCGCCGGCTTTTCATAAAGGGCTCCTCGTGCCTCACAGTGCTTGAGTCCTAGTTAAGAAAAACGACTTCCAAGTAGAAATAATAGGCGGGGAGAAGGAAGGGAGATACAGGGATCTGGGGGGTTCTTAGGGCAACCGGCAGTGAATTTTGTCTAGAGAGTCCTTTCTCCACTCAAAAAACCAAACGCGCGAGCCCCGTGAAAGGTTTAGGGATAGAGCGTGTGGGAGAGGACTGCGCAGAGAGCGTAGGGGGCAGTGTCTTGTAGAATCCTTCTTTTCTTAATAATAATTTTATAAGCTTCTGAGTGGAGACGAAGCAAAGTCAAGCAGCAAAGGTGGCCTGGGGGGCAAGCGGAGGGCTCAAGTTCCGTATCTTTACCCTCACGGTCTCCTGCGCCTAAGGGGTGCTCATCCCCAAGAAGTGCGCCCTTCGAGTAAGTCCTCCGCACACACTTCGGGTCCGCAGCCAGAATTTAATGGCGACAACGTTTACGCAATGCAAGCCAAAAACCAAAGTGTAAAAAATGACTATGTCATTTATTGAAACGCCATTCTTTGTCAAACTGCAACTACTTTGTTTCACATAAGTTTGGCCGGAAAGCTCGGAGCCCCAGACCGGGCCAGCCAGGTACAGGAGGCCGGACTGCAACCGGTTGCTTCCCTCCCGTCGCGCCTGGCGGTCCCACGCTGCGCCGTCGCTGCTGCCTCCTGGCGCCCCTGGGATTTTATACGCACCTCTGAAACACGCTCTGCTCCGGGCTCCCGGTTCTTCTCCTTGCCTAGGGGTTGTTTCCCAATAGATTCTGACTCCTTTAGAAGATCCAAAAACCAAACCAAAACAACCCCCCCTCTCCCGCCCCAAACACCTGCTCTGGGGCGCGGGGGCTGCCAAACAGAGACTAGATGAAGGGAGTCAGATTTAGCGAAGCTCTTCTGAGTTCCCAAGGATTCGAATACTAACTCGCGCCCATGGGCCGATGGAGGTTCTCCCTACTCCACTCCTTAGTCCCCTTAACTGGTTTCCGCCTCCTGGTCAATCACTGAGCAACCGGAATGGTATCCTCGACCAGGGCCGCAGGCAGTGCTCGGCGGAGTGGCTCCAGGAGTTACCCTCTCCCTGCCGGGCTTCGTATCCAAACCCTCCCCTTCACCCCTCCTCCCCAAACTGGGCGCCAGGATGCTCCGGCCGGAATATACGCAGGCTTTGGGCGTTTGCCCAAGGGTTTTCTTCCCTCCCAAACTAGCCGCTGTTTTCCCGGCTTAACCGTAGAAGAATTAGATATTCCTCACTGGAAAGGGAAACTAAGTGCTGCTGACTCTGATTTTAGGGAGGCGGCAACCGCCCTCCGCCGGGCGCAAACCTCACCAAGTAAACAACTACTAGCCGATCCAAACATGCCCGGCTTATAACTGGTGCAACTCCCGGCCACCCAACTGAGGGACGTTCGCCTTCAGTCCCGACCTCTGGAACCCACAAAGGGCCACCTCTTTCCCCAGTGACCCCAAGATCATGGCCACCCCCCTACCCGACGGCTCTAGAAGCAAAAGCCAGACTCAAGGGTGCAAAGCAAGGGTATACGCTTCTTTGAAGCCTGAGAGAGTTCTCTCTGCGCTTTCCTGAAGTTCCCGCCCTCTTGGAACCCACCTGCCCCTCCCTCCAAACCACTCTCTTAGATTAACAACCCCATCTCTGCTCCCACCGCATTCGACCCTGCCCGGACTCACTGCTTACCTGAACAGACTCTCCAGTGAGACGAGGCTCCCACACTGGCGAAGGCCAAGAAGGGGAGGTGGGGGGAGGGTTGTGCCACACCGGCCAGCTGAGAGCGCGTGTTGGGTTGAAGAGGAGGGTGTCTCCGAGAGGGACGCTCCCTCGGACCCGCCCCCACCTCCGCTGCGAGGGCGCCCCCAAGGAGCAGCGCGCGCTGCCTGGCCGGGCTTGGGCTGCTGAGTGAATGGAGCGGCCGAGGCTCCTGGCTCCTCCTCCTCCCCGCGCCGCCGGCCCCTCTTATTTGAGCTTTGGGAAGCTGAGGGCAGCCAGGCAGCTGGGGTAAGGAGTTCAAGGCAGCGCCCACACCCGGGGGCTCTCCGCAACCCGACCGCCTGTCCGCTCCCCCACTTCCCGCCCTCCCTCCCACCTACTCATTCACCCACCCACCCACCCAGAGCCGGGACGGCAGCCCAGGCGCCCGGGCCCCGCCGTCTCCTCGCCGCGATCCTGGACTTCCTCTTGCTGCAGGACTCGGCTTCCACGTGTGTCCCGGAGCCGGCGTCTCAGCACACGCTCCGCTCCGGGCCTGGGTGCCTACAGCAGCTAGAGCAGCAGGGAGTCCGGGACCCGGGCGGCCTCTGGGCCAAGTTAGGCGTGGCCGAGGCCAGCGCTGAACGTCTCCAGGGCCGGAGGAGCCGCAGGGCGTCCGGGTCTGAGCCGCAGCAAATGGGCTCCGACGTGCGGGACCTGAACGCGCTGCTGCCGGCCGTCCCCTCGCTGGGTGGCGGCGGCGGCTGTGCCCTGCCTGTGAGCGGCGCGGCGCAGTGGGCGCCGGTGCTGGACTTTGCGCCCCCGGGCGCTTCGGCTTACGGGTCGTTGGGCGGCCCCGCGCCGCCACCGGCTCCGCCGCCACCCCCGCCGCCGCCGCCTCACTCCTTCATCAAACAGGAGCCGAGCTGGGGCGGCGCGGAGCCGCACGAGGAGCAGTGCCTGAGCGCCTTCACTGTCCACTTTTCCGGCCAGTTCACTGGCACAGCCGGAGCCTGTCGTTACGGGCCCTTCGGTCCTCCTCCGCCCAGTCAGGCGTCATCCGGCCAGGCCAGGATGTTTCCTAACGCGCCCTACCTGCCCAGCTGCCTCGAGAGCCAGCCGGCTATCCGCAATCAAGGTAAGTAGGCCGGGGAGCGCCCCCTACGCGCGGGGCAGTGGCGCCAGGGGCTTGCCGCTCTAGGACACCCCCCTCTCCTACCCCTTTTGCCCGCAGCTCTTACTCAGCTGCTTCCCAGGGGCCGGGAAGATAGCGGAAGCGGCGGCTGGGGAGGAGGCCGGGGAGTGGGAGCGCATGCAGGCACGGGCCCCCGACATCCTCCAAAGCCAGGCAGAGCTGGGAGCCTGACTGTTCGCATGAGCCGGGAGGGCGTCTGGGGCCCCTAAGAGTCCGAGAGATTCCAGGACTGCTAGTCCCCACGGGAGTGGAACCAGGAGACCGGCGCAGTGTCTGGCTCTGCCTCGGGGAGAAGTTTTGTTAATTAAGGCAACACCAAATTGTCACCAAGCGTTGGGCTTTTCAGACGTCTGGACTCTGGATTCGGAGTGGGACCAGCGCGGGGTGAGCGCCTGTGCTGTGCTGCCTTCGCCGCGGTAAAATGTCCAGGAGCACTTCCAGCCCTTATAATACGGTGTTGGCACACACTAGGTGCACATTAAGTATCGTAGAGAACTAGAACGAGCACATGCACCGCCAGTAACTAAATGGCTTTCTGGAACCGCGTCGTGTCCGCAGATAGCTCCCGCGTATGGTAATACAGAAGTGGATCTTTACTGGGCTTCGCTCAGGCGGCGGCCACGCAGGTTCTGGGGATGGAACAGAACTTGTCTTACCCGATTCCAAGCTATGCGGGACCAGCTTCTACCGCAGGCAGTGGAAGGAGGCACGAGCTTTGGCCTTTCTTTCAGCGCATCTGGGGCGCCTCTTCATCTTGTAAACGCGGGTCTCAGCTGGGACAGTATTTCTTCAAGACCTGGGGTTAGAACAAGGACAGGGTTATTCGCTGTGCTTAGTCGGGATACAAGGAGGGAACTCGGCACACGATAGGTATCAGGTTGGTTTCTCATGCCGCGGCGCCCGCCCACCTCTCTTTCGCCTGGGCGGCGCGGACCCGATCCTGCGGAGCCCCTGTAGTTTGCCCTCTTCATTTATTTTCAGTGGATTTCCGCGCTATTGAGAACCTAAGCCAGTTCCGTTTGATTCGGTAATTTAGTAAACGCTTTACTAACACAATGGCGGATGCTTTTCCTGGAGCAAAATTACTCGAGGGCCTAGGGACTGGGATGTTTTTGGAATGCGTGGGAAGCAGAGTGTATCTTTTGCGGGAGGTACCTTCCCCCAAGGCTCCGGAGAAGGGCTCTGCGCTTGTTGCCCGCCTTCACCCGCGCCTTCTAAACGCGCGTCTTCAGGACGCTCCTACCTTAGCACCGGGCCCACTCGAAGCCTTGGAGAAATCGAAACCGCCCTTTTCTTCCGGAGAATCTGGGATCACTGTCCTGCGGAGGAACCGCAAGCAGACCCAAGGGTTGCCTCCACTCTGTCTTTAGTTAGTGAAATTAGTGTTTTGTACTCAAGGGGCGTTGGGACAACTTACTGGTCGCTGAGGCTTATGTTCTTTGATCAGATCGCGCCACCTTTGTTTAGCAGGCTGGTGTTACTTCTGGGGAGTTTCTAGGTCTCAGTGTCCCCGTCTATAAGAGGACAGCTAGGATGGACAACCTAGAGATTGGGTCCGGCTTGAAGTTATACGCCATAAATGGAGAAGCGCGACCCACCACCCTCTTGGGGCTTTAAATATGGAACTCGGCAACCCATCTAAACATCTGTGACTGAGAAACCATGAATCTCTGTCTGCATGTGTGCTATTTGGAGGGGGTTGAGAAACCATCGACTCCATGCCCCTGGGGTACAAAATACTACTATGCCATTATCTTTTTAGTACTTCTAGGGGATTTTTGAAACCTGGGTTCTGTCGCTTCAGTTTGGGTCCCTTGTCCAGCCCTTTTCAGGGCAGTTCTGGTGCCTGGGATCTTATCACACATCATGGGGGGTGGGACTGTGGGTTTTGCAGCCAGCAGGCATTACACTTCTGGAAGATATCTGGATTCCTCTGTAATATACAGGCGCGGCTGCCATAGAGAAAAAGTTAAAAGGGGACCAGGACTAGCAGGTGAACGTATCCTCCTTCTCCATCCTGGAGAAAAAGCCCAATGGAGAGAGGGCCCCAGATTCAAATCATATAGCCTGGAAGCACTATCTCCAGGTTTAAGTTTTGTCTTGCAATGAAAACAGATGGGTCCAGCTTACTCAGCCCTTGAGGCTCACTGGGCAGCTTGGATGTGAGAAGGACTCCAGCTGCTATCCTGGAGTGGGCAACGAGTGGCCCTCGAGATTCTGGGTTTATTCTTTTGATTTCCAGGGTCTCTGCTGCTTCCCCAGGAATGCAGGACCTGGCCCAAGACTTGGGCTGTGAGAGGCAAGGGCATCAACTCTCTCAAAAATGTGGAAATGGCCATCAGAGCGCCAAGGCCAAACCCCAGGGGAGAGGAATCAAGGCCGTCTCTGGATCCCTAGGGCAGCCTAGCTATGGTGTACAGGCAGGGGCAATTGGTGGTACCCACTCACAACCGCCCAAAACTTCACAAGCATGGTCATATTTTAATTTCTTAAATATTATATCTGGCATCCTAATCTTGTAAACATTAATTTAGCAAACACCAATCGCCTACTTGGTCAGGCACTGGGTTGTGAATATTAATTAAGACAATGGCCTCAAGAACCTTTGCAAGAAGCTCACCAGCTAATCCTGGAGAAGCCCCTTGTTTTGGATGAGGAAATCCAGGTTCTATGAGATTAGGTGGCAGAGGTGGGATTTGAACCCAGACCATTCTAGGGTGTTTCTACTCCTTTTCCAGGGATCTTGGCCCCACCGTTGAGATGGATTTCTTCTGGACCGCGGGAGGGGCACCAAACTCTTAGTCCGTGTGTGGGGGTTGACGGGTTTGTGAGGGCAGATGTGGCGTGAGGACTTGAGTAGCCCCAGATTAGATGCAAGGCTTAAGGAGGAGGGGAAAAAAGCTTGCTTGGGCCGGACGCGGTGGCTCAAGGCGGTTGGATCACCTGAGGTCAGGAGTTTGAGACGAGCCTGGCCAACATGGCAAAACCCTGTCTCTACTAAAAATACAAAAAAAAATTGGCCGTGCTTGGTGACGGGCGCCTATAATCCCAGCTACTCGGGAGGCTGAGGCACGATAATCGTTTGAACCCGGGAGGCTGAGGTTGAAATGAGCCGAGATCGTGCCACTGCATTGCAGCCTGGGCGACAGAGCGAAACTCCGTCTCAAAAAAAAAAAAAAGAGGTTGCTTGCTAGTCTACTGATCCCGCAGCCCCGCAGGCTCGCAGAACCCTAACACATGATTAGGCCTGGGATCATCAGGCCACCCTAGGGTCAGATGCGGAGGCCTGCGAAGCCGGAGGGCCAAAGGCTCCCCCTTCTGGTCACATAGGAGAGGGTATTTTGTTGGGGGACAGGTTTTCCCCAGTCACGGTGCAGCTGCAGTCATCGTTTTCAGCCTTCTGAGCACCTTCCTGGCTGAGCCTGCTGTCCATTTCACCCCTCAGCTCTCCCGGCCGGGCAGGGCCAGGCAGTTCCCCGCTTCTCTGCAGCCGCGGGCGGGGGAGGAGGGCACAGAGCGCGTCTCGCCTATTCACGCACGGTCAAGGTTGCGCTCCCCTCCTGGGCCGGGACTAACCGTGGGAAAAGCGCTACCTTGGCCACTCGATTCTCTCCCTCCAAGGCCTGTACAAGGAGCCTTTGAACACCCTGCTCCTTCCAGCCGGCAGCTGTACCTCCCCTGGCCCCTGCCCCCGCACTCTCCGCGCCAGGCCCAGCGCTGGTCCCAGGGACAGCGCGCTCTAATCAAACCCGCGTCCGATAAGCTTCTAATTAAAGGATACCTCCCTCCGCTCCGCAGACGCTTTCACCACTGCCCCTCCCGGGGGGACCTGAAGGAGGGGGTTCGAGGCCGGTCTCTGCCCGCGGAGGTCTGCGTGTCCCGTCTGGGAGGGGGCCTAGGAGGCCTCGCGGGCCACAGGCATCCTTGGGCCCGAGTTCTGGGGTGCGGACGGACGTCTCGAGAGTGGGTGCCGCAACTCGAGACCCACGGCCCTCGCCGGGCACGGACAGTTGCGGAGCAGGGCTCTGAGGATTGTGCAGTGCCCTGGGTCCCTGCCTACTCTTCGGCTCAGGAATGGAGAAGGGTTCGTCTAGAGAAAACTTCGTAGCTTCTATTTCGTCTCCCTCTCTCTCTGTCTCTCTCTCTCTTTAGTATCCTTTCAGAAATTTGGCCTTCCCTCCGGGCGATAGTGGGTGCGCGGAGCCAAATTTCGTTTGTAAGCTCATCTATAGGCCTCAAAGAGGGCCAGGCCTCAGGTTTCACAAGGAAGTCTCTGGAAGCCCAAACGTGCTCACCCACGCCGGGGAGCTAACGGGCCGGGGTTATCTTTGCCCACTTAGCAGGCGAGAAATGGAGGCCCTCTGGTCATATGATAAAAGCTGGTGGCTTCTCAAATCCCCAACGTGTGGTGCTGAGCACTGTGTGACTTAAGCCTGGACCTGTACTATCCGGGAGTTAGGATTTGCCCCCTCCTTCCCTCCCTTGCACTCTGCCACATCATCCTCCAAGCTCATGCCTCTGTTGCCTCGAGAAGCTTTTTTTTTTTTTTTTTTTTCTGGGCGGGGGGTGGTGGTGGTGTGTTTGCGTGAGTGTGCGTGTGTGTTTCGAAAATGGAGGTAACGATGCCCTGGGTCCTGCTCAGCGGCTGAGTCCCGCTTAAGTCTTTGGAGGCACTTTGATCAAATCGTGCAAGAATGGGAGAATGGGTGCTGTTTGACCCAACTTACTCCTGAGAATTTTGTGAAGTTTGGAGACCCAGGGCAGTCGCTGGGCTAGGAGGATCGGAGGCTGGTGGGGTGGCTCTGCCAGGATCCCATAGGAGCAGCTCTCCTTTGCCATTGTGCCTGGACTTCAGGCCACAGACTCTGGAACTTGTAGAGGAATGGGACCCCACCCTTGGGTTCCCGGGCCAATGACGGATCTTTAGCCGTAGGATCCTTTTCCCCAGAGGCAGCAACAGCTTTCCAGAAGCTTGTAGGGGTATAAGTTTAAAGCAATGTAATAACAAAAATTATAAAAGACTATGTTTTCCAACTGAGGCTCCACACTCTTTTTCTCACTTTGGGAGGGGGGGAGGAAATGCCAGGATTTCCCTAGGGGGAAACTGAGGCAAAGGACCCAAGCACTACCATGGAGGGAATCGGAGATACAGTGTCAGGCACACTCTAAAGGAAACTGGTTGTCCAGCCTGGGGAGCGAGGAAGTTGGCTCCCACAGCAGTGGTCAGGGTTGGACCTCTGGGCGCAAGGTGGGTCCTAGTGGGGAGGAGGAGGAGAGCGCAGGGTCGCCATCTGAAGGCCCAACTGGAAGGGGCCCTTGTTTTCCCCCTCATCGGCTTTCCCTTGGGCCTCGGGTGTCATGGTGTCGGGTCGGGTAGTCCCAGACAGATAACATTACTCGGTAATTACTCTTCCCATTTTTAAGACCAGGCCATTTAACTGGCTCCGGGTAATTAATGAAAGTTGGTGCGCGGGCCCCTGATATACAGCTCAGAGTCAGCGCGGGGTTAGCCCAGCGGATTCATTTCGCTTGCCCGCGCTGCTCCTGCGGGAGAGCTGCAGAGTTTGTTTTTTGGGGGTGAACAACTTTCTCTGTCGATCAGGCAACGAGTTTTATACTTAACTTGCCAGGGGTTCGCTGCCGAAGTGGCAGAGACCATAGAATACTGAGGCATAAATAAATTGGGAAAAAGCGAGGTCGGGGTTTTAGTCAGAAAAGGATGGAGAAGCCTGTCCCGAGGTCACATCCAGGGACTTGGGCCGTCTTCCTGCCGAAAGTCCTGGAGGCTGGTGGGGCTGGATGCTCCTCCGCTGGGGGTCCTAATGCGGGGTTCAGCGCACACCCCCCGCCCGTGGCTGGTTCAGACCCACTGCCCCGTCTTACGAGAGCCCGCTGACACTGTGCTTCTCTCCGCCGCTCCCGCAGGTTACAGCACGGTCACCTTCGACGGGACGCCCAGCTACGGTCACACGCCCTCGCACCACGCCGCGCAGTTCCCCAACCACTCCTTCAAGCATGAGGATCCCATGGGCCAGCAGGGCTCGCTGGGTAAGCGAGCGGGAACCAAGTGGAGTCCTTCTCCCCTTCTTCCGTGCTATCCTCCTCTCCCCCAGGAATTCCCAACCCACAGCAAATTAGGCAAAGGAGGACATCTAAAAGGACCTTAGAAATCATTACCCCAGTGGCACTGTATTTAAAGGACAAGACTAGGTCTCCCTCCATCCCAAGTACGTTAGGGACATCGCCATCCAACTAAGTCTATGAATGCCCAGAGGGCCTTTTGGGTGCACCGCGCAGCGACTGCTAGGGGAATGCAAAGTGAGAGGCTTAGCTTCTTGCATTCTGGACGGCCTTGCTCCGTACGCTGCTCATCCAGGCCCCAGTGCCCCAGGCTCAGGATCTCGCGTCTCCCCCAAACCCTGCCCTCAGCCTCGCACCCCGAGCCCTTGGGGCGCACTCACTCAGCTGTCTTCGGTTCTCTCTGCAGGTGAGCAGCAGTACTCGGTGCCGCCCCCGGTCTATGGCTGCCACACCCCCACCGACAGCTGCACCGGCAGCCAGGCTTTGCTGCTGAGGACGCCCTACAGCAGGTAGGAAGGCGCTGCGCTCTGGGTCTGGGTCCCTGGGACCCCGGAGGGGACTTAGGAACGCCCGAACCGGGCAGCCCCGAATGCGGGCATGCAGGGTCTTGGTGGCACGAGACGCCTCGACTCCACTCTACTACTTAGAGGAAATTAAAGCTGATCTCCCTGGTCTCTGAGTCGTTCTTATGTTGTATAAAAATGAGGACAATTACTGTTTCGAGCTGAAGAAGAAGCGGCGCTCGAGAAGTTATTATTATTTTTAGAAAGTCTTTACTGGGAGGAATTTACCTTCATCGGGACTAAATATTAAACACAGAGTCCACTCCCACTCGGTTCTGAGCCCTCAAACCCATCCAATGGCCACATCGGCCAGGCTACCTCTAAGGCGAGTACCCTCGGCCACAGCCTTGGCCGCAGCCTTCTCCCCACCTCAACCCTCCAGGGTTTCGGCCCTTGGCAGCGCTTTGTGGACGTCGTTCCCAGCGCCCCTGCTACGCTCTGGGGTGGGCCCCCGGCCTGGGTGCGGGACGGAGGTCGGGTCGCAACAGGGCCCTGCGGGGAGGCTGCTCTGGCCCGCGTGGGACATTCTTCCTGTGCGCAGGAGGCCCAAGGCCAGCTTCATTCCCTTCCAAGCTTTTCCCCGCTCTGTGCTTCCTCTTCTCGCCTCTCTCCACCTTCTCTCCCCCAAATTTCTTCTTCAACTTTGGGTGAACTTGGCCGGCCGCCCGCGTCTGCGATAGGGTTGCCTAGTAACTGCGGCGCACACCAGCCCGCACGGGGCTGGAAGTTGGGGCGGGGGCCGCGGAGCGGCAGCGCGCGGCCTGTGAGGCCCGGGATTGGGCGCGCATGACCTCATAGCCCCCTCCTCCCGGGTGCTCGGGGATCCTGACACCGGCTGCCCCCAAACCCATCGCCATCCTCCCGCCCCTCCGCGCGGGGACCCGGGGCTGACGTCAAGGGAAGGAGGTAGTGAGGTCATGAAGGAAGGAAAAGCGCCTGCCCTGGGAGATTGGGTGGGGGAGTGGCCGCGCCTGGGGAACTGTCCAGTCCCGCAGGTGGAGGAGGGGCGGGAGTCCTCGATCCGGAGCGAGGCGCAGCCCCAGGCCCTTGCTGCCCTTATGAGAGTGAGCCCGGGGCTGGCCTGGCTCTCGCATCTAAGGTTCTCCTTCCCGGGAGTTTCTAGAGAGGTGCAGGGACGCGCCCCTTCTATTTCTAACGCCTGAGGCGCGCGGACCTGGGAAACCTTTTTTTTTTCTTTTTTTTTTTTCCCGAGAACATCCGGTTTAGCTATCCGAATCTTGGATTCCTCATCACATTTTTTTTTGGGCGGGGGGAGGCAGGCGGTGGGCAAGAACACCAAATGGTCGCACCTCCCCATCCTTCTTTTTCTGCGTCCCTAGCTAGAAATCATTCCTGTTCTGCACCACAGGCGCGGCATGCTGCCCCAAGCCTGCCACCTCAGCGCCTCCCTTCG